>NC_092710.1:279574230-279887491 GCF_047496885.1 Scyliorhinus torazame | reverse complement strand
AGATTCAGGGTGACGACCGCAGTGGAAAGCCTGGAGCATGATGTCAGTGTCATGTGTGGTGGTGTCCAAGGCGTGGCTCAGTCCGCATCGACCATGGCTGAGGGCCTCAACATCATGCCCCAGTTGCAGGTGGGAGGCACTGCAGAGCGGGGCCCAGTCACTGAGGAGCATCGTCGAGGGCATCAACACCATGCTGTAGACAATGGGGAGGCGCCAGGACTGGCAGAGCTTGATGTACGCAAAGGCCCCTGGAGCTCACTCCAGCTGCCTCTCCGCCTCATGGAGACTCCTGTCATCCGGGAGGAGGGTGCGCTGGATACCAACCCGGGGCCTCCACCAGGGAGAAGATGGTAGTCTCCACCTCCCAGAAGTCCCTCCTGACACCGGCGCTTCTCAAGGTCAGGGTGGCAGGGCGATGCCAGTGACACCGATAATCCGGCTGGGGCCCTCCGGCTCCAGGCCCCCCAAAGGACGCCTGCCAAGGGCATCAAAGGCCCCATGGCGGAAGAAGCAGCAGGCTGCTTCCACCTCTGATGTGCATCCCAGGGATGCACTGAAGTAGCAGTAGAGCACGGAAGACGAAGAAGATTGAGGATCACTGAACAAGCACTAGAGCGTGATACATGTGAAGTCATGATATTCTTCACAGTGGGCCTGCCCGCACCCCTACCTCCCAGCTGCACCGCCCCCCCCCCCCCCCCCCCACCTCCCCCGACGAGCAACTGAGCTGGCTTGAGACAATTCGCACCTCTTTAACCTGTGATTATCCCTCTCTCCAGTTGCTCCGTCTGGACCTGTGGACTTAAATACCTGCAAAGACTCGCATTCGAAGTATTGTCTTGTCTTGCATCTTTGACTTTGTCCATATATACGTTTCTGGAACCCACCTCTTCATTCACCTGAGGAAGGAGCAGTGCTCCGAAAGCTAGTGATTCGAAACAAACCTGTTGGACTTTAACCTGGTGTTGTAAGACTTCTTACTGTGCTCACCCCAGTCCAACGCCGGCATCTCCACCTCATTTAGAAATGATGAGAGACTAGAAAAGTATATTCGAGGAGACGTTTTAAAATTTATTTTTACAGGATGTGGGTGTTGCTGGTTAGGCCAGCATTTATTGCCCATCCCTAGTTGCCCTTCAGAAGGTGGTGGTGAGTTGCCTTCTTGAACTGCTGCAGTCCTTGAGGTGTAGGTACACCCACTGTGCTGTTAGGGCAGGAGTTCCAGAATGTTGCCCCAGCAACAGTGAAGGAATGGCGATATATTTGCAAGTCAGGATGGTGAGTGACTTGGAGGGGAACCTCCAGGTGGTGGGAGACACTTGGGTGTCTTTGTACAAGAATCAAATTTGTTGGACGTGCAGGTGCACAAGCAGTAAGGGAGGAAATCTTATGTTAGTATTTATTCCAAAGGGATTAGAATATGAGAATGAAGAAGTCTTACTGCAATTGTGAAGGGCTTTTGTGAGCCCGTACCTGGAGTATAGGGTGGAGCTTCAGGCTTTTTGCTGAAGGAAGGATATTCTTGACTTAGAGGGAATGCAACAGATCTTCACTTAATTCCTGCAATGAGGATTGTCTTACGGTGAGTAATTGAGTAGCCTGGAACCATATTCCATGAAATCCAGAAGAATGAGAGGTGATCTCTTTAAAACATATATATTTTTTCTTAGAAATTATTTTATGGCGGCATTTATAATTTTAACAGTTTTAAACATCAAATTCCAACGAGAACAAAAACACAACAATATACCCAACCCCCCGCCCCAGCTCAGACCCCAGCCAACATGGCTTACATAAACAGTGCCACCTTCCCCAGCCCCCCCTCAGTTGGTTCTCCTGCCCTCGTTGGTTCTCCTGCTCTCACTCGTCTCTCCCATGCCTCCCCTTTCCCCCCCCCCCCTCACCCCTGCTGACAGCTTAATTTTTCTCGAAGAAGTCGATGAACGGCTGCCACCTCCGAGCAAACCCCTGTAACGAGCCCCTCAGGGCAAATTTAATTTTCTCGAGTCTGAGAAATCCCGCCATGCCGCTAACCCATACCCCCGACTTCGGGGGCTCCGGATCCCTCCATCCTAGTACGTCTCCGGGCCACCAGGGAGGCAAAGGCCAGGACATCGACCTCTATCAAATTATTAAAGGGTTGACAGGATAGATGGAAGATAAAGGACAGCACGGTAGCCTTGTGGATAGCACAATTGCTTCACAGCTCCAGGGCCCCAGGTTCGATTCCGGCTTGGGTCACTGTCTGTGCAGAGTCTGCACATCCTCCCCGTTTGTGCGTGGGTTTCCTCCGGATGCTCCGGTTTCCTCCCACAGTCCAAAGATGTGCAGGTTAGGTGGATTGGCCATGATAAATTGCCCTTAGTGTCCAAAATTGCCCTTAGTGTTGGGTGGGGTTACTGGGTTATGGGGATAGGGTGGAGGTGTTGACCTTGGGTAGGGTGCTCTTTCCAAGAGCCGGTGCAGACTCGATGGGCCGAATGGCCTCCTTCAGCACTGTAAATTCTATGATAATCTATGCTGGATGAATGTTTCCTTGATCTGGGAATCTAGAACTGGGGTCACAGTCTCAGAATAAGGATAGGCCATTTGTGACTGAGAAGAGGAGAAATTTCATCACTCGGAGGTTTGTGGATCTTCTGAATTCTCTACCCCAGAGACATCGAATGCTGAGTTGTTGAGCATATTTAAGGCAGAGGTTGATAGATTTTTGGATGCTGAGGGGATACTATGAGAATCAAGGGATGTGGGAAAAGTGCAGAATGGTGATTGGTGTAAGATCAGCCATCATCACCCTGAATGGTGGCGGAGCAGGCCTGAAAGGCCAAATCTTCTACCCCAGCCTCTATTTCTTATGTTCTTAATGTACGTTGTTGCTACGCTTGCTTCCTTCAATGATTGTTGATTGATTGATTTGATTTGTTGTCACATGTACCGAAGTACAGTGAAAAGTATTTTTCTGCGGCTGAGGGAACGTATGCAGTATGTTCATAGTAGACAAAAAGAATAATTAACAGAGTACTTCGACAAATAGTGATTGGTTGCAGTGCGGAACAAGGGGCCAAAGACAGCAAATACATGAGTAAGAGCAGCATAGGGCGCCGTGAATAGTGTTCTTACAGGGAACAGATCAGTCCGAGGGGGAGTCGTTGAGTCTTGTAGCTGTTGGGACGAAGCTGTTCCTATGTCTGGATGTGCGGGTCTTCAGGATGTAGTAATCAAGAAGTGGTGTAGTCTGACCAGAGCACTATATTATTAGAATCCTCAGGCTTGTACTCTATGATTTGAGTACAAAGTAACAAAAGCTGAATGCCGAGGGGACAAATTGAAAGATTGTAATTAAATCAGAGTTGAATTATAAGAACAGACTCAAACTGTATGAACGTTTGAAGTCTCCGTATTATTATCATTATTGGATATGTGATGTCTTCCAGATATTAAATATCATTATAATTATCTGAGTTTTCATTAGAGAAAAGCGCCGCTTCTAAGATGTCTTTATTAAACTGTGGTTTTCATTCTTTGAAGGTGCAGCTAAAGCCAGGCCGAAGTCTGATGGACTGGATCCGTCTCACAAAGAGTGCAAAGGATATGACGGGGCTGCGTGGAAGGCTTATTACAGTAACGGAGGAGGAACTTGCTGAACACAATAAGAAGACTGACTGCTGGATGTGTATCAGAGGTAGGGCATGAGGAACGACAGCTCGTAGACACCAGTTAAATTAGTGCTGTGAAAAATGTGGAAGATAACCTCTGGTCAACAGAAATCTTCAACAATCGTGGGAATAGTTTACTTCAAAGGAAAAGACATGGCAGTGAAAAGACATTTGAGGAGAAAATGAGGATGATCCAACATGTTGAAGTGGGTCTCTTGGTGGGAGTAGGTTCCAAAATGGACAAGCATTCACTGTTTTAAGTGGTGGGGTTGTATCGGTAACCGTGACAGAGTCTCAGATTATCTAAAAAAAAAACAATTAGTTCACTAATAGCCTTTTGGAAAGGAGAGCTTGCTGTCCCGATCTCGCCTTGCCCATAATCTGACTTCAGCCCCACTCCAACCTGGGATGACTCCTGACTTCTAAAATAAAAGCAGAATCCTGCAGATGCTGGAAATTTGAAATGAGAAAAAGAAAATTGTTGGAACAGCTCAGGAGGTCTGGCAGTATCTGCAGAGAGAAACCGCGTTAACATTTCATAACTCTAGCTGCCATTTCACTCTCCAAGGAGACTGACAGACTCCCTGAGTTTTTCCAGCACTTTCAATTTCTATATTGACTCTTAACTTTATTCCAAAGTGACTGCGGATGTTTGTTAGTCCCAATGTCATCACAAAACTTTTAATTAGCCCATGCATTGCTAAATAGCTCCATATTTTATTATGGATTCTAAGAGTTTGGCCACGACTTTCAGTATACCAACAAACCTATTATTATTTCCCTTCTTGTAGGATGTTATCTCAGCTAATTATCAACCTGATGGCAAGATTTGGCTATTTGAGGATACAGTTAGTACACTGCTGCTGTTGTGTTACTTTTAATCTGACTTCCAGTGTTTGCACAATTTTTAAGCTTGCTGTTTCTGTTTTTTAAGTATAGACGTGTTTGCATTTCGCTCCTGCTTTTGCATTTTTGTCCAGATTCTCTATTTACTGCCAGTTCGAATGTGGTTTTTTTTGTACCATTCTCAGCATATCTGGCTTTACCAAATCTGTACTCACCTGATGAAGGAGCTGCACTCCGAAAGCTAGTGATTCCAAATAAACCTGTTGGACTTTGACCTGGTGTTATAAGACTTCTATATGTAGTTAATGCCAGTTTCCAAGTTGCCAATTAAACATCTTAAATGCTCTGTTTACTTTGGGTAAACTGGCCAGTGAAAAGAGAGAACTCTCGTACTTTTATAGTGAAGAGTGCCACAGCCTATCAGCTTAAATGAAATGGATTAAATCAGACATTAATAATTGCTCTTTGTAATAAAGTCAGTAATTCCCAGATGCTTGGTTGTCTGATATACAAACCTGTCTGTTTCCATTCAGAATCATAGAATCATTGAATTTATAGTGCAGAAGGAGGCCATTTGGCCCATCGAGTCAGCACCGGCCCTTGGAAAGAGCATCCCACTTAAGCCCACACTTCCAACCTATCCCCATAAACCCAGTAACCCCACTGCGTCAGGAACCTTGGTCCAATTCTGGCTTTGGGTCATTGTCTGCGTGGAGTTTGTACGTTCTCCCCGTGTCTGTGTGGATTTCCTCCAGGTGCTGCGGTTTCCTCCCACAGTCTAAAGATGTGCGGGTTAAGTGGATTGACCATGCTAAATTGTCCTTAGTGTCCTGGGATGTGCAGGTTAGAATATGAGATTATGGGGATAGGGTGGGGTGGATGAGGGCGTGGAGATGGGTAGAGTGGGCTTTCAAAGGGTCAGTGCAGACTTGATGGGCCGAATGGCCTCCTTCTGCACCGTAGGGACTCTTAAGAAACCAGGAAGGAGGATCCTGTGGTGCTGGCTTATTATTGTCTCTCCTGCTCCGATCATTGGGCATCAATGACAGTAAAACAGGTAGGGCAGGATTTTTATTTATGTGTCTCTGTTCTTAAACCAACCCATAAACCCAGAATGAAATGAAAATCGCTTATTGTCCCAAGTAGGCTTCAATGAAGTTACTGTGAAAAGCCCCAAGTCGCCACATTCTGGCTGGTACGGGAGGCTGGTACGGGAATTGAACCGTGCTGCTGGTCTGCCTCCAAAGCCAGTGATTTAACCCTGTGCTAAACCAGCCCCTCTAAACCAAAATTTCGCTATCTCTGCATGGCAGAGAGCAGGGAATTGAGTGTCGAGCGGACTACAGCTCCTAGAGGACACTGACTGAGTGAGGGTTTGGGAGAGAGGAGAGGTGGGAGTGGGGGAGTGGAGATGTGACTTGTCAAGCAAAACACCGGAAGGTGGGATAAAGGATGAGAATCATCTTCCAGGAACAGTTCCTACAGATTGGAGGGTGGCTAATGTCATTCCACTATTTAAAAAGGGGGGGGGAGAGAGAAAGCAGGGAATTATAGACCAGTAAGCCTGACGTCAGTGGTGGGGAAAATTCTAGAATCCATTATCAAAGATTTTATAGCAGAGCACTGGAAAATAGTAGCAGGATCGGACAGAGTCAGCATGAATTTATGAAGGGGAAATCATGCTTGACAAATCGACTGAAATTCTTCAAAAATGTAACTAGCAGAATTGATGAAGGGGAGCCAGAGGATATGGTGTATTTGGACTTTCAGAAGGCTTTTGACAAAGTCCAGCATAAGAGATTACCGTGTAAAAGTAAAAGCGCATGCGATTGGGGGTAGTGTATTGAGATGGATAGAAAACTGTTTGGCAGACAGGAAACAAAGAGTAGGAATTAACAGGTCTTTTACAAATTGGCAGGCATTGACTAATGGGATACCACAGGGATCGGTGCGAGGACCCCAGCTACTCACAATATATATTCATGATTTGATAAGAGAACAAAATGTCAGAATTCCAAATTTTCAGATAATACCAAGTTGGGTGGGAGGGTGAGCTGTGAGGAGGATGCAGAGATCCTTCAGTGTGATTTGGATAAGTTGCCCACTCACTCAAATGAATGGCAGATGCAGTATAAGTTGGATAGATGCAAGATTATCCTCTTTGGTAGCAAAAACAAGAAGGTCAGACTATTATCTGAATGATCATAAATTAGGAGAGGGGAACGTGCGATGAGACCTGGGTGTCCATAAGACCATAAGACATAGGAGCGGACGTAAGGCCATTCGGCCCATCGAGTCCACTCCACCATTCAATCATGGCTGATTTCAACTCCATTTACCCGCTCTCTCTCCATAGCCCTTAATTCCTCGAGAAATCAAGAATTTATCAACTTCTGTCTTAAAGACACTCAACGTCCCGGCCTCCACCGCCCTCTGTGGCAATGAATTCCACAGACCCGCCACTCTCTGGCTGAAGAAATTTCTCCTCATCTCTTTTCTAAAGTGACTCCCTTTTATTCTAAGGCTGTGCCCCCGGGTCCTAGTCTCCCCTGCTAATGGAAACATCTTCCCTACATCCACCCTATCTAAGCCATTCATTATCTTGTAAGTTTCTATTAGATCTCCCCTCAACCTCCTAAACTCCAATGAATATAATCCCTGGATCCTCAGACGTTCATCGTATGTTAGGCCCACCATTCCTGGGATCATCCGTGTGAATCTCCGCTGGACCCGCTCCAGTGCCAGTATGTCCTTCCTGAGATGTGGGGCCCAAAATTGCTCACAGTATTCTAAATGGGGCCTAACTAATGCTTTATAAAGCTTCAGAAGTACATCCCTGCTTTTATATTCCAAGCCTCTTGAGATAAATGACAACATTGCATTTGCTTTCTTAATTACGGACTCAACCTGCAAGTTTACCTTTAGAGAATCCTGGACTAGGACTCCCAAGTCTCTTTGCACTTCAGCATTATGAATTTTGTCACCGTTTAGAAAATAGTCCATGCCTCTATTCTTTTTTCCAAAGTGCAAGACCTCACACTTGCCCACGTTGAATTTCATCAGCCATTTCTTGGACCACTCTCCTAAACTGTCTAAATCTTTCTGCAGCCTCCCCACCTCCTCCATTCTACCTGCCCCTCCACCTATCTTTGTATCATCGGCAAACTTAGCCAGAATGCCCCCAGTCCCGTCATCTAGATCGTTAACATATAAAGAGAACAGCTGTGGCCCCAACACTGAACCCTGCGGGACACCACTCGTCACCGGTTGCCATTCCGAAAAAGAACCTTTTATCCCAACTCTCTGCCTTCTGCCTGACAGCCAATCGTCAATCCATGTTAGTACCTCGAATACCATGGGCCCTTATTTTACTCAGCAGTCTCCCGTGAGGCACCTTATCAAAGGCCTTTTGGAAGTCAAGATAGATAAAATCTATTGGCTCTCCTTGGTCTAACCTATTTGTTATCTCTTCAAAGAACTCTAACAGGTTTGTCAGGCACGACCTCCCCTTACTAAATCCATGCTGACTTGTCCTAATCCGACCCTGCACTTCCAAGAATTTAGAAATCTGGGGCGTCATTCTCCGACCCCCCGCCGGGTCGGAGAATGGCCGTTGGCCGCCGTGAATCCCGCCCCCGCCCCCGCCGAAGTCTCCGCTCCCGGAGATTGGGCGGGGGCGGGAATCCAGCCGCGCCGGTTGGCGGGACCCCCCGCTGGATTCTCCGGCCCGGATGGGCCGAAGTCCCGCCCAGAAACTGCCTGTCCCGCCGACGTAAATCAAACCTGGTATTTACCGGCGGGACCAGGCGGCGTGGGCGGGCTCCGGGGTCCTGGGGGGGGGCGCGGGGCGATCTGACCCCGGGGGGTGCCCCCACGGTGGCCTGGCCCGCGATCGGGGCCCACCGATCCGCGGGCGGGCCTGTGCCGTGGGGGCACTCTTTCCCTTCCGCCTCCGCTACGGCCTCCACCATGGCGGAGGCGGAAGAGACTCTCCCCACTGCGCATGCGCGGGAAACTTTCGGCGGCCGCTGACGCTCCCGCGCATGCGCGGGGAAACTGACAGCGGCCGCTGACGCTCCCGCGCATGCGCCGCATTTCCGCGCCAGCTGGCGGGGCAACAAACGCCATTTCCGCCAGCTGGCGGGGCGGAAATCCCTCCGGCGTCGGCCTAGCCCCTCAATGTTGGGGCTAGGCCGCCAAAGATGCGGAGACTTCCGCACCTTTTTGCCGGCGCGATGCCCGTCTGATTTGCGCCGGCTTTGGCGCCAGTCGGCGGGCATCCCGCCGTTGGGGGAGAATTTCGCCCCTCATTCTTAACAATGGATTCTAGAATCTTGCCAACAACCGAGGTTAGGCTAATTGGCCTATAATTTTCCATTTTTTTCCTTGTTCCCTTCTTGAACAGGGGGGTTACAACAGCGATTTTCCAATCCTCTGGGACTTTCCCTGACTCCAGTGAGTTTTGAAAGATCATAACTAACGCCTCCACTATTTCTTCAGCTATCTCCTTTAGAACTCTAGGATGTAGCCCATCTGGGCCTGGAGATTTATCAATTTTTAGACCTCTTAGTTTCTCTAGCACTTTCTCCTTTGTGATGGCTACCATATTCAACTCTGCCCCGTGACTCTCCGGAATTGTTGGGATATTACTCATGTCTTCTACAATGAAGACTGACGCAAAGTACTTATTTAGTTCCTCAGCTATTTCCTTGTCTCCCATCACAAAATTACCAGCGTCATTTTGGAGTGGCCCAATGTCAACTTTTGCCTCCCGTTTGTTTTTAATGTATACTAGTGTCCTCGTACACTAGTCACTGAAGGTAAGTATGCAGGTCCAGTGCTGCTATTGCTCATTTATTTGCTTTGTTTGGCCCTTGTTCCGCACTGTAACCAATCACTATTTGTCAATGTGCTTTGTCAATTATCCTTTTTGTCTACTGTTTACGTTCTCTTAGCTGCAGAAAAATACTTTTCACTGTACTTCGGCACATGTGACAATAAATGAACCAATCAATCAATCAAGTGGTAAAGAAGGCAAATGGTATGTTGGCCTTCATTGCGAGAGGATTCGAGTATAGGAGCAGGGATATCTTGCTGGATTTATAAAGGGCCTTGGTGAGACCACACCTCGAATATTGTGTGCAGTTTTGGTCTCCTGATCTGAGGAAGGATGTTCTAGCTATGGAGGAAGTGCAGCGAAGGTTTACCAGGCTGATTCCTAGGATGGCAGGACTGACCTACAAGGAGAGATTGAATCAGTTAGGATTGCTCTCGATGGAGTTCGAGGGAGAATCTATTTGAAACCTATAAAATTCTAACAGGACTGGACAGGCTAGATGCAGGAAGGATGTTCCCTATGGTGGGTGTGTCTAGATGTCCGCTTTCCCCAACATCATTTCTTCCGACATCTCTCGGAATATGTCCAGCTAGAGCTGGCAACCCTAGTACACATCACTTCTGAAATAAAAGTGTCTGGTGTAGGTTTCACTTGAGCTGACTGTGGTGCCTTATTAATAACACGTACCTGTGTTCTATATTGTGAACACAAGGGGGCATTTTCAGACTGCATTAGAATTTGCCAGAATCTTACACTCATTGAGAATTTTACAAACATTTACAAGGTGATGGCAAAAAAATTTCATCCGCCCATCATCTTATTAAATTAGAGGCTAGCGGTATTCCTCAGCAGAAAATATTTAATTTCATTTCAAACATCAAGCTGTTAAAACAATTCAAATTTTCACTGGGCTTGACGAAGACGTTCAGTAAATTATCTCAACTTTTCAGTTGAGCGACAATGTCTTTGGACAAAGTGGTTGAAAATATTAGCCAGCAGCATGAGTTCAATTCCCCTACCGGCTGACGTTCTTCATGAAAGTCCTTCTCAACCTTTCCCCCCCGCCTGAGGTGTGGTGATCCTCAGGTTAAACCACCTCCACAAAACTCTCCCCCTTTAAAGGGGAAAGCAGCCTATGATCAACTGGGACTATGGCGACTTTACCTTACCGTTACCTTTTATTTGTGAGGAAAATGTTTGCAAAGAGAAAAAAACATTTTGAACTGAAAGTGGATGTAAGCAGGATCTGGCATGTTTGCCAAATGACACCCTGTGAGTGGTAACACTATTTCCTAGTTGTAGATTTGCTTCTTAGAAGCTGTTAATAGGGGAGAAAACTGAAGGTGTAATGTTAGAGTGAAAACAAGTTGATGCACAAGCTGATACTTTGGAGTGTTTTGTTCCAGTGGTTGATTTTTATCTGTTTGAAGTTGAAAAATGCAATGTGCCTGAGCAACCTGTTGCTGTGATCAGTTTCAGGAATAGTTGAGTTGAGTCCTGTTCATAGTTTCCTGCCATTTGGAGCATTCTCGCTGATTCCAAGCAACACGTACCTCGCACAATCAGAATTGCTTTCGCTTTCTCAATTCCTTTATGTTGTAAATACAAATTTGTGAAAGCTGAAGTCTTTTTTTAAATAGCCGATGACAGTCTGATGAGTGTCATGTTTTGTCTGAATGAATTCCCATGAAACCCCTTGGGATGTTTATTCCCTTTAAATTTGCTCCATAAATGCAGGTTGAGTCAAGCATGACTCCTAATTTTTAATTTCAGGAAATATATTCCTTGAAATATAATTCTGGTCATCTTGTAATATTGAACTGTTACTTTAAATGTTTGTTTCACAATTATCCCGTTGAACACATTTATGTACACGAGTATAAATTGTGCAGCAGAGTATCATACAATGGCTTGATCAAAAAAACCAAGACAAAGAGGGGATTCTTGTGGAGGCGATGGGAGTCTCGGCCATCAAGATCTCTGTGTTGCATCTTGTCAGGAAGGCATGCTGCACCTTGTTCTGTTCAGGTATTTGATAGGCCAGCACAAGCCCATCCCCTGGGATCAAGGACCCAAGGGGCAGAAGTCCTGCCACCAAGAGCTGTCAACCACTTTGGAGTCATCAGGGTCTCAGGTGTCGTGTTAAGCACGTTGAGATAACACGGGCTGCAACTGGATGCAGCTATAACTCAAGTACACTCCAGACCTTGAGTTTAGTTCAACTTGATTTATTGAACCTGTCACACAGTTAGCACAGTTCTCTGTGAGTTCGACACTGCTAACCTAGCTGTGATTTCTCTATCTAGACTGAACCAGACTAGCTCTTCTCCACGTGCTGTATGCGTTATGTGATATGTACACTGGACTCACTCTGTAGATGTCCCTCGCGGAAAGAGGCGGAGTGTGAGTGCCTCGTGCCTTTAATAGTGGGAAACCACCTCCCAAGTGTTCTGCCTGCTGATTGGTTATGTCCTGTTCCCTGTGCCCATTAGCTGCCTGTCTGTATGTCATTAAGTGCCTGTCAGCATATCCTGACTTCTCCCCCTTTGAAAAGTTTTTCTGCAGCCTATGTGAAGGTATTTACATGTGTCGGCTGAAAAACTAATATATTTACATGAGATGACAGTTTTAAAAAAAAATGTACATACGAGAACAGGTGTCTAATGTGCAAAAACGGAATATGGCAAACAAAACAAAAGTTCATAAGTCCAGTCTCTGGGGCTTGCATCTGATCCTGGTCGACCGCCGGAGAGGTGGTGGTGGGGACGACGGCGACTTGATGGGCGGGGTTGCAGCCAGACTGGTGGCCTCGTGATTCGAGGTGTCAGGAGGTGGCACAATAACAGTTGGAAAAAACAAAGAATGTGGTTGCGGGCGGGAAACTGCGCACAGGGTCCATCTGTTGCGCCGCACGACAGAGCCATCAGCCATACGCACAACGTACGATCGAGGAGCAGCCTGTCGGACAACAACCGCTGGAGCTGACCAGCCTCCATCAGGCAGCTGGATCCGGACCGTATCCACCGGGGATAGCACAGGCAAATCAGTGGCATGAGCATCATAGCCCTGCTTTTGCTGGCCCCTGAGCTTCTGCACCTTCTGCAGCACCGGGAGGTGATCCAGAACAGGCAAGTGTATGGCTGGAAGAGTCGTCCGCAGGTCCCTGTTCATCAGAAGTTGAGCTGGTGACATGCTGGTAGACAGAGGGGTTGCCCTGTACGCAAGCAGCGCAAGGTTGACGTCAGATGCAGAATCTGCAGCCTTGCAGATGAGCTGCTTTACTATGTGCACCCCTTTCTCAACCTTCCCGTTGGATTGTGGGTAATGCGGGCTGGAAGTGACGTGATGAAACTGATATACCTGGGCAAATCTTGACCACTCTGGCTGCTGAAGCAAGGACATTGTCACTCATGACAGTGAGGGGAATACCATGCCTGGAGAACGTCTCCTTACAGGCCTTGATGATGGTCCTGGACGTGAGGTTCGAGAGCTTCACAACCTTTGGGTAGCTGGAGAAGTAATCAATGATGAGCACATAGTCACGACCATTGGCGTGAAAGAGGTTGTTGCCCAGCTTAGACCACAGGGAGGTCACAATCTCGTGCTGCTGAAGCGTCTCCCTACCCTGTGCTGGCTGGAAGCGTTGACAGGTCGGACAGTTGAGGACCATGTTTGAGATGTCCTGACTGGTCCCAGGCCAGTAGACAGCTTGCCTGGCTCTGCACCTGCACTTCTTGACACCCAGATGCCCCTCGTGTATCTGCCTGAGCACCAAACTCTGGAGACTGTGCGGAATGACGATGCGATCCAGCTTTAGGAAGATGCCATCCAGCTTTAGGAAGATGCCATCCACCACTGTGAGGTCGTCCTTCACATTAAAGAATTGGGGGCACTGCTCTTTCTGCCAGTCATCGGTGAGGTGACTCATGACACACTGCAGAAGTGGGTCCTTGGCTGTCTCGTCGCGAATGCGGATCACTTTTCATCCGACGTGGGGAGGTTGCTGGCCCACAGCTGCACCTGTGATTCGATCTGCTGGACGAATGCCGGGGGATCGGCAGGCAAGGTAACGGAGCGGGACAAGGCATCCGCAATAATTAGCTCCTTGCCCGGTGTGTACACGAGCTCGAAGTCATACCGTCTGAGCCTGAGGAGAATGCGCTGCAGCCGGGGTGTCATGTCATTTAGGTCCTTGTGAATGATGTGGACCAGAGGCCTGTGGTCTGTTTTGACGGTGAACATCGGCAGGCCGTACACATAATCGTGGAGCTTGAGGATTCCAGTAAGCAGGCCCAGTCATTCGTTTTCGATCTGGACGTACCGCTGCTTGGTGGGTATCATCGCCTGTGATGCAGAGGCAACCGGATCTCAGGAGGAGGTGTCATCGCGCTGGAGCAACACCGCGTCAATGCCGTCCTGGCTCGCATCCGTCGAGATCTTTGTTTCCCTGTCAGGATCAAAAAAAAGCCAACACAGGTGCAGTGGTGAGCTTGGCTTTCAGCTCCAACCACTCTGCTTGATGAGCTGCCTGCCACTCAAAGGCAGTGGACTTTTTTACCACGTGTCTGAGGGCCGTGGTGTGTGATGCCAGATTCGGGATATGCTTGCCCAGGAAGTTCACCATCCCTAGAAAGCGCAGCACTGCCTTCTGATCTTCAGGGGCCTTCATGGCTTCGATGGCCTTGACCTTGTCTGTGTCCGGGCGCACACCCTGCTGAGATATCTGGTCACCCAAGAACTTCAGTGTTGACATGCCAAAAGAGCACTTTGCCCTGTTCAGCTTGAGGCCATTGGCAGGGACAAGGCGAAATACCTGCTGGAGATGAGAGATGTACTCTTCGGGGGTAGTGGACCAAATGATAACGTTGTCCACATACACACGAACACCTTCACTGCCCGCCATCATCTGCTCCATGATTCTATGGAAGATCTCCGAGGCCGAAACAATGCCGAACAGCATACGATTGTAGCAGTACCTGCCAAACGGTGTGTTGAAGGTGCAGAGCCTTCTGCTGAACTCATCCAGCTGGATTTGCCAGAACCCGTGGGATGCATCCAGCTTTGTAAAAAACCGGGCGTGCGCCTTCTCACTTGTGAGTTCCTCCCGCTTCGGGATTGGGTAGTGTTTCCGCATGATGTTCTGGTTTAGATCGTTGGGATCAATACAGATGCGCAGCTCCCCTGACCGTTTCTTTACACAGACCATCGAGCTGACCCAGTCAGTCGGTTCTGTGACTTTGGAGATAATGCACTGGTCCTGAAGATTCTTCAACTGTGCCTTCAGGCACTCCTTCAGTGGAGCCGGAACCCGGCGTGGAGCGTGGATCACAGGTGTGGCATCAGGCCGCAGCAGGATCTTGTAGCGATATGGAGAGTGCCCATCCTGTCAGATACGTCCGGATATTGAGCGAGGATGTCATCAATGCCGGCTTGAAGATCCACGTTGGGGGAGGTCATCGTGTAGTCCCGCTGCACCAGGTTCAGCTGCTTGCATGCTGTGCACCGAGTAGGGAGGCCTCGCATGAACGCTTCTGTTGGAGACAAGCAGGTGGCAGGATCCCAGTGCTGTGATGGCATTGCCGTTATAGTCCAGGAGCTGGCAGGCTGCTGGAAGGAGCTTGGGTGGCTTTTTGATGCGGTGGAAATCCGCCTGTGAAAGGAGATTGGCAGAAGCACCTGTGTCCAGCTTGAACTGGATAGAGCATTGATTAACTTGCATCACCGCACGCCATTCATAGAATTCGTCCGCAGAATCCACAAGGAAGATGGGCAGGCTTCATGATGTTGTTGGCGAGGCATGTGTACGCGTGTTGATGATGCTCATATGGTAGGGGGACTCCAGGCAATCGTCCTCCGGATCTGTGATACTGCCAGGATCTGAATCCTGTAATCCGTTCTGTACACTCCGTTCGCGCCTGCGATGGAGTTGGGAGCGCTAGCCCTTGACCGGTGGTGCAGACCTGCACACGGCTGCATAGTGTCCAGGCTTCCCGCAATTCAAACAGCGCCAGCCTCTTGCAGGGCAGTGTTTCTTTAAATGGGCGGTGCCACAGTTCGGGCACGTTGTGACGTCGTTACGCTCTGTGCGTCGTCGCACATGCGCAGTGTGGTCGTCAGACGTTCGCACCTGCACAGTGTGTTGATCGGCCGCTTCGTTATCCCATTCGCATCGCGCATGCGTGGGTCCCCGGGAAGAGCGCGCAAAATGGTCGCTTTCATCAAGGCTGAGGCGCTGCATCCGGGCGATGGCCTGCACACTCTCTGCCTCGTGGGAGGCAAGCTTCTCAGATTCGGACGATTTGTATTGGGAATACCGATTTTTGGCGTGCTCATGCACCGTACACCGTTTCGATCGCGACTGACAGGGTCATATGTTTGATTTTCAAAAGCTGCTCCCTCAGCAGATCGGAGTGAACGCCAAAAACGATCTGATCCCTGACCATGGAGTCAGCAATGTCACCAAAGTTGCAGGATAGCGCTAGTAGACGGAAACAAGTTAGAAAAGAGTTGAAAGATTTGTCTTTACCTTGTAGGCGTTGCTTAAAAATATAGCGCTCGAAGGTTTCATTGGTGTCCACTTCACAATGACTGTCAAACTTGTCCAGGCTGGTCTGAAACTTTGTCTTGTCCTGGCCGTCGGCGAAGTTGAACGAGTTAAAGATTTGGATGGCTTGATCCCCTGCAGTTGAAAGGAGGAGCACGATCTTCCTTGTATCAGACGCACCCATGAGGTCTGAGGCTTCGATGTACAGCAGAAACCTTTGCTTGAAGGTCCGCCAGTTGACACTGAGATTGCTGGAGGTCCGCAGCAGTTGAGGAGGCTGGATCTTCTTCATGATGCCGAGATGTCTTTGCTGGTCGTTATGGAACAGATTGAGGTAAACCACCTAGATAAAGCAGACTACTCGTACAATGCCGTGTTAAGCACGTTGAGATAACACGGGTTGCAACTGGATGCAGCTATAGCTCAAGTAGACTCCAGACCTTAAGTTTAGTTCAACTTGATTTATTGAACCTGTCGCACAGTTCTATGTGAGTTCGACACTGCTAACCTAAGTGTGATTTCTCTATCTAGACTGAACCAGACTAGCTCTTCTCCACGTGCTGTATACGTTACGTGATATGTACACTGGACTCACTCTGTAGATGTCCCTCGTGGAAAGAGGCGGAGTGTGAGTGCTTTGTGCCTTTTAGCGTGGGAAACCACCTCCCAAATGTTCTGCCTGCAGATTGGTTATGTCCTGTTCCCTGTGCCCATTAGCTGCCTGCCTGTATCTGATTAAGTGCCTGTCAGCATATCATGACATCAGGTTCGATTCCCCACTGAGTCACTGTCTGTGCTGAGTCTGCACGTTCTCCCCGTGTAAGTGTGGGTTTCCTCCGGGTGCTCCGGTTTCCTCCTTCAGCACTGTATGTTCTATGTCCTGTACGGTGATGATTTCAGACTGCATTTTTGAGACCTGCGAATTCTCCAACAGCTCGACATGTTTTGTTCCCTTTCTTGAGAGAAACTCTGCGAAGTTGAATGCTCCCTTTAAAGGCCTGGTGATCAGCTTTGTCAAATATTTGACACATAAGGTTGTATCGTATTTGCTTTCTTTGACCTGTTGCTGACTAGCATCAATTCGTAATAACTTGATTGTAAATATTGTTTTGCAGAGGGCCATTGCCAACAGAGTAATGCATGCCACATGTGCCTAACTCTTAATAATTCACCGTATTTGCCTTTTGTAGGCATGGTTTACAATGTGACACCGTATTTGGAATATCACCCTGGAGGAGAGGAGGAGCTTATGAGAGGTGCAGGAGCTGATGGAACAGAATTATTTGATCAGGTGAATTTGTCAAGATTATTTCAGTTTCATTGCTCAAATTTTGTGATAGAAATCGAACATGAGTTACATTTTGTTTGTCAGTCATCTGTTGCAAACTGAGTTGTTGGGTGGCGGGGGCGAGCAATTATTTTTGTCCACAATAGCTTTGAAGTCTAATGGGGACTTGGAGCTAAGGATTGTATGGCTGCATGCAATACATATACATACATAGATGTATAGAACATACAGTGCAGAAGGGGGCATTCAGCCCATCGTGTCTGCACCGACCCACTTAAACCCTCACTTCCACCCTATCCCCATAACCCACTAACCTCTCCTAACCTTTTTTGGACACCAAGGGTAATTTAGCATGGCCAATCCATGTAACCTGCGCATCTTGGACTGTGGCAGGAAAATGAAGCACTCGGAGGAAACCCACGCAGACATGGGAGAAAGTGCAAACACCACACAGTCACCCGAGGCCAGAATTGAACCCGGGTCCCTGGCACTGTGAGGCAGCAGTGCTAACCACTGTGCCACCGTGTAGCCCCATAATACTGACATCGAGATCAATGAGCAGGGATCTCATAGAAACCTATGAAATTCTAACAGGACTAGACAGGGTAGATACAAGAGGATGTTCCCGATGGTAGGGGTGTCCAGAACCAGGGGTCACAGTCTGAGGATACGGGATAGACCATTTAGGACAAAGATGAGGAGAAATTTCTTCACCCAGAGTGGTGAGCCTGTGGAATTCCTTACCGCAGGAAGTAGTTGAGGCCAAAACATTGTATGTTTTCAGGAAGCAGTTAGATATAGCACTCTGGGCGAAGGGGATCCAAGGATATGCGAGGAAGGCGAGATTAGGCTATCGAGTGGATGATCAGCCATGATCCCAATGAATGGCGGAGCAGGCTCGAAGGGCTGAATGGCCTCCTCCTGCTCCTATTATCTATGTTTCTATGTCGGAATAATTAAATTGGTATCAAGATGCTGACAGATCTGGAGGGAGCGTTCATGTAACAGTGGTGAATTCTTCCAGTGTTTCACACTCCTCTCCACAAGACTTATATGATCCAATACAAAAATCCATCAACCCAAATTTATACATTTTGAAACGCACATAAACATTTTTATTCCTTAACATTCGAACAACACTGTGACAAAAACATAAGAACTAGGAGCAGGAGTAGGCCATCTGGTCCCTCGAGCCTGCTCCGCCATTCAATGAGATCATGGCTGAGTCTTTTGTGGACTCAGCTCCACTTTCCGGCCCGAACACCATAACCCTTAATCCCTTTACTCTTCAAAAAACTATCTATCTTTATCTTAAAAACATTTAATGAAGGAGCCTCAACTGCTTCACTGGGCAAGGAATTCCATAGATTCACAACCCTTTGGGTGAAGAAGTTCCTCCTGAACTCAGTCCTAAATCTACTTCCCCTTATTTTGAGGCTATGCCCCCTAGTTCTGCTTTCACCCGCCAGTGGAAACAACCTGCCCGCATCTATCATATCTATTCCCTTCATAATTTTATACGTTTCTATAAGATCCCCCTGCATCCTTCTAAATTCCAACAAGTACAGTCCCAGTCTACTCAACCTCTCCTCGTAATCCAACCCCTTCAGCTCTGGGATTAACCTAGTGAATCTCCTCTGCACACCCTCCAGCGCCAGTACGTCCTTTCTCAGGTAAGGAGCCAAAACTGAACACAATACTGTGGCCTCACTAACACCTTACATAATTGCAGCATAACCTCCCTAGTCTTAAACTCTATCCCTCTAGCAATGAAGGACAAAATTCCATTTGCCTTCTTAATCACCTGTTGCACCTGTAAACCAACTTTTTGCGACTCATGTTCCAGCACACCCAGGTCTCTCTGCACTGCGGCATGTTTTAATATTTTATCATTTAAATAAAAACCCCTTTTGCTATTATTCCTACCAAAATGGATAACCTCACATTTGTCAACATTGTATTCCATCTGCCAGACCCTAGCCCATTCACTTAACCTATCCAAATCCCTCTGCAGACTCAGGGTATCCTCTGCACTTTTTGCTTTACCACTAATCTTAGTGTCGTCTGCAAACTTGGACACATTACACTTGGTCCCCAATTCCAAATCATCTATGTGTATCTGTGCTACATTTCAATGACTTTAGGTGAGATAAAGTTGATTAATGAAGTAGCTATTATTGTTTGTACCAGAGTCCAGCTCAAATTACTAATTGTACATTTAGTCTGTGGAAATCTCAAATGGGTACTCTGCCATTGCCCCTGCCCAGAAAGTACCTAAATTATCCTTGATGGTGAGGCCTGACTGTTTTGCAATGTAAGTGAATGTGGGTTAATAGACCAGAGGATAGTTAAATACGGTTATCTTGATGGCAGAAACTATTAGAGAATTATGGCAATATCCCCCAATGAATGTTCTGCCCACAAGATGTGAGTTCTCTTGTGGTTTGAAGCTGAAATAGATTTAAAACGCAGGTTATAATTTGAAAGGTTTCTCATGGAAAATCATAGTTCTAGTCATTCAGTTTTGGTTCCATCCGGTGGTCTGGCGTCAACTGTTGTTAATTCCTTAATTGCCAAAAGGATTTGTATGAACTCCTTTTTCTATTGGTACCTAGAAAACCGTACCTTCTACTATAAATAAGACCATAAGACATAGGAGCAGAATTAGGCCACTTGGCCCATCGAGTCTGCTCCGTCATTCAATCATGGCTGATATTTTCCCAACCCCAGTCTCCTGCCTTCTCCCCATAACCCCTGATCCCCTTATTAATCAAGAATCCATCCATCTCTGTCTTGAAGATACTCAGTGATTTGGCCTCCACAGCCTTCTGCGGCAAAAAGTTCCACAAATTCACCACCCTCTGGCTGAAGACATTTCTCCTTATCTCTGTTTTAAAGGATCGTCTGAGATTGTGTCCTCGGGTTCTAGTTTTTCTTACAAGTGGAAACATCCTCTCCACGTCCGCTCTATTCAGGCCTCGCAGTATCCTGTAAGTTTCAATATGATTCCCCCTCATCCTTCTAAACTCCAATGAGTATAGACCCAAGTTCTTCATACCAAGGATCATTCTTGTGAACCTCCTCTGGATCCTTTCCAAGGCCAGCACATCCTTCCTTAGATACGGAGCCCAAAACTGCTCACATTACTCCAAATGAGGTCTGACCAGAGCCTTATACAGCCTCAGAAGTATATCCCTGCTCTTGTATTCTAGCCTTCTCGACATGAATGTTAACATTGTATTTGCCTTCTTAACTGCTGACTGACCCTGCACGTTAACCTTAAGAGAATCGTGAACAAGGACTCCAAAGTCTCTTTGTGCTTCTGATTTCCTAAGCATTTCCCCATTTGGAAAATAGTCTATGCCTAAATTCCTCTTTCCAAAATGCATAACCTCACACTTTTTCACATTGTATTTCATTTGCCACTTCATTGACCACTCTCCTAGCTTGTCCAATCCTTCTGCCGCCCCTTTGTTCTATGTTCTTTGCTTCCTCAATACTACCTGTCCCTCTACAGATCTTTGCATCATCTGCAAACTTAGCAACAATGCCTTCAGTTCCTTCTTCCAGATCATGTATGTATATGTGAAAAGTTGTGGTCCCAGCACAGATCCCTGAGGCACACCACTAGTCATCGGCTGCCATCCTGAAAAAGACGCCTTTATCACTACTCTCTGCCTTCTGCCAGTCAGCTAATCCTCTATCCATGCCAGGATCTTACCCTTAACGCCATGGGCTTTTAACTTATTTACCAGTCTCCTATGCAGCACCTTGTCAAAGGCCTTCTGGAAATCTAAATAAATCACGTCCACTGGTTCTCCTTTGTCTAACTTCCTTGTTACCTCCTCAAAGAACTCTTAACGTATTTTTCAGACATAACCTCCCTTTGACAAAGCCGTGCTGACTCAGTCCTATTTTACCATGCACTTCCAAGTACTTTGCGATCTCATCTTTAGTAACAGACTCTAAAATCTTACCAATGACCGAAATCAGGCTAACCGGCCTATAATTTCCCGTCTCCTGCCTCCCTCCCTTCTTAAACAGTGGTGTTATATTAGCCACTTTCCAGTCCTCTGGGACCCTTCCTGCCTTCAGTGATTCCTGAAAGATCACCACCAATGCCTCCACAATCTCCTCAGCCCTCTCTTTTAGGACCCTGGGTTGTAGTTCGTCCGGTCCAGGTGACTTATCCATCTTCATTCTTTTCAGTTTCCCCAGAACCTTCTCCTTAGTAATGGTCACTGTACTCACCTCTGCCCCCTGGTTCTCCTGGAGCTCTGGCATCCCACTGGTGTCTTCCACCATGAAGACTGATGCAAAGTAACTATTCAGTTCGTCTGCCATTTCTTTGTTTCCTAATATTACTTCTCCAGCCACATTTTCCAGAGGTCCAATGTCTATTTTTGTCTCTCTTTTACCTTTTATATATTGAAAAAAACTCTTCCTCTTTTCCTTTATATTACGAGCTAGCTTGCACTCATACTTCATCTTCTCCCCCCTTATTGCTTTTTTATTTAGGGGCTGATTTAGTACAGTGAGCTAAACAGCTGGCTTGTAATGCAGAACAAGGCCAGCAGCGTGGGTTTAATTCCCGTACCAGCCTCCATGAACAGGCGCCGGAATGTGGCGACTAGGGGCTTTTCACAGTAACTTCATTGAAGCCTACTTGTGACAATAAGCGATTATTATTATAGTTGTCCTCTGCTCGCTTGTAAAGGCTTCCCAATCCCCTAGTTTCTCACTAATGCTCACCACTTTGTATGCTTTTTCTTTAGCTTTTATGCTGTCCTTGATATCCCTCATCAGCCATGGATGCCTTCTCCTCTCCTGAGCAAGTTTCGTCCTCCGTGGGATGAATTTCTGTTGTGCCTCCCTAATAACCCCCAAAAACCCCTGCCATTGCTGTTCCACTGTCTTCTCTGCTAGGCTCCTTTTCCAATCAACTCTGGCCAGCTCCTCCCTCATGTCTTTGTAGTTACCCTGATTTAATTGTAATACCGTTACATCTGATTCCAGCTCCTCCCTCTCAAACTGCAGGGTAAATTCTATCATATTGTGGTCACTGCTCCCTAAGGGTTCCTTCACCTTAAATTCCCTAATCAAGTCTGCCTCATTACACATCACCAAATCCAGAATTGCCTGTTGCCTAGTAGGCTCTGTCACAATCTGCTCGAAAAACCATCTCATAGACATTCCACAAATTCCATTTCTTGGGATCCACGACCAACCTGATTTTCCCAGTCCACCTGCATTTGAAGTCCCCCATGATTATTGTAATATTGCCTTTTTTACATGCCTTTTCTATCTCCTGATTTATTTTCTGCCCCACATCCTGACTACTGCTAGGGGGCCTGTACATAACTCCCCTCAGGGTCTTTTTACTTTTGCGATTCCTCAACTCTACCCACAGAGATTCTATGCCTTCTGATCCTATATCCTCCTTGCTATCGATTTAACTTAATTCCTTGCTAACAATGCAACCCCGCCCCCTTTGCCCATCTGCCTGTCCTTTCGATAGGACATTTATCCTTGTATATTTAGATCCCAGCCCTGATCCCCTTGCAGCCACATCTCTGTGATGCCCACAACATCATACCGGCCAATTTCAATGTGCACAACAAGCTCATTCACCTTGTTCCGTATTGTGCGCATTTAGGTAAAACACCCTCAATCCTGCATTGGCCACCTCCCTTTTCACACTCTCCTCAGTCACTGTACACTGTACACTGTACTGTGGCCCTTTTTGATTTTTGACTATCTCTGCTTCACTTTCCCCCTTACTGCTTTTTGTTTCTGGCCCCGTTTTACTATCCTCTGACTTCCTGCATCGGTTCCCATCCCCCTGCCACATTAGTTTAACCCTCACCAACAGCACTAGCAAACACCCCCCCAGGACATGTTTCTCTCCTGTGAGAAAGCTACTTCATTCCCAGCTGTGAAGAGATACCTGGGAAAGAAAAGGGTAATTATTCTCTTTTGGCCCGGTTCAGATTAAAAGTTCAAATCAAAACTTTCACTTTTATGATTGATTGGCCGTGACAATCATCCTTGAAAACTCTAGTTTAAAAAAATAAAAACATGATTTTCTAATCCACTTGTGGCCTTAAATTCAGATTCTCTAATACCCAGACATTTGTGTCTCAGTGTTACGCTGCAGCACTTGAGGACTGAGTCACTCGAGTTATGCCGCTAGTGGTGGCTTTATGCTGTCATAAGATGCCCAGTTATTTACTGCTGATGACATCCCTTCCTCCCTGAGGTGAGGATAAATTTGAATTTGATGCCTTTCAGTTGCATTTACGAAGAATGAATTATTTATGAAGTTCAAATGAAAATGTTTGCATGGAATAAATAAGTCGTTTTTAAGGTAGGCCCCAAAGGAACAGAGGGCGATGGGGAAGCAGAAGAGCTTAAGGAGAGAATTCTAGAACCTAGGTCCAGGCAGTTGATTGCATATTTAACAGTGGATGTAATGAAGAGTAATTGGGGAATGGGCGGGGTGCTGGTTGGATATACCTTTTTTTTTCTTTTTAATAAATTTAGAATACTCAATTCATTTTTTTCCAGTTAAGGGGCAATTTAGCGTGGCCAATCCACCTGACCTGCACAACTTTGGGTTGTGGGGGTGAAAGCCACGCAGACACGGGGAAAATGTGCAAACACCACACGGACTGTGACCCAGAGCCAGGATCGAACCCGGGTCCTCAGCGCCGTGAAGCAGCAATGCTAACCACTGCACCACCGTGCTGCCCCTCTGGTTGGATATACTAAAAACCCAAGTCAAAAGAACAGCAAATCAGCTGGAGGCAGTTTGTGATGGGGAGGGATAAGGCCATGAAGGCATGTCAACATTTGGATTAGAGATTAAATTAGAAGCATTGGGGTCTGAGAGAATAGTGCCGATAAGTGAGCAGAATTTGGAGCAACATAGGATGTAGAAAGCTGAATCATGGATGAACTGAAGTTCATTGAAGGCGCAGGGTAGAAGATAAAACAGTAACATAATTTAGTCTGGAGGTGATGAGTTATAAATGAGGATTTCAAGACAAATGGGCTGAGATGGGAGATGGCTGTCAATACTACGGAAATGAAAGGTGAATGTATTGGGGCCAGAAGCCCATCTTGGGGTTGATAGGATGCCAAGATTGCAAATGGTTAGAGGATTTTGATTCTTTTGAATAATTAGAAATGGGTGGCACAGTGGTTAGCACTGCTGCCTCTAAGTGCCAGGGACCCACATTCAAGACCTTGGGTGACTCTATGTGTGGAATTTTCATGTTTTCCCATGTCTGTGTGGGTTTTCCCCGGATGCTTCGGTTTCCTCCCACAGTCCAAAGATGTGCAGTTTAGGTGGATTGGCATTACAAATTGCCCCTTGGTGTCCAAAAGGTGAGTTGGGGCTAAGGCGATAGGGCGGGGGAGTTGGCCATGGTAGAGTGCTCTTTCGGAGGATCGGTGCAGACTCGATGGGCCGAATGGCCTCCTTCTGCACTGTAGGAATTCTATGATTCTATGATCAACCTCACCTAACACAGTGTGAACAAAGATAATTCAATGTTTGTCCAATGAAAATTGGAGGTGTTGTGACGCAGTGGGTAGCATCCCTGCCTCTGAACCAGAGGCTCCTACCCTGGGCAGGGTATGATTGGGAGAGATTCTTGGTTGACTATGTGTTGGAAAGAGCGTTGAAGCTCCTACCATGAATATCCAGAGCTCCAGACTGCAACATACATCGCAACTTGGATTCCCTGGGTGAATGGTTAACATAGCACGACCACCATCGTAAAGTTATATTTTTAATGAAGAATTGTTTATGGATTCTCAGTCTAAAGATCGGAAGTATAATTTTGTACTCCGGATTGAACTTTCCCCGAATTAAATATTCAGCACTTCAATGTAGTGTAAATCTTAACCTGAATCCGAACAATCGTTCAAAATTCAAATTCATTCTAAAAACTGGTTGTCAAGTCATTAAGAAGAGCCAACAAATTCTGAAATCCTGTTATTGCATGAAGAAGATACTCGCACTGGTAGAATCACACTGAAGAACCCTTAGAAATACTTCGCACTGCACATACTCAGACTGAAGCATCCTGGGAATTTAATGCACATGTGTAATTGATACCTTTGCACATTTGGGAAAGATTGGTTGACTATTAATTCTCAACTTTTAAGAATAATGATTGTAAAGACTTAAGAAAAGGAGCAGGAGATACCATTTGACCCCTTGAGCCTTCTATGCCATTCAATAAGTTTTGCAATCTCAGTTTTGCCATGCGGGCAGCACGGTAGAACAGAGGTTAGCACTGTTGCTTCACAGCTCCAGAGTACCAGGTTTGATTCCTGGCTTGGGTCACTGTCTGTGGTCACAGGCACGTTCTCCCTGTGTCTACATGGGCTTCCTCCAGGTGCTCCAGTTTCCTCCCACAGTCCAAAGATGTGCAGGTTAGGTGGTTTGGCCATGCTAAATTGGCCTTGGTGTCCAAAAAGGTTGGGTTGGGTTACGGGGTTAGGGTGGAGGTGTGGGCTTAGGTAGAATGCTCTTTCCAAGAGCCAAAGCAGACTCGATGGGCCAAATGGTCTCCATCTACACTGTAAATTCTATGATTCTCTGAATTCTACTTTTGTACCTGCTCCCCATAACCCCTGATCAAGAATCTATCGATCTCAGCCTTGAATAGAATAAAAGATGGAGCATCAACAAGCCTCTGCGGTATGCAATTCCAAAGAAAATAAATTGTACAAGTTCATGTTGCACAACTCCTGCTTCTTTCTATAAGAGCACCGCCTTTCAGTTGAATATTTTCATGTTTGCACTTACGCTGTGCATTTTTGGATTCATTCTCAGGATGTGGGCATTACTGACATTGGCGCCATTTACTGCCCATCCCTAGTTCCCTGACAAGGTGGTGCTGGACTTGTTTCTTTCTACTGGTTTGCTAGGGTACTTGACTGGGCAATGAAGAGTTGGTCACGTTACTCGAGTCCTGTATAGGTCAGCTTGGTAAGGATGGCAGATTTGCTTCCCTGACGGGCATTAATGAACCAGTTCAGAAACACAGAATGTTTTTGCTTTGTGGAATTTGTTACCTGAAATGACCTATACTAATTAAAACATGTACATTTCAAGGAAGATGTAGCATCCACCAATCTTGCTCAAAATGCAAGGATTCAAACAGCCAGCCTCACAGTCTGGAATGTATGGATAATAGTGCAGCTGCTACACTCCCCATTAGTCCCTTTGCAGAACAATGGTTTCAACTGCACTGTCCTAATTATACCACCATTAACACTTATTTTGTTTTGTCAGACTACTCATCTGTAGAACCTTTTACCGCCTCTTCTAAATCTCATTAATCCTTCATGTAATCGAAGTCTCTCGAGTTCCTGGAGCATTTTGTCAAGAATGAGTAGAGAGTAGAGCAAGGATTGTGAAGTGATGGTTTCACCCAGCTCTCCGTAATTAAACTTTAAACATGTGTTTCACTGCCAAATAAATTTTGGAATATTCCGTCAGAGAATCACAAGAAAATGTAGCACAAAATGGGCCTTTTGGTTCTTTGGTAGAGCTAGTCAGTTACTCCGATTTCCCCTTCTCTTTCCCCATACTCTGTTCACATTTTCCCATCAAGTATCTCTGCAACTCTCTTTTGAATGTTGCTGTTGAATCTGCTTCCACCATCCTTTAAGGTATGCAATCCAAATCACAACACCTTGCCGTGTGAAAAAAATAATCCTGATTTTTTTTTGCCAAACACCTTGAATCATTGCCCTATGTTTATCAGCCTCTCTACCATGGCAAACAGGCTCTTGTTATTTACTTTATCAAAACTTTTCATGATTTTGAACACTTCTGTCATATTTCCTCATAACCTCTGCTCTGAGAAAAATCCTAGCTCCTCCAGCCTCCCTACCTAACTAAATTCACTCATTCATCCTTCACCTGCTATCATTCTCGTCAATCTCCTCTGTTCTTTGCCTTTCCTAAAGTGTGGGGTAAGATTCTCTGGCCTCCCTGCAGCATGTTTCTTGGCCGCAGGTGACGGCCCAACATTTGCCGGCGGCAGGATCTTCAGGTCCCGTCGCTGTCAATGGGGTTTCCCACTGATTTCACCCCTCGCCGCTGGGAGATCCATGGCAGGGATGCATTGTTGGCAGGACTGGAAGATCCCATCGGCGTGAACAACCAAAAGATCTCACCAGTAATTTACAGACCAATGTCAAATGGACAAAATCCCCTTCTAGCATAAGGTGGTGTTTCCCTTCATAAGGATGATGATGCCACCTGTCAATGCTGGAAAGAACATTTTCACCAACTCCTCAACTGAGAATCCAGTACCCTGTATCGCCAAGCACCCTGTGGTAGAATCCAGAGAGGGACCACCATCGATTGGAGAACTACAACATACAATCAAACGAATATAGAACAACAAAGCATGTGGCCCAGATGATATTCCATATGAGGTCTTCAAAGTTGGCAGACTTTTGCTCACACCAAGTCTCCATGCCCTTCATCCTCGAATTTCATTTTACAATTCATCTTTAAGATGATCACTGTCTTCTTCGTCATCCGACTCCACATCCTTTCCTTCTTTATCCTCTTCAGTATCTTCAGCATCGTCGAGGTCCTCATCCTCATCCTTTCCGCCACTCTCCCGGAACTTGACACAAGATTCCAGTGTCCTCTCGCCATTGAAATCTATAATCATTCGCTCAGTGCTGGCAGGGATGTACTGGAGAGTGGGGCAACTGTGGATCTTCACAGACTCTATTTCATTGGCAGTGGCATCCATCTTCCCAATAACTATTTTATCATTATCTTTGTACTTTTCTCCTCTTGACTTCAGCAATGGGAAAATTGGAATTACCTTCAAAAAGGGAGATAACTAGTGAGCTATTTTCCTCTTGTCCATGGCAGGAAAAATGCTAACACGCATTCTCCTAAACCGCCTACTTCCTTTGGCTGCAAATATTCGTACAGACACCCAACATGGCTCTAGACCTTCCAGAGTAACCTTTGACATGGTATTTGTTACTGGACAAATTCGGTGGGGGTGTTGAGAACTGCACCCTGAACCTTTTATTGCATTCATTGAGCTTACCAAAGCAGTAAATTGTGAGGCTCTGTGGATTGTGCTCCAAAGTTTTGGATGTCCAACAAACTCAATCACAATCCTGCAGTTGATTCATGATGAAAGATCTGAACAGACTCATTCAAAATCCAGACCAGGTGCAAGTAAGACTGTGTGATAGCCACCATACCTCACAGTGGCTATTCACCTCATCAATGATCAGCTACCCTTTAGTGTCAGTATTAAATATTGTCCAGATGGAAAACTTTTTAACTTCAGTTACCTCCATGCCACAACTAAACTGACCACCATGTTCTATAGTTTGCAGATGACTGCAGTGTCGTTCCCCACTCTGCATCTGAACAAAGAACAAAGAAACGTGCAGCACAGGAACAGGCCCTTCAGCCCTCCAAGCCCACGCCAACCATGCTGCCCGTCTCAACTAAAATCTCCTACACTTCCTGGGTCCGTATCCCTCTATTCCCATCCTATTCATGTATTTGTCAAGATGCCCCTTAAACATCACTATCGTTCCTGCTTCCACCACCTCCTCCGGCAGCGAGTTCCAGGCACCCATTACCCTCTGTGTAAAAAACGTGCCTTGTACATCTCCTCTAAACCTTGCCAGTCGCACCTTAAACTTATGCCCCCTAGTAATTGACCCCTATACCCTGGGAAAAAGTCTCTGACTATCCACTCTGACTATCCACTCTGTCTATGCCTCTCATAATTTTGTAGACCTCTATCAGGTCGCCCCTCAGCCTCCGTCGTTCCAGTGAGAACAAACCGAGTTTATTCAACTTCTCCTCATAGCTAATGCCCTCCATACCAGGCAACATCCTGGTAAATCTTATCTGCACTCTCTCTGAAGCCTCCACATCCTTCTGGTAGTGTGGCAACCAGAATTGAACACTATACTCCAAATGTGGCCAAACTAAGGTTCTATACAGCTGCAACATGACTTGCCAATTTTTATACTCAACGCCCCGGCCAATGAAGGCAAGCATGCTGTATGCCTTCTTGACTACCTTCTCCACCTGTGTTGCCCCTTTCAGTGACCTGTGGACCTGTACACCTAGATCTCTCTAATTGTCAATACTCTTGAGGGTTCTACCATTCACTGTATATTCCCTGCCTGTATTAGACCTTCCAAAATGCACTACCTCACATTTGTCCGGATTAAACTCCCATCTGCCATCTCTTCCGCCCAAGCCTCCAAACTATGTAAATCGTGCTGTATCCTCTGGCAGTCGTCATCGCTATCCGCAAACTTACTAATCAGACCAGTTACATTTTCCTCCATATTTATGTATACTATGAACAGCAAAGATCCCATCACTGATCTTTGCGGAACACCACTAGTCTGGCTTGCAAACCACTCCTGATTTCTTCAATTCTGCATGCAAGAAACTTGGCCTATCCTTGAATGTTGCCAAAGCACAACTCCCATCAGCCCACAATTGGTCAGCCAAATATTGCACTTCCCACATGTGTTGAAGGAAAGACTCTGGAATATGTTAAACACGTCCCATGGCCATCATTGAAACACCATTGGATCAGCTGAGCCAGCTCTGCCTTCTACAAATTAACAATAATAATAATCTTTATTATTGTCACAAGTAGGTTTACATTAACACTGCAATGAAGTTACTGTGAAAATCCCCTAGTCGCCTCATTCCGGCGCCTGCTCGGGTACACTGAGGGAGAAGCCAGAATGTCCAATTCACCTAACAAGCACGTCTTTTGGGACTTGTGGGAGGAAACCGGAGCACCCGGAGGAAACCCAAGCAGACACAGGTAGAACTTGCAGACTCCGCACAGACAGTGACCGAAGCTGGGAATCGAACCTGGGACCCTGGTGCTGTGAAGCAACAGTGCTAACCACTGCTACCGTGCGTATTTGACAACAAAGACCTCCGCAAGACAACAGAAGTCCTCGTGTACAGAGTAGTTATCATCACTACACTCCTGTATTGGAGTGAGACCCAGACTGTGCATCAGTGAGGCGAACGAGCGCTGGAGAAATTCCATGGGCATTACTTTTGCTGCTCCGGATTCAATGGAAGGACCGTCCAACACACATTAGTGTCCTTCTTTAAGCCAACTTTGCAAGCATTCAGGCAAAACTCCTGCAGAATCAACTTCAATGGACTAGACACTGTACCTGGATGGGTTAAAGCCAACTACCCTGCCAGGTCCTGGTTTCTCACCTCTCAAATGCCAATGTTCTGAGAAGAGCCAGGACGGTGTTTCAAAGACACTGATGCTCTCCTTGAAGTGAGGCACCTTCACATGAGGTCAGCTTTAGATGAATTCATATTGCATTTGGCTCTACCACTGTTGAGGTCTATGGTACAGTAGTAGTTATATTTCTGGGCTAGTAATCCAGCGGACTTCGACTTAGTTCCTGGAGTCCAATGCAGATAATGGGCAGCAAGACTCCGCCGCCAGTCCGTTACCATCTCTTTCTCACCATCCCAGGTGGTGTCCCACTCTTGAAGGTCTTTCTTAAATGTATTTCCCCAGGTTTTCTTTGGCTAACTTCTCTTCCATCTGATAGTGTCCAGTCTACTGTCACTCTGGCAGGGCATAAATCCGGGAGGCCTGGATTAATAATCCATAGATTATAAATTAAATTCCCAGCATGACAGTTTGTGAATTTGAATTTTTGTTTGAAGTAAAAATCTAACCATAGTGTCACAGTATCTACAGTGCAGAGGAGGCCATTTGGCCCATCGAGTCTGCACCGGCCTTTGGAAGAGCACCCTACCTCTACCCTATCCCCGGAACCCAGTAACCCCACCTAACCTTTTTGGACACTAAGGGCAATTTATCATGGCCAACACCTAACCTGCACATCTTTGGACTGTGAGAGGAAACCGGAGCACCCGGAGGAAACCCACGCAGACACGGGGAGCACATGCAGACTCCACCCAGACAGTGACCCAAGTCGGAAATCGAACCTGGGACCCTGGAGCTGTGAAGCAACAGTGCTAGCCAATGTGTTACCGTGCTGGTATCTGCGAAAATGCTTGTGAAGTTGTTGGGTTGAGTTTACTGACTTCAGGCCAAGGTAATTGCCTTCTACGTTGTACCTGTTTCTCCCATCCTCTGCATTTGAAGCTTGCATACCACACTGCTTCACTGCCTTCTCAGCTACTTTCACGCCCTCTTCTGGTTTAATGGCTTTCCCTACTTGAATTCATCTGTCAACATGATTCACAGCCAACAGGACTGAAACGGGTTATTCAGTCCAATGAGTCTGTGCTGATGATCAAGTTCCACATGAGCCTCCTCCCACCTCTCTTCATCTAATCCCATCAACATATCTCTATCCTTTTCTTCATTATTTTGCTAATCTAGCTTCCCTTTAAATGTAACTATGTTATTTTCCTCAAATACTCCTTGCAACATTGAGTTCCACATCCTTCCCGCTTTTGGGTGAAGACATTGGCCGGGATTCTCCCCTAACAGGCGGGGCGGGCCGTACCGGCGCCGAGGAATGGCGGGAACCGCTCTGGCGTCGGGCCACCCGGTAGGTGCGGATTCCTCTGCACCTTCAGGGGCTAGGCCGGCGTCAGCGGGGTTGGCGCCGCACCAACCGGCGGCGAAGGGCCTTCGCCGGCCGGCGCGAGTTGGCGCATACGTGGGAGCACCAGCGTGTGCTGGCGTGATCCCAGCGCATGCGCGGGGGGGTTCTTCTCCGCGCTGGCCATGGTGGACGTTTACACCGGCCGGCACGGAGGGAAAGAGTGCCCCCATGGCACAGCCCCGCCCGCGGATCGGTGGACCCCAATCGCGGGCCAGGCCACAGTGGGGGCACCCCCCGGGGCCAGATCCCCCTGTGTGCCCCGAGGACTCCGCAGGCCGCCCTCAGAGCCAAGTCCCGCCGGTAAGGACCTGGTTTGATTTACGCCAGCAGGACTGGACGAAAACGGGCGGCCACTCGGCCCATCGTGGAGCGGAGCATAGCCGGAGGGGGCCACTGCCAACGACCCTCAACTGGCGTGCCGCGATTCCCGCTCCCGCCGAAAAACCGGCGCCGGAGAATCCAGCAGCCAGTGTCGGGGTGGGATTCACGCCCCCCCCCCCAGCGATTTTCTGGCCTGGCGGGGGGTCGGAGAATCCCGCCCATTGTTCCTGAATTCCCTATTGGAATTATTGGTGTCCGCCTTATATTTATGGCCCCTAATTTTAGTCTCCTCCACAAGTGGAAACATTTTCTCTCCATCGATCTTATCAAATCTTTTCAGATTTTTGAACACCTCTATTAAGTTACCCCTCAGTTTTCTATTTTCCACAGAAACTAACCCTGATCTGTTCAGCATATTCTCTCAGTTATGGAAGTATTTTTGTGAATATTTTTTTTCATCTTTTCCAGTGCCTTTTTATTTTTTTCAAGTACAGACATGACCTTTCACTCTCCTGGCTTTTTAAGTAAAATTTGCTTGTAGGAAATAAAACTTGTAAGATATGATCTTTGCACGTATTCCGCTTCTCCAGCCCCCTTTATTTTATTATGTCTGACGTAGCTTACCTTTCAGTTTCCTAGAATGATAAGCTGTATTTCCTCCTTATTTCTGTGTATTTTCAGAATTTTGAAAAATGTGCTGAAATATAGTGCAGACAAATACATGTGAATCTTATTAAACCAGTTAGTGTGACCATTCTCTTCAAATTTCAGATTCACAGCTGGGTCAACTCCGAATCCATGTTGAAGGAATGCCTTGTAGGAAGAATGGCTACAAAGCCTAAAGCTCGTGCTAAAGGTAGTGTTGTTTTCTCATTATGCTAGAAATTGAACCATTCTCAACTAAAGCCATGGCGTAAAAAGAATGGAGCAAGTATGTGTTCTGTTTGGTATTCGAAGCAATCAATTTTGGCAGAAATTTCAAAGGGTGGGCCTAGGTAGGGTGCTCTTTCAGAGGGTCGGTGCTGACGGGACGGCCTGAATGGCCTCTTTCTGCAGTGGAGGGATTCTATGATTCTAATGAGGCAATTTTTTTCCCAAAGTGCTGTCTACCTTCAGCATTTCACTGGTAAAAACCTGTTCCACGGATTGCTCAAAATATACTACAAGGGTATTAATCAAGAACTCTTGTTTAATTTGCTGTTCTCTGGTTCTGATTGCTTCATATATGCACAAACAAAAATGTAACAATTAAAGAGATCAAAGGCAGAATTTTATAATTTTTACACCCAGTGCTGGCTCAGGTGAGAAAGCCGTCCTGCAGCTCGCCAGCTACACAACAGGCAGATAATCCAGAATCTGGTGGAAAATAAAAATGAAAGCGTGGTCCACTTTGGCGGAGTGGGGCCAGAAAAAGCTTGCAGGGCACCCGAACGCCGATAACAAAAGAGGATGAAGTCTCCATCACCCACCTCTCTCCACTGACGTGGGAGCTCCGCCAGCGATTTGCGATGTTTGACTCTCACTGGAGTTTGTACCCATGTCGCCATTTGAGCCTGTGGCAAATGGGGGCTAAAAGTCCCGGCCCCAGTCAATTTTGGAAACGTAGTTGCGACCATTATCAAAAGTCTAATTGCCTGATTAGCTCACCAAAATGAGTATAACTATAGATCTCCTCCATCTTCAGCAATGCTGTAGTGGTATTGTTGCTGGACTAGCAATCCAGAGACGCAGGGTAATGATCTGGGGTCCCGGGTTCGATTCCCTCACGGCAGGTGCATGGAATTTCTTCTCTTTGAAGCTTAAGTAGTGTGAGTCACCCTGGTTAGCTGAGATCTGTATAAAAGACAGACAGAAAGCTCACTCAGTAAACTTTGCGCAGGTCAAGGAGACACAGCCTGAGTGAGACACATCCAGAGTGGGAATTGGAACTTGGTAATTTGGTGTAGTGAAGTAATTCGGTGCAGAGTGGGAGAAGGTGCTTTTTCCCTACTGTTTTGTTCTCTGTCTTCTGGCCTGTAACTTTTAATCTGCAGGGAGCGAACCAGAGAGCATCCTGGGAAGGTAAGTGATTTTTATTTTTATTTTTACTACCTTTTCAAATTGTATGGGGGGGGTGGAGAAACTGAAGTGACATCACAGTAAAGCTGGGACCTGATTGGCTGGTTGGGAATCTACACTAAATTTAAAAATTAAACATTGTTAAACTAATTAAACATAATTACTCAATTATAATTTAGAGGGGTATCTAAGCCAGAGATTGGAGAGTACTATATTTAGCTTTCATATTTATAGTAGAAATCTAGTGCTAGGAAACATATAGTTAACAGTAACTATTTTCTAAAAATTTGTTTAAATTTAATTTACTGATTAATTAACATAATGTCAATTAGAGGGGTGCAGTGCTCTGACTGTGAGATGTGGCAGGTCCAGGAGGCTTCCAGCGTCCCGGACGGCTTCATCTACAGAAAGTGCACCCAACTAGAACTCCTCACAGACCGCATGGTACGGTTGGAGCAGCAGTTGGATGCACTTAGGAGCATGCAGGTGGCAGAAACGTCATAGATAGCAGTTATATAAATGTGGTCACACACAAGTTGCAGGAAGAGAAATGGGTGACCACCAGAAGGTGCAGGCAGTCAGTGCAGGAATCCCCTGTGGTTGACCCCCTCTTGAACAGGTATTCCCCTTTGGATACTGTCTGGGGGTGATTGCCTATCAGGGGAAAACAGCAGCAGCCAGAGCAGTGGCACCCACGCTGGCTCTGATGTTCAGCAGAGAGGGTCAAAGCGCAGAAGAGTAATAGTCATAGGGGACTCTATAGTCAGGGGCACAGATAGGCACTTCTGCGGACGTGAAAGAGACTCCAGGATGGTATGTTGCCTCCCTGGTGCCAGGGCACAGGATGTCTCAGAACGGGTAGCGGACATCCTGAAGGGGGAGGGCAAACAGGCAGAGGTCGTTGTACATATTGGTACTAACGACATAGGCAGGAACGGGCATGAGGTCCTGCAGCAGGAGTTCAGGGAGCTAGGCAGAAAGTTAAAAGACAAGACCTCGAGGCAAGTAATCTCAGGATTACTCCCTGTGCCACGTGCCAGTGAGGCTAGAAATAGGAAGATAGAGCAGCTAAACACGTGGCTAAACAGCTGGTGTAGGAGGGAGGGTTTCCGTTATCTGGACCACTGGGAGCTCTTCCGGGGCAGGTGTGACCTGTATAAGAAGGACGGGTTGCATCTAGACCGGAGAGGCATAAATATTCTGGCCTCAAGGTTTGCTAGTGTCTTCTGGGAGGGTTTAAACTAGTATGGCAGGGAGGTTGGTACCACCGGAGCAATAGGTCAGAAGGTGAAAGCATTGAGGGAGAACTAGGGAATAGGGCCAGTATGGTTCTGAGGAAGAGCAGACAGGAAGATGTTGCTGAAAACAGCTGGTCTGGTGGCCTGAAGTGCATATGTTTTAATGCAAGAAGTATAACAGGTAAGGCAGATGAACCTAGAGCTTGGATTAGTACTTGGAACAATGATGTTGTTGCCATTACAGAGACCTGGTTGAGGGAAGGACAGGATTGGCAGCTAAACGTTCCAGGATTTAGATGTTTCAGGCGGGATAGAGGGGAATGTAAAAGGGGTGGCGGAGTTGTGCTACTGGTTAGGGAGAAAATCACAGCTGTACTATGGGAGGACACCTCAGAGGGCAGCGAGGCTATATGGGTAGAGATCAGGAATAAGAAGGGTGCAGTCACAATGTTGGGGGTTTATTACAGGCCTCCCAACAGCCAGCGGGAGATACAGGAGCAGATAGGTAGGCAGATTTTGTAAACGAGTAAAAACAACAGGGTGGTTGTGATGGAGCATCTTGATGGGCTTCTTGAAACAATATGTAGATAGTCCACCTAGGGAAGGGGCTGTACTGGACCAGGTATTGGTGAATGAGCCCAGCCAGGTGGTAGATGTTTTAGTAGGGGAGCATTTCGGGAACAGTGACCTCAATTCTGTAAGTTTTAAAGTGCTGGTGGACAAGGATAAGAGTGGTCCTAGGGTGAATGTGCTAAATTGGGGGAAGGCTAATTATAACAATATTAGGCAGGAACTGAAGAACCTAGATTGGCGGCGGATGTTTGAAGGTAAATCAACATCTGACATGTGGGAGGCTTTCAAATGTCACTTGAAAGGAATTCAGGACCAGCATGTTCCTGTGCGGAAGATGGATAAATGCGGCAGATTTCGTGAACTTTGGATAACGAGAGATATTGTAGGCCTCGTCAAAAAGAAAAAGGAGGCATTTGTCAGGGCTAGAAGGCTGGGAACAGCAGAAGCCTGTGTGGAATATAAGGAAAGTAAGAAGGAACTTAAGCAAGGAGTCAGGAGGGCTAAAAGGGGGTCACGAAAAGTCATTGGCAAATAGGGTTAAGGAAAATCCCAAGGCTTTTTACACGTACATAAAAAGGAAGAGGGTAGCCAGAGAAAGGGTTGGCCCACTGAAGGATAGGCAAGGGAATCTACGTGTGGAGCCAGAGGAAATGGGCGAGGTGCTAAATGAATACTTTGCAGCAGTATTCACCAAAGAGAAGGAATTGGTGGATGTTGAGTTTGGAGAAGGGTGTGTAGATAGCCTGGGTCACATTGAGATCTGGAAAGACGAGGTGTTGGTCGTCTTGAAAAATATTAAGGTAGATAAGTACCCTGGGCCTGATGGGATCTACCCGAGAATACTGAAGGAGGCTAGAGAGGAAATTGCTGAGGCCTTGACAGAAATCTTTGGATCCTCACTGTCTTCAGGTGATGTCCCGGAGGACTGGAGAATAGCCAATGTTGTTCCTTTGTTTAAGAAGGGTAGCAAGGATAATCCAGGGATTCACTACAGGCCGGTGAGCCTTACGTCAGTGGTAGGGAAATTACTGGAGAGAATTCTTCGAGTCAGGATCTACTCCCATTTGGAAGCAAATGGACGTCTTAGCGAGAGGCAGCATGGTTTTGTGAAGGGGAGGTCGTGTCTCACTAACTTGATAGAGTTTTTCGAAGAAGTCACAAAGATGATTGATGCAGGTAGGGCAGTGGATGTTGTCTATATGGACTTCAGTAAGGCCTTTGGCAAGGTCCCTCATGGTAGACTGGTACAAAAGGGATCAGTGCTCTGACCTCATGGTAGACTGGTACAAAAGGGATCAGTGCTGGGACCTTTGCTGTTTGTAGTGTAGATAAATGATTTGGAGGAAAATGTAACTGGTCTGATTAGTAATTTTGCAGACGACACAAAGGTTGGTGGAATTGTGGATAGCGATGAGGACAGCAGGATTTAGATCGTTTGGAGACTTGGGCAGAAAGATGGCAGATGGAGTTTAATCCGGACAAATGTGAGGTAATGCATTTTGGCAGGTAGGGAATATACAGTGAATGGTAGAACCCTCAAGAGTATTGAAAGTCAGAGAGATCTAGGTGTACAGGTCCACAGGTCACTGAAAGGGGCAACACAGGTGGAGAAGGTAGTCAAGAAGGCATACGGCATGCTTGCCTTCATTTGCCGGGGCATTGAGTATAAGAATTGGCAAGTCATGTTGCTGCTGTATCGTACCTTAGTTAGGCCACACTTGGAGTATAGTGTTCAATTCTGGTCGCCACATTACCAGAAGGATGTGGAGGCTTTAGAGAGGGTGCAGAAGAGATTTACCAGGATGTTGCCTGGTATGGAGGGCATTAGCTATGAGGAGAGGTTGAATACACTCGGTTTGTTCTCACTGGAACGACGGAGGTTGAGGGACGACCTGATAGAGGCCTACATAATTATGAGGGGCATTGACAGAGTGGATAGTCAGAGGCTTTTTCCCAGGGTAGAGGGGTCATAGGTTTAGTGGAGATGTACGAGGCAAGTTTTTTACACAGAGGGTAATGGATGCCTGGAACTCGCTGCCGGAGGAGGTGGTGGAAGCAGGGACGATAGTGACATTTAAGGGGTTCCTTGACAAATACATGAATAGGATGGGAATAGAGGGATATAGACCCAAGAAATGTGGAAGATTTTAGTTTAGAAGGGCAGCATGGTCATCACAGGCTTGGAGGGCCTGTGTTTTGTATGTTCTTTGTTCTTGTTCTTAAACTGAATGAAATATCTGGAATTAAAAGTCTAATGATGACCATGTCACGATTGTCGTAAAATCCCATCTGGTTCACGAATGTCCTGCAGGGAAGGAAACCTGTGGTCCTTACCTGGTCCTTACCCTCTTGCTGATCACCACGTACCGGCCACCATCAGCTGATGAATCGGTACTCCTCCATGTTGAACACCAGTTGGAGGAAGCACCGAGGGTGACAAGGGCACAGAATATGCTCTGGGTGGGGGAATTCAATGTCCATCACCAAGAGTGGCTCAGTAGTACCACCACAAACCAAACTGATCAGGTCCTAAAGGACATAGCTGCAAGACTAGGACTGCAGCAGGTGGTGAGGGAACCGACAGACGGAAAAACAGACTTGACCTCATCGTCACCAACCTGCCTGCTGCAGATCTATCTGTCCATTACAGTATCGGTAGAAGTGACCACCGCACAGTCCTTGTGGGGATACTCTCATCGTGTTGTGTGGCGTTGCCACAGTGTCAAAAGGGATAGACTTGGAATAGATCTAGCAATTCAAGACTGGGCATCCATGAAGTGCTGTGGGCCATCAGTAGCAGCAGAATTATATTCAACTATAATTTGTAACCTCATGACCCAGCATATCCCCACTCGACCATTACCACCAAGCCAGGGGATCAACCCTGGTTCAATGAAGAGTGGAGGAGGGCAAACCAGGAGCAACACCAGACATACCTTAAAATGAGGTGTCAACCTGGAGAAGCTACAACACAGGACTACTTGTGTGCCAAACAGCATCAGCAGCAAGTAATAGAAAGAGCTAAGCGATTCCGCAACAAACTCATCAGATCTAAACTCTTCAGTCCTGCCACATCCAGCCGTGAGTGGTTGTGGACAATTAAACAATTCACTGGAGGAGGAGGCTTCACAGATATTTATTTTTTGATGGAAGGGGGCCTTGCCAGAGGCCCTCCCAGCGATACTCCGGTTCGGACCGGCCGAGGTACTGACGGCGTTCTAACCACACCTGGCCGGTCGGGACTCACGCGCGGCGGCTGCGGACTCAGTCCACGGCCGCCCTGGCGGGGGGCGGGGGAATCCATCACCGGAGGGGGGGCCTTATGGGCAGCCAGTGCAACGATCAGGTGGATCGGATGAAGCGGCACGGGGCCGATCGGGGTGACCTTCTTTCTTAGTGCTGGTCCGCGGTCCCAGTCCGCCATGGCGCTCGGCGCGGCCGCTGGAGGCCGCCGCTGTGCACATGCGTGGAACCGGAAGTGCAGGGACCCGTATCCGCAGCCAAAGCTGCGTGAAGCTCCTCGGGTGCCTGTTAGCCCCCTGCAGGTAACTGAATTGCTCTATATTTTTTTCAGGAAAGTCTGGAGTAAAATGGCAGCATTTGTACGCCGCGTGGGGACATAGCCCCATTTTTGAGAATCCAGCCCAGTTTTGATGGTTGGGTGTCAATCATCTCCGCTCCAGGACATCACTGCAGAGGTTCCTCAGGGTGGTGTCCTAGGTCCAACCACATTCAGCTGCTTCATCAATGGCCTCCCTTCCATCATAAGGTCAGAAGTGGAGATGTTTGCGGTGATTGAGGATGACTGTACAATGTTCAGCACCATTCGTGACTCCTCAAATAATGAAGCAGCCCATGTACAAATGCAGCAAGCCATGGAAATACCCAGGCTTTGGCTGACAAGTGGCACGTTACATTTGAGCATAACTACGATTCTGTAGCCATTACGGTGACATGGATTTCACAGGGGCAGGAATGGTTGCTAGATGTTCTGGGGTTTAGATGTTTTAAGAAGAATAGGGAAGGAGTTTAAAGAGGAGGGGGAGTGACACTGTTAATTCTGCATCTCAGCTGCAGAAAAGGAGGTAGTCGAGGCGGGGTTGTCTACTGAGTCTATATGGGTGGGAGTCAGTAACAAACAAAGGAGCAGTCACTTCATTGGGAGTTTTCTATAGACCCCCCGCTGTAGCAGCAGAGAGATAGAGGAACAGATTGGACAGCAGATCTTGGAAAGGTGCAGAAGTAACAGAGTTGTTGTCATGGGTGACTTCAACTTCCCGAATATTGACTGGAACCTCCTTAGTGCAAATGGTGCAGATTTTGTCAGGTGTGTCCAGGAAGGATTCCTGACTCGATATGTAGATAGGCCGACTAGGGGGCAGGACATATTGGATTTGGTGCTTGGCAACGAACCAGGCCAGGTGTAAAATGTCTCAGTGGGAGAGCATTTCGGTGACAGTGACCACAACTCCTTGACCTTTACCATAGTCATGGAGAGGGATAGGAGCAGACAGTATGGGAAGATATTTAATTGGGGGAGGGGAAATTATACTGCTATTAGACAGGAGCTGGGGAGCATAAATTGGGACCAGATGTTCTCAGGGAAATGCTCAACAATAATGTGGGGGTTGTTTAAGGAGCACTTTCTGCGAGTGCTGGATAGTTTTGTCCCACTGAGACAACGAAGGAATGATAAGGTGAAGGAGCCTTGGATGACAAGAGAAATGGAGCTTCTGGTCAAGAGGAAGAAGGAAGCTTACATAAGGCTGAGGAAGCAAGGATCTGGCATGGGTCTAGAGGGTTACAAGGTAGAACATAGAACATTACAGCGCAGTACAGGCCCTTCGGCCCTCGATGTTGCGCCGACCTGTGAAACCACTCTAAAGCCCATCTACACTATTCCCTGATTATCCATATGTCTATCCAATGACCATTTGAATGTCCTTAGTGTTGGTGAGTCCACTACTGTTGCAGGCAGGGCATTCCACGCCCTTACTACTCTCTGAGTAAAGAACCTACCTCTGACATCTGTCTTTTCTCTATCTCCTCTCAATTTAAAGGTATGTCCCCTCGTGCTAGACATCACCATCCGAGGAAAAAGGCTCTCACTGTCCACCCTATCCAATCCTCTGATCAACTTGTATGCCTCAATTAAGTCACCTCTTAACCTTCTTCTCTCTAACGAAAACAGCCTCAAGTCCCTCAGCCTTTCCTCATAAGATCTTCCCTCCATACCAGGCAACATTCTGGTAAATCACCTCTGCACCCTTTCCAATGCTTCCACATCCTTCCTATAATGCGGCGACCAGAATTGCACGCAATACTCCAAATGCGGCTGCACCAGAGTGTTGTATAGCTGCAACATGACCTCATGGCTCCTAAACTCAATCCCTCTACCAATAAAAGCTAACACACCGTATGCCTTCTTAACAACCCTCTCAACCTGGGTGGCAACTTTCAGGGATCTAGATACATGGACACCGAGATCTCTCTGCTCATCCACACTGCCAAGAATCTTACCATTAGCCCAGTACTCAGTCTTCCTGTTATTCCTTCCAAAATGAATCACCTCACACTTTTCTGCATTAAACTCCATTTGCCACGTCTCAGCCCAGCGCTGCAGCTTATCTATGTCCCTCTGTAACTTGTAACATCCTTCCGCACTGTCCACAACTCCACCGACTTTAGTGTCATCTGCAAATTTACTCACCCACCCCTTCTACGCCCTCCTCCAGTTCATTTATAAAAATGACAAACAGCAGTGGCCCCAAAACAGATCCTTGTGGTAGACCACTAGTAACTGGACTCCAGTCTGAACATTTCCCATCAACCACCACCCTTTGTCTTCTTCCAGCTAGCCAATTTCTGATCCAAACTGCTAAATCACCCTGAATCTCATGCCTCCGTATTTTCTGCAGTAGCCTACCATGGGGAACCTTATCAAATGCTTTACTGACATCCATATACACCACATCAACTGCTTTACCCTCATCCACCTGTTTGGTCACCTTCTCAAAGAACTCTATAAGGTTTGTGAGGCACGACCTACCCTTCACAAAACCGTGTTGTCTATCTCTAATCAAATTATTCCTTTCCAGATGATTATACATCCTATCTCTTATAAACCTTTCCAAGATTTTTCCCACAACAGAAGTAAGGCTCACTGGTCTATAGTTACCGGGGTTATCTCTACTCCCCTTCATGAACAAAGGGACAACATTTGCTATCCTCCAGTCTTCTGGCACTATTCCTGTAGACAAAGATGACTTAAAGATCAAGGCCAAAGGCTCAGCAATCTCCTCCCTAGCTTCCCAGAGAATCCTAGGATAAATCCCATCTGGCCCAGGTGACTTATCTATTTTCACACTTTCCAGAATTGCTAACACCTCCTCCTTTTGAATCTCAAGCCCTACTAGTCTAGTAGCCTGAATCTCAGTATTCTCCTCGACAACATTGTCTTTTTCCTGTGTGAATACTGATGAAAAATATTCATTTAGCACCTCTCCTATCTCCTCGGACTCCAAGCACAACTTCCCACGACTGTCCTTGACTGGCCCTACTCTTACCGTAGTCATTCTTTTATTCCTGACATATCTATAGAAAGCTTTAGGGTTATCCTTGATCCTACCTGCCAAAGACTTCTCATGCCCCCTCCTGGCTCTTCTTAGCTCTTTAGGTCCTTCCTAGCTAACTTGTAGCTCTCGAGCGCCCTAACTGAACCTTCATGTCTCATCTATACATAAGTCTCCTTCTTCCTCTTGACAAGTGTTTTGACTGCTTTAGTAAACCACGGTTCCCTCACTCGACCACTCCCTGCCTGCCTGACAGGTACATACTTATCAAGGACAAGCAGTAGCTGTTCCTTGAACAAGCTCCACATTTCCATTGTGCCCATCCCCTGCAGTTTTCCTCTCCATCCGATGTATCCTAAGTCTCATCGCATCATAATTGCCTTTCCCCCAGATATAACACTTGCCCTGCGGTATATACCTATCCCTTTCCATCACTAAAGTAAACGTAATCGAATTGTGGTCACTGTCACCAAAGTGCTCACCTACCTCCAAATCTAACACCTGTCCTGGTTCATTACCCAGTACCAAATCCAATATGGCCTCGCCTCTCGTTGGCCTATCGACATGCTGTGACAGGAAACCCTCCTGCACACATTGGACAAAAACGGACACATCTAATGTACGCGAACTATAGCGTTTCCAGTCAATATTTGGAAAGTTAAAGTCCCCCATAACAATTACCCTGTTGCTTTCGCTCCTATCCAGAATCATCTTTGCAATCCTCTCCTCTACATCTCTGGAACTTTTCGGAGGCCGATAGAAAACCCCTAACAGGGTGACCTCTCCTTTCCTGTTTCTAACCTCAGCCCGTACTACCTCAGTAGATGAGTCCTCATCAAACGTCCTTTCTGCCACCGTAATACTGTCCTTGACCAACAATGCCACCCCTCCCCCTCTTTTACCACCTTCCCTGAGCTTACTGAAATATCTAAATCCCGGCACCTGCAACAACTATTCCTGTCCCTGCTCTATCCATGCCTCCGAAATGGCCACAACATCGAAGTCCCAGGTACCAACCCATGCCGCAAGTTCACCCACCTTATTCCGGATGCTCCTGGCATTGAAGAAGACACACTTTAAACCACCTTCCTGCCTGCCGGTACACTCCTGCAACTTTGAAACCCTACTCATGACCTCACTACTCTCAACCTCCTGTATACTGGAGCTACAATTCAGGTTCCCAAGCCCCTGCTGAACTAGTTTAAACCCTCCCGAAGAGCATTAGCAAATTTCCCCCCCAGAATATTGGTACCCCTCTGGTCCAGGTGCAGACCATCCCGTTTGGTAGCCAGGAAGGAACTCAAAAATGGACTTAGGAGAGCTAGAAGGGGACATGAAAATGCCCTGGCGGGAAGGATTAGGAAACCCCCCAAGGCTGATGTGAGAAATAAGAGGATGGTCAGTGGGAGATCAGCCCGATCAGGGATAGTGGAGGGAACTTGTGCCTAGAGTCTGAGGAGGTAGGGGAGTCCCTAAATGGATTCAGTGTTCACTAGAGAGAGGGACCTTGTTGCTTGTGAGAACAGTGTGAACCAGGTTAATAGGCTCAAACAGGTTGATATTAAGAAGAAGGATGTGCTGGAAATTGTGAAAAGCATCAGGATAGATAAGTCCCCTGGGCCAGACGGGATATATCCAAGGTTCCTACGGGAAGCACCGTTGGCGATGATCTTTGCGTCCTCACTCTCCACTGGAGTAATACCGGACGATTGGAGGGAGGCGAATGTTGTTCCCCTGTTCAAGAATGGGAATAGGGAAATCTCTGGGAATTACAGACCAGTCGGTCTTACGTCTGTGGTGAGCAAAATACTGGAAAGGATTCTGAGAAATAGGGTTTATGATTATTTAGAAAAACATAGTTTGATTAAAGATAGTCAGCCTGGCTTTGTGAGGGGCAGGTCATGTCTCACAAGCCTCGTTGAATTCTTTGAGGATGTGACGAGTCACATTGATGAAGGTCGGGCAGTGGATGTGGTGTATATTGATTTCAGTAAGGCATTTGATAAGGTTCCCCATGCTAGGCTCATTCAGAAAGTCAGGGGGCATGGGATACAGGGAAAGTATTCCGCCTGGAGGTCGGTGACCAGTGGTGTCCCGCCGGGATCTGTTCTGGGACCTCTGCTCTTTGTGATTTTTATAAATGACTTGGATGAGGAAGTGAAAGGGTGGGTTAGTAAGTTTGCCGATGACACAAAGGTTGGTGGAGTTGTAGATTGTGTCGAGTGCTGTTGCAGGTTACAACAGGACATTGACAGGATGCAGAGCTGGGCTGAGAAGTGGCAGATGGAGTTCAACCTAGATAAATGCAAAGTGATTCATTTTGGAAGGTCGAATTTGAATGCTGAATACAGGGTTGAAGGCAGGATTCTTGGAAGTGTGGAGGAATAAAGGGATCTTGGGTTCCACGCACATAGATATCTCAAAGTTGCCACCCAGGTTGATAGGGTTGTTAAGAAGGCGTATGGTGTGTTGGCTTTCAATAACAGGGTGATTGAGTTTAAGAGCCGCGAGGTTTTGCTGCAGCTTTATAAAACCCTGGTTAGACCACACTTGGTATATTGTGTCCAGATCTGGTCGCCTTATTATAGGAAGGATGTGGATGCTTTGGGGAAGGTACAGAGGAGATTTACCAGGATGCTGCCTTTCTGGAGGGCATGTCTTATGAATAAAGGTTGAGGGAGCTAGGGCTTTTCTAACTGGAGCAAAGAAGGAAGAATGGTGACTCGATAGAGGTGTACAAGGTGATGAGAGGCATGGATAGAGTGGTTGCCAGAGACTTTTCCCCAAGGTGGAAATGGCTGTCACGAGGTGACATAATTTTAAGGTGATTAGAGGAAGGTATAGGGGAGATGTCAGAAGTTGTTTTTTTACACAGAGTGGTGGGTGCGTGGAATGCACTGCCAGCAGAGATGGTGGAATCAGAGTCATTAGGGACATTTAAGCGACCCTTGGTCAGGCACATGGACAGCTGTAAATTGAAGGGGTGTAGGTTAGGCTTTTCTTAGATTAGGATAAGTGGTCGGCACAACATCGTGGGCCGAAGGGCCTGTACTGTTCTGTGATCTATAACAAGTGCCAAGCAATGACCATCTCCTTCAAGAGAGGATCGAACCATCGCCCCAGTGGCATTACAATTGCTGAATCCCCCACAATCAACATCCTGGGCGTTACCATTGATCAGAAACTGAACTGGACTAGCCATATTAATACTGTGGTTATCACGGCAGGTCAAAGGCTAAGAATCCTACACCACGCAACTCGCTTCTTGACCCCCCCAAAGCCTGTCCACCATCTACAAGGCACAAGTCAGGAGTGGAATGGAATATTCTCCACCTACCTGGATGAGCAGCTCCAACAACACTCAAGAAGCTCGACACCATCCAGGACAACGGAGCTCACTTGATTGCTCCCCCTTCCACCAACATTCAATGCCTCCTCCACCTATGAACAGTTTCATCAAGATGCACTGCAAGAGCTTGCCAAGGTCCATTAGCCAACACCTTCCAAACCCAGGACCATGACCATCTGGAAGGACAAGAGCAGCAGATACCTGGGAACCCCACCACCTGGAGGTTCCCCTCCATATCACTCACTACCCCGATTTGGAAATATATCGCCGCTCCTTCACTGTCGCTGGGTCAAAATCCTGGAACTCCCTCCCTAACAGCACAGTGGGTGTATCCACACCTCAGGGACTGCAGCAGTGCAAGAAAGCAACTCCCCTCCACCTTCTGAAGGGCAACTAGGAATGGGCAATAAATGCTGGCCCAACCAGCTACGCCCGCATCCTGTGAATGAATTTTTAAAAATGCTGCATTCCCCCATTTGGATTATATGCTAAAGAACTGTTTTGTGACATAAACCAAAACCTTTGACTCGGAGACGAGAATGATCCATTAACACCTCTGCTCACAACAAAGAATAAATCAGGATATTGATCATTTTTATTCTTTCAGTTGATTCAAGTGGAAATGGAATCAGGAGACAATGTAGCTTTAAATGAGGAGGAAACATAAGCAGTTTATGAGAGTTTTCATCACTGTTGAAGCTTAGATCTTCTTTGTATTGTGAAAGGACTAATCAAAGGCCCTGTGCTGCATCTTTTCCTTCTATTAATATTCAGCAGAGCACCCTATTACTGCAGGAACTGGTGGCCTGGTTATGTGCGCAGCTACCTTTTTTGCATAAACAGTGGTAATAAATATGCAGTTTTCTGGACCTTTTCGCGTTGTTGTTCATTAGCGTCAGCATTTTGTAAACTTTCTACATGTTTGCTCTCTGGATGACAACGATTACTTCTTTCACCAAATTTTACAGTGTTCTCAATCTTTTGGCCAAATGTCACTTCCCGCTCTCGTCTATCCCCCACAGTAATTAGGGATGTCTCCAACATTGAACTTATGTAACTGCTGTTATTTCAGTGAGCGCATCATAGACATAGACATAGAATTTACAGTGCAGAAAGGGGCCATTCGGCCCATCAAGTCTGCACCGGCCCATGGAAAGATCATCCAACCTAAGCCCACACCTTCACCCTATCCCCACAACCCAATCTAACCTTTTTGGACACAAAGGGCCAATCCACCTAACCTGCACATCTTTGGACTGTGGGAGGAAACTGAAGCACCCGGAAGAAACCCACGCAGACATAGGGAGAACGTGCAGACTCCGCACAGACAGTGACCCAAGCCGGGAACCGAACCTGGAACCCTGGAGCTGTGAAGCAACTGTGCTAACCACCGTGCTACTGTGCCGCTCAAGGAGGGGAAACTACCAAAACATATAATAGTATGTTTTTGGGAACATACAGGTATCTTCCAGTCTATCTTCTCCTGTATTCCAAGATGAGAAAGATTACAATTTTTGGATACAAATAATATATTTAAAAAATATTTTTATTCAAAGCTTTTGACATACACACGCAAATAATATTTCTAATGAAATTTCCCTGTGTTAAACTTTGCAATAGGGATGCAAAATGCGAGCTATTTTTGGGGCGGGGGTGGGAGTAGATTTCTGCTTTTATTTGTATGGATGGGTGGTGATGCCTTCGAGGGAAAGGTGTACAGTCTGCCTTCCATTCACTAATTTTAAAGATCTGAATCATGCTGTGTCTCATCTGTTTTCCTGCCCCAACTCCCTTCCTACTTTATTATCAATCTGAGCTCATTGTCCTACTATAATTCAGCTGTAGCATTAGAATGCTGTAGCTGTGCCTAAACACATGAATTCCTTTGCATTACAAGCATTACGTTTTTTTGAAACATGTCATTGACTACTGTCTCATTGAGTGAATGAAGTTTACTGTGATGACGAGTACGATGCAATTTAACCTGCCAAGTCCTGACACCTAAGAAGTTGAAGGCACTGAAAACCGAGCGGTGTGTCTTTTCTGGTGCTGGACTTCATTGTGGCAACAATGAATGATTGTGACTGACAGCGTTGGCATTTTCAGGTTAGCAGCAGCACCTTTCCATCGCCGAAATGTGGAGATGATCTTACACTGAGGAAAGCAAATTGAAAAGATAATGAGCATTGCATTAATGTTGTGTGTGCAACTACTTTGATGTCCTGTACAAGCCACCCGAGTACCCAGATATGTACAAGCAGAATCTGTGTTGCAATATAAACTGAGATTCAGCAACAAGAATCTGTTCCAATGGGTATATTTTCCATTGCGTAATTGAATGATCTTTCTATAAAGCGGTAGGTATGCAGTTCTGAATTCCATAACATGGAAACAGACCATTTGGCCTATCAAGTCTGTGCTGGTAATTTCTGTGAACTTCCATTCACCATATCGATTCATTCAATCTAGCTGATTGCTTAATAATTTAGTAATTAGTACATTATGTTGTGTTATTGCGATTGATTCACAACCAGTAATAGCAACTTGCATTTATTTCGGAGTGTCCACAGGAGTGTTACCAAACAAAATTCGACACCAAGCTTCATGAGGACATATTTGAACATAAGCTTGGATGAAGTCAGTATTAATCATACAATCATACAATCTCTGCAGTGCAGAATGCAGGCCATTCGGCCAATCGAGACTGCACCGACTCTCTGAAAGAGCACTCTTCCGTGGCCCATTCCCTGTGACCCCATAACCCCACCTAACCTGCACATCCCTGGACATGATAGGGTAACTTAGCATGGCCAATCTACCTAACCTGCACATCTTTGGACTGTGGGAGGAAACCGGAGCACCCGGAGGAAACCCACGCAGACACAGGGAGAACGTGCAGACTCCACACAGCCAGTCACTCAAGGTCAGAATTAAACCGGGGTCTCCAGCACTGTGTGAAGCAGCAGTGCTAGCCACTGTGTCAACATGCTTTTTTAAATTAAGGAGTGCCTTAAAGGAGGATAGAAAGACTCTGAGGTTTAGTGAGAAAACGCCGAACTGAAGGCTTAAGCAACTGAAGGCATGAGTATCTTTGCTGCACTGAATAAAATCAGGAATACAGAAGGGGCCAGAATTGGCCCTGTGGGGGAGGGGATTGGAGGAAAAAACGGTGTGAATTGTTGAATTCAATGCTAAATCCAAAAGGCTATAAAGTGCGCCATCGGAAGGTGAAATCTGCAGGTCCCAGTGCATTAATCGCAAAAGGCAAGCACAGCAAGTGATTAGAATGTTATTGCTCATTGTGAGAGTAATTGAAAAGTAGGGATGTTATGCTTCAGTTCTAATGCACACCGAGGAGACCACATTTGGTGCATTATATATGGCATTAGACTCCTTTTTCAAGGTGTGGAGATGTCAGTATTGGACTGGGGTGGGTACAGTAAGAAGTCCTACAACACCAGGTTAAAGTCCAACAGGTTTATTTGGAATCACGAGCTTTCGGAGCACAGCTCCTTCATCAGATGAGTGAAGAGGTAGGTTACACAAACACAGCATATATAGACAAAGCCAAAGATGCAAGATGATAATTTGAATGAAAGTCTTTGCAGGTAATTAAGTCTTTACAGATCCAGACGGTGCGACTGGAGAGAGGGATAATCACAGGTTAAAGAGGTGTGAATTGTCTCAAGCCAGGACAGTTGGTAGGATTTTGCAAGCCCAGGCCAGATGGTGGGGGGTTAAATGTAATCCAAGGTCCTGTTTGAATCCGTACTCATGCGTGCGGAACTTGGCTGTCAGTTTCTGTTTGGTGATTCTGCGTTGTTCTGCATCCTGAAGGCCGCCTTGGAGAACGCTTGCCAGAGGCTGAATGCCCTTGACTGCTGAAGTGTTCCCCGACTGGAAGGGAACATTCCTGCCTGGTGATCATTTTCTTCGCTGAATTAAAGACCATCCCTGGTCACAGCATAGTAGTCCCTGGCAAGATTTAACCAATAGATTTATGGTTGTTGTTTGAAAAACAGAGAAGTCTCAGCAGAGTTTACGATTATGGGGGAAACAGATGCTTTTGGGCTTTCAGTCTTTGAGGGACCAAGTGCTTACTGTTAATGTGCTGAAGTACATAAGAACTAGGAGCAGGAGTAGGCCATCTGGCCCCTCGAGCCTGCTCCGCCATTCAATGAGATCATGGCTGATCTTTTGTGGACTCAGCTCCACTTTCCGGCCCAAACACCATAACCCTTAATCCCTTTATTCTTCAAAAAACGATCTATCTTTATCTTAAAAACATTTAATGAAGGAGCCTCAACTGCTTCACTGGGCAAGGAATTCCATAGATTCACAACCCTTTGGGTGAAGAAGTTCCTCCTAAGCTCAGTCCTAAATCTACTTCCCCTTATTTTGAGGCTATGTCCCCTAGTTCTGCTTTCACCCGCCAGTGGAAACAACCTGCCTGCATCTATCCTATCTATTCCCTTCATAGTTTTATATGTTTCTATAAGATCCCCTCACATCCTTCTAAATTCCAATGTGTACAGCCCCAGTCTACTCAACCTCTCCTCATAATCCAACCCCTTCAGCTCTGGGATTAACCTAGTGAATCTCCTCTGCACACCCTCCAGCGCCAGTACGTCCTTTCTCAAGTAAGGAGACCAAAACTGAACACAATACTCCAGGTGTGGCCTCACTAACATCTTATACAATTGCAGCATAACCTCCCTAGTCTTAAACTCCATCCCTCTAGCAATGACGGACAAAACTCCATTTGCCTTCTTAATCACTTGTTGCACCTGTAAACCAACTTTTTGCGACTCATGCACTAGCACACCCAGGTCTCTCTTCACATGATTGTTCTTTGTACAGGGAACAAAGAAAAGTACAGCACATGGACAAGTCCTTCGATCCTCTAAGCCTGTGTCGACTATGCTGCCCGCTGAACCTAAAACCTACACTTCCGGGGCTCATATCCCCTATTCCCATTCTATTCATGTATTTGTCAAGGTGCCCCTTAAATGTCACTATCAAACCTGCTTCCACCACCCCATCCGGCAGTGATTTCCAGGCACCCACTATCCTCTGTGTAAAAAAAACTTCCCTCGCACATCTCCTCTAAAGTTTGCCCCTCGCAGCTTAAATCTATGTTCTCTCGTAATTAACTCTTCCACCCTGGGAAAAAGCTTCTGACTGTCCACTCTGTCCATGCCCCTTATAATTTTGTAGTGTTTCATAATCTTTCTTCTATTTTAATAAATGTTACTGTTGTTTAATGAAAGCGAGGTTTCCCACTGTTTCTGCAAACATTTCTCACTAATATCCAAAACAAATAAATACACCGCACAAAACCAGTGTTTCTGGTTGGAACACCCTCGCACATAACATCAGCTAGGGTTTCGTAACAGATGCCATGGAACTAGTTGCGATTGTGCCATAAGGGTTTCAGTGGCAGGCCGTGTTTCTCACCACGTAACGTCGGGTACATATTATGCATATTTTTGAATATTATAAAAATTCATTAAAGGGGCTCCTTGCCAGGATTCTCCGCCCACACGCTCAATCAGGCCTGCAGCCTGACATCTTTCACAGCGCGCCATAAGTGTCGCGGGCATGGTGAGCTGCACTTCGCCGGGCACCTGCGCCTTTAGAGGAGTGGTCCTGGCATCAGGAAATCTTTGTCAGGTTCAGCTGCCAACGGCACTCACTCTTTTTGGGGTGGGGTGTGGCGGAGGAGAGATGGTGGTAGAGTAGGGGTGAAGCAGCAGTAATGCAGGGTTGGCTTGGAGATGGCCCGCAGGCAGAGATCCCGAATTCAGGAATGTGGTGTTCAGGCAGCAAATCGGAGACTGCCCGCCAGCATTTCGGTGTATTTCCCATGGATGGATATTTAATGAGCTCTGCAGCACACCATGAGGTGCAAAAACCTGCCATTGCAGCCGATGGGAAACCCGCTCTTTCACGCCCATTTAGTCTGCAAACTGCAAAATTCCGCCCTATATTTTTCATGTCCATTCAGTCACCCGACAAACATACAACAGGGAATAGAACGAGTCCATCAAGAATGCACGCTCAGTCACGTTGCAACTGGACAGTACGATTGGCAACACGCCCACCCACCTGCAGGCAGGTGATCTCCTGGCTGCAACAAAATAAAACAGAAAAAGAAAAAACTTGGCCAATTTGAAGGAAAAATATAATTCTGGGAAATCCCTTCATTTCTACCGTTGGCAAGGTATAACTTTACAGATACTGTTTCGAGAATTAATAATAATTTGTATCGTGCAGCAGTAACGGTGCATTTTCTGCTGTGTTAAATTGTTTTTTATCTTTTCCCCCACAGCGTTTGAGAATCTGTCAGGTTTAAAAGTGCCAAAGCAGACACCACTAAATGGTATGTGGAAAAAGAACCTGGGAACAGACATAATTATCATCAATTCACCATTTTCTTTGTGCCTAAATCCTGTTTGGGGACTTGATATTGTTGCCCCAATCACCAGTTCTGATAATTGAAGGCAGGTTCTGCATTCTGAGTGTAGTTTCCCAGAATACGTCTTTCTTTATAGCGTGGCCAATCCACCTACTCTGCACATCTTTGGGTTGTGGGGGTGAAACCCATTGGGAGAATGTGAAAACTCCATACAGACAGTGACCCGGCTCCTCGGCACTGTGAGGCAGCAGTGCTAACCACTGTGCCACCGTGCCGCGCACCCACCTCGCGAGATCTAATGGGATTTTGCGACGCTGTGATCTGAATCCCGCTCACAATGGACAGGTCCTAAATTTGCAAATTTAAGTTTGCAGTTAGGACTCTGGCTTTTTATTTTTGGTAAATCCCACCAAGTGGATCCTGGAAATCTGAAATAAAACAGAAAATTCCAGAAACACTCAGCCAACATCAATGGCGACACAAATTGAGTTAATGTTTCAGGTTGATGGCCTTCCATCAGAATTGCAGTGCTTCCACCAGTTAAGATTAAAGGCCATTGTCCTGAAGTATTGGGGGATATCTTTAGCCCCAATAAATGGATGAGTTTGGGAGATGAACAAATTAATAACATCTGAAACAGGGACCTAACCTGCCCACTTCATTCAGCTCATAGGGAAAGGAGGGGTGACCAAAACCTTTTAAGGGGACAATGCAACTTTGTTTAATATTTCTGCTTTTAACTCATGCTGGGGGGAGGGGTGGAGGGGGTTCACAGGCTTCAAGAAGCCTGGTAGGTAAACGTAGGGCAAAAGGGACTTGATTCATAAAGGAGGAGCAGTTTTCCAGACACAAACTTTCCACACCCCCAACCATCATCTCTTCCACGCTCTAAGCATCGTTTCTTCCCCCTGCCCCCTTCTGCCCTCCTAACCCTGCTCAGTCCAACACTGATGTGGCTGACTCATAAATGGCCACCACGCCATTCAGTTGGATTTCACCACATGGATTGTAGCGATTCAAGATGATAGTTCACTACCAACGTCTCAAGGGCAATTGGGAATGGGAAATAAATGCTGGCCTTGCCAGTGGCATCCAGATCTTGTGAATGTATTTTTAAAATCCTCCAAATTTTGGAGTAATCACTGGGCCCTATGACAATAACCTCTGCTATTTGACACGGTTGCCATATAGGTTGTTAACTGTAGTACCAGTACAGGTACAAGTAGATCTCAGAGCAGTTTTAGTGTTCATAATTAGCATTTCTCTGTCTTTGCCTAAGCCATTGGCTACTTTACATAACTGCAAATGAACTGCCTGGCCTTTTACGGGTAATGGTTGGCGTTACCTTGTGGAGAATTTATAGTTGACCCTTGCAGAAGCACATACAGCAACCAATCTTGTACTCATGAGGTGATCTGTAATGTCAAGGAAAACGGCATCGGAGGAATTCAGGAAAACCGTCTCTGTTTTAAAATTGACAGGCATTGCGATCTCTTAGCATCTGAACAGAATGTGCATGTAAGATAATCTTTTAACAGCTTTTCGTTTTATATGGATCATATATTGTCATCTTAAATGTTTTTTTAAAGGCACAAGTGTTCCAGAAGGGTTTGAGAAACAATCCAAAGATATTTCCTTAAGGTAAGTGCTATACTTGTTTTGTTTGTGACTTAACTGGTACTAAGACCTGGCTGTTTTGTAGCTTAAGTGACCTGCTATACCTATGCCTGTAGTTTTAGTCTTTTACATCCACAGCACTTGAAAGACCTTTGCTGAAAAGTGATTGTTAGTGACATTAGTGGATGAACAAATGAACAGAATGAAATATTTGGCATTCTTTGACTTGCAACTGAACAAACGTATTAATCTGTATAGTCTAAATGGCTTAATTACTCTGTTGAAATAGCTAACACAATGTTGTACTAATCATTAAACCAGGGCCGGAGACCATTTTTAAAAAAACATTTAATTGAAAGCAGGAGACTCACATGCTTGCTTTCTGGGCGGGCTGTCCAATTTGGACTATTATTCTGTTCTTTCCCCCATGTCTTTTCTTCTAACAAAAAAAGCAAATACTTATTTGTATTTATGGCAAAACGGCGCCAATCAGACGGGCATCGCGCCGCCCCAAAGGTGCGGAATGCTCCGCATCTTTGGGGGCTGAGCCCCAACATTGAGGGGCTAGGCCGACGCCAGAGGGATTTCCGCCCCGCCAGCTGGCGGAAACGGCGTTTGTTGCCCCGCCAGCTGGCGCGGAAATGACATTCCGGGCGGCGCATGCGCGCGGGTGTCAGCGGCCGCTGACAGTTTCCCACGCATGCGCAGTGGAGGGAGTCTCTTCCGCCTCCGCCATGGTGGAGACCGTGGCGGAGGCGGAAGGGAAAGAGTGCCCCCACGGCACAGGCCCGCCCGCAGATCGGTGGGCCCCGATCGCGGGCCAGGCCACCGTGGGAGCACCCCCAGGGCCAGATCGCCCCGCGCCCCCCCCGGAGCCCGCCCACGCCGTCTTATCCCGCTGTTCAAAAGGTGGTTTAATCCACACCGGCGGGACAGGCAATTTATCGGCGGGACTTCGGCCCATCCGGACCGGAGAATCCAGCGGGGGGGGCCCGCCAACTGGCGCGGCCCGATTCCCGCCCCCGCCGAATATCCGGTACCGGAGACTTCGGCAACCGGCGGGGGTGGGATTCACGGCAGCCCCCGGGGATTCTCCAACCCGGCGGGGGGTTGGAGAATGACGCCCCTTATATCTGACGAGGAAATAGTGAGTAGTGGAGTTTCCATATTCGACAGTTGATAAAAGATCAACATTTCTGGATATAAGGTTCTGTGAGCGGGAAGGGCTGGAAAACTCAGCCCATTGTCTTCCACAGCCCATCTCAGTAGGATTGCCATTGTATGGTTCCATTCTTTCAGCAAAGCCAGCATTGGCTTTTCCAAGTATGACATCCGCTCTACTAGTCTACTGAATCTCTTGATTTCATCTCCATCTCTGTGTTTTCAGACTGCCTGCGTGATAGTGCGTAATGGGTGAGCTGAATATCTCATAATTAAACATGGTTTTCCAATCTCCATCTGCAAACTTACCTTTGATTCCGGCCTCTCCTCGTCTACTCAGGCTGAATGAGACTAGGCTTTCTCTGGTGACCAAGACCCAAGCTTCAAACTCCAGATTCTATTCATTCTCAAAATTGTTCACTTCTCCATCAACAAAGCTACTCATTTCTGCACCTACTCTGGGCTGAATTTTCAGGCTTCCCTTTAGTTGGAAACAGATGAGGAGAGGGGTGGGGAATGGTGACTTGTAAATGCCATCATTGACTGGCATGTCAGTTCAGAATGTCATCAATAATGTTAAACAGGGCAGGGCAAGGTAGGCGGGGACCCAACTCTCCTCCCTAGTGAGTCTAATTAAAGTTTTTAAAAAGCTTGTTAAGATCTTATTGGAGCGGTAGGGTGGAATCTTTTAAGGTGGGCCGAGGTTTCAAGAGGTGTCTGTTGCAGATCAATTAAAGGGCGGAGGATAAGGAGTGGAGAATCATTCATGGCTGCCCCTAGATGTCCTTGCTGCATGATGAGGTGGTCTCCTCTTTTGCTTCAAAGCCTCCGACGTTCAGTCCAGGTTGGCATTGCTGAAGCGAAGGGAATACTGTTTAGGCGCCATGTCTTTGTTTCTCCTGTGACATTGCACATCTCTCTGGTGCCGAAGAAGGCTTTGGCACAATCAGCAGTTTTCTCTCTTAAGACAACTAGCAGCCTCAATATTGGCTATCGTGCTGAGTCTAAGTTATTCCCAATCTTTATCTGACCTGCCTCCTGTCTTGCCCCCATTGACTTGGCCAGGAAACGGTCCGGATCCCCATGGAAGTCTTTATTTAATCAGTTTTGCACGGTAGGCTGGCGTCTGACCCAAATCAAATTCCGTTCCTGTTTCCCCCGTGGTGAAATTTTAACCTTATCTCCACGTTGTTAATACCCGAAGCCTTTCATTTATCGTCTCTCGATACAATACTGTTGGCGGCTTTCTGATCCCATCCTCCATAAACTCGCAGTTCACTTTAACAAAATTCTTTGAGATGTGGGCATTGGTGCCGAGGCCAGAATGATTTGCCATCCTGAATTACCCCTGCCTCGCATGGCAGTTACCCGGAGTCACGTGTAGGCCAGACCAGGTAAAGTTGGCAGATTTCCTCCCTACAGGCCATTAGTGAAGCAGGTGGGTTATTACAACAACCAGTGATAGCTTCATGGTCACCATTACAGTAACAAGCTTTACATTCCAGCATTTTAAGCAATTGATTACATTTGAATTCCACCAACTGCTATGGTGGGATTTGAACCCATGTCCCCAGAACATTAGCTTGGCCTACCAGTCCAGCTACATTACCACAACATCGCCACCTCATCATAACACACTTCTGTCAATTGCATTCTGAGACCCAGGAAGATAGGAACAGGCCATTTAACATTTCAAGCCTCTCCTGAAATTCAGTGAGATCATTGGAGATCTGTGATTTAACTTCACAGACCCGTCTTTGACCTACATGAAATGAAAATTGAAGTGAAAATCGCTTATTGTCACGAGTAGGCTTCAATGAAGTTACTGTGAAAAGCCCCTAGTCGCCACATTCCGGCGCCTGTTCGGGGAGGCCGGTACGGGAAGTACCAGCCTTCATATCCCTTCATATCTTTGGTTTACAAAAATCTATCAGGTTTAAAATTTACAATTGATCTAGCATCAGCTGTGGTGGTTGCAGAAGAGATGTTCCAAACTCCTAACATGTTTTGTGTGTTGCCGAGTTTCCTTCTTTTAAAAAAAAAAAGTATTTTAATTCAAATTTCTAACATTTTAACATTCAAAAACCTGACGTTACAAAACCGACACAAAGCCCCAAACCCGCCGCCCCAACACCCTAACCCCACCTCATCTCCTTCCCCCCCCGCCCCCCCCCCCCAGCAGTCTACGGTAACCAGCTCCTTGAGATGTAGTATAAACAAGCTCCAACTCTTGTGGAACCTCTTGTGGAACCCCTTACTCGCCCCCCTCAAAGCAAATTCCCAAGTACAGGAACTCCATTAAATCCCCCAGCCACACCGAAGCACAAGGTGGAGAAACTGACCTCCACCCCCACAGGACCTGCCTGCGAGCGATCAATGAGGCGAATGCTAAAACATCTGCCCCCACTCCCGTCTGCAACTCCGGCAAGTCTGACACCCCGAATATGGCCCCAAGGGCACAGGGCTCTAAATCCACATGCAAGATCACCAATTGGTGCTGAAGAATGACCTCCAGAATTTCTCCAACTCCTGGCAGGACCAGAACATGTGTACATGATTAGCTCGGCCCCTCCCACACCGCTCACAAATATTCTCCAGCCTCTCAAATATCCTCCACCCTCTCAAACAGCTGGCTCACCTTCAACTTCGTCAGGTGCGCTCTGTGCACTACCTTTAGATGTATAAACCCCAGCTTTGTGTGTGAGATTGAGGCATTCACCCTCCGCAGCACCTCACACCACAGCCCCATCTCCAATGCCACCCCAGCTCCTCTTCCCACTCAGCCATAACCCCCTCCAGAGACACCCAAACCTCCTCCAAAATCCTTCCATACATCACCGAGATGACCCCTTCCCTCCAGCCCATCACCGACAACACCCCCTCCAGCAACGAGGAGGGCGGAAAAACCTTTCTCGTGAAATCCCGCACCTGCAAGTACCTGAAAACCACCCCTCGCGGGATCCCAAACCTCTCCCCCAATTCCTCCAAACTTGCAAACCGCCCTTTTAAAAATAAGTCCTTAATTTCCCTCACCCCTCGCTCCCCATTCCCCAAACCTCGCATCCATCCCCGTTAGCTCAAAGCCATGGTTCCCTCGGATCGGCATCAACTTCAGCCATGCAGTACTGCCCAAATTGCATCCACATTTTCAGCATGGCCACCATCACCGGACTCCCCGAGTACTTCCGTGGGGCAAAACGGGAGTGGCGCCTTTACCAGTGCCCGCAACCCCGACCCCTTGCAAGAGACTGCCTCCATCCTTCGCCAAAAAGTCTCCGTCTCCCTACTCCAACCCCGCACCTTCTCAACGTTCGCTGCCCAATAATAGTACAACTGGTTCGGAAGGACCAACCTCCCTGACCGTCGCCCTCTTTGAAGCACCATCCTCATCCTGGCTACCTTCCCTGCCCACACAAACGCCAAAACCAACCTATCCACCCCCATAAAAAACAATTTGGGCAAAAAGACCGGTAGGCACTGAAATAAAAACCGCGGCAAGATATTCATCTTAATCTCTACACCCGGCCTGCCAACGATAGCGGAAGGCAATCCCACCTCAGTAAATCCACATTGACCCTACCCACCAGGCTCGTGAATTTCAATTTACAGAGCTGATTCCAATCCTGAGCCACCTGCACTCCCAGATACCTAAAGTGGGTTATTGCCACCCAAAATGGCAACCCCCACCTGCCTAGACTCCTACCACTGGAGAAGACACCAGTCATTCTGCCCGTCGTCGGGGACTAGAACTGTGCCGGAGTGCTGTGCGCTGCTCCGGCGCCAAAAGCTGGCCTGCCATGGCCGGCGCGTGTCCGCGCATGTACGCCACAGCCATCTCCGGACCGGCCCACGACCAACATGGCGGAGTCCGACAGGGGCCCGGCGCGGAGGAACATAGGCCTCCCCCCGGAATAAGTGTGCCTGCTGATCGGTTGCCCCCAATCGGGGGCATGGCCACTGCGGAGGCCCTCCCCAGAGTCGGCTCCCCCCGCCCCTCCACCAGGACGGCCCCCGCTGCCCGAACGGCGAGGTCCCGCCGGGTAGGACTATACGCAAACGACGCCAGCGGGACTCGACAGAACTTGGCAGGCACTCGGCCCGTCGAGCGCGCAGAATCGCCGCGGGGGCCGTCGAAAGAACCGGCGCGCAGAATCGCCATGGCAACCGGAGAATCGGCGGCCCAGCGTCGGAGCGGCATAGCGGGATTCGCGCGTCCGTTCGCCGTCCCCGTCCCGTCCCGTCCCCCGGCGATTCTTCGATCTGGCGCAGGCTAGGAGAATCCTGGCCCATGAAACACTTACTATTTCTCAAATTGAACTTGTAGCTTTGTAAAACAAATCTCCTCAGCCGCCCCATTGTGTCCCCACTGAAGAGGCCGGGTTGGAGATATACAGCAATAGATCATCTGCAGACAGGAAATCCCTATGCTCCACCCCACTCACTGGGGCGTCATTCTCCGACCCCCCCAGCGGGTCGGAGAATGGCCGTTGGCTGCCGTGAATCCCGCCCCGCCGGTTGCCGAAGTCTCCGGCAGCAGATATTCGGCGGAGGCGGGAATCGGGCCGCGCCGGTTGGCGGGCCCCCCCGCTGGATTCTCCGGCCCGGATGGGCCGAAGTCCCGCCGATAAATTGCCTGTCCCGCCGGCGTGGATTAAACCACCTTTTGAACGGCGGGACAAGGTGGCATGGGCGGGCTCCGGGGTCCTGGGGGGGGCGCGGTGCGATCTGGCCCGGGGGATGCCTCCACGGTGGCCTGGCCCGCAATCGCAGCCCACCGATCCGCGGGCGGGCCTGTGCCGTGGGGGCACTCTTTCCCTTCCGCCTCCTCCACGGTCTCCACCATGGCGGAAGCGGAAGAGACTCCCTACACTGCGCATGCGCGGGGAACATGTCAGCGGCCGCTGACGCTCCCGCGCATGCGCCCCCCCGAGATGTCATTTCCGCGCCAGCTGGCGGGGCAACAAAGGCCGTTTCCGCCAGCTGGCAGGGCGGAAATTCCTCTGGCGTCGGCCTAGCCCCTCAATGTTGGGGCTCGGCACCTTTGGAGCACCTTTGGGGCGGCGCGATGCCCGTCTGATTGGCACCGTTTTGGGCGCCAGTCGGCGGACATCGCACCGTTTCGGGAGAATTTCGCCCACTATCTCCCTCCATTTATCCGAGCTCCTCAGCGTAATGACCAAGGACTCTATTGCCATTGCAAACAGAAGGAGGGACAAAGGGCACCTATGTTCTCCTATGCAACGGAAAGTACCCTGAATTGGTCTCATTTGTGCGCACATGCGCCATTGGACCCTTATATAACAATTTCACCCAAGCCACAAACCTGGACCCAATCCCAAAACTCTCCAACCCTGCAAACAAATAGCTTCATTCCACACGGTCAAACACCTTTTCCGCATCCAGCACCGCCACCACCTCCTAGTCCCTCCCCTCTGCCGGAGAAAGCACCACATTCATCACATTTGATGACAGCTGTCTGCCCTTTACAAACCTCGTCTGGTCCTCCCCAATCATCTTCGGGAGGCACTCCTCCATCCTTAGCACCACCACCTTCGCCAGAATCTTGGCATCCACATTCAACAGCCTATAGGATCCACACTCCACTGGGTCCTTGTCCTTCTTAAACAACAATGAAATGGATGCCTGTCCCATTGTCTCTGGCAGTACTCCCTTAGCCACCACATCTTCAGACATCTCCACCAACAGCGTCGCCAGCTTATCCCAAAACGTTTTATAAAACTCTCCCGGGAAACCGTCCGGCCCCAACACCTTACTTGCCTGCATCTTCCCTATTGGCTATTAGTTTTAGTATCATTTACCACATCAATTTTATCTGCCAACTTATTTAAGGGGTGACAAATATAAAGAACATAGAAAGTAAAAATGTATTAATTTGTCTACTAAAGAAGACTTGTAGTCCATATTCCTTATAATAAACTATCATGAAGGTAAACTGTGAGACAATGAATTTGCTAAAAGTTTGACATTGCCAAAGCAGACCATAGGCACGATCTATCAGCCGCGTTGCGCCAAAATGGGAGTGGGACTTGGCCGGTAGATGCCAGGAGAAACCTCCCACGGGCTTTATGGCAGCCAGTTCATCTCGCGAGATCTACGCGGACATCGCGAGGCAATGCGATCAGGACCCCACTTACAGTGGGCGTGACCAAGCCACGTGTGCCGAAGTAAGTAGGTTTTAAACCTACTTAGGTGCACTCACCCGGGATCTACTGATCTCCTGGCATCTAACGGCCTCCCCAGGGAACCCCAACCAGGCACTGTTCAGTACTGGTCCACATAAACATGTACCAGGAGGAACGGCACCTGGGGGGGGTCTCCTGGGGCATCCAAAGCCTCTAGGTGGTTAGGGACAAGGCAGGATGGCCCCCTGGTCCTCCCTCTGGAATGCAGGCACCTTGGCCGCTGCCGCCCTGGCACTGCCAAAGTGCCTGGGTGGCATTGCAAATCTGGCAGGAGCACTGCCAGGGTGGCTGCTAAGAGTCAGGGCCTGAGGGGGGAGGGGGGCACGTCCCTGAAAGGAAGGTGGAGGGGGGGGGTTTAAAGGGTAGGAGTCTGTTGGGCAGGTATGATGGGGCATATAGACGGTTGGGAGGTGAAGAGTGGGGGGTCCTGGAAGCAATGGGGGCCAAAAGGGGTTGTGGGAAGGCCTGAAAATGGGGGCCCGTGAGCGACTCCATAGCGTGGTGTCATCACTTGGGGGTGTGGGGTGATGCCTATATGTGTGGCGGGTGACATTGCTCATGTGTGGGGACACGCAGGCTCACTAAGAGACCGGGGCACCCTTTCAAAAATGGCGGCCCGATCTCTGAAGGGGCAGTGAGTTCAGCTCCCCAGAGGGGAAAATAATTCTAAGTGTCGGCTAAACCGGTGAGAAACTCCCCACGGCCCAAAAAAGTAACTAAGTCTGGTTAGATCGCGGTGGGAAACTCGCCGACAGAGCCAGGGGGAAACTCAGCAAAACACGGCACAAATGAAGCTTCCAAAGTTTTCAGTTAGATCGTGCCCCTCGTTTCAGTTCTGATTTTATTTCTTTGTGTGTGCAAATATTTAACAGTTTGCATATCTTTTTTTTGTAAAATGTTTTTATTCTCCATTTTCACAATTTTCTTCAGAATTTACACCCCACCAACAAGCAGTAAACGGTAACAAATACAAAGTCAATCCCCTTATCAACAACAACGATCCCATCTTCCCACCACCCCAAACAACGGCCCACCTGACAATATAAGCATTAAAAAAAACACACCCTCCCACGGTGGGAAAAACAATGGAAAAAAGAAAAAGAAATCAGGAATCACCTATGGTCACCATTGACCTATAGAGTCCACCCCCCCCCCCCTCCCCGACCCCTCCCCTCCACTTCCTCTTATAAAACTCCTCCCCCCAACCTCTGCTCCTTCCCCCCAACTTTCCACCCCGGCTAGACTCATCGGAACCTGTTCTGCCAGGCTCCGATGGCCACAGCCCCTCCCCCCACCTCACTCCAGATCATGGCCGGCTTACTCCGGCCAGCCTGGAGGCCCCCAGGAAAACCAAGAAAACCCCTTTAGCACACAACCCCCGCATACACACCCAAGCCCCAAAGAACCATCATTGCAAATGAAAGTCCCATCTCTTCCCTTGTCCAAATATACACAGCGTCGACTCATTTAGTACATACACCAGCATGCAGTGAAAAAATAAAGTTACATGAGGCTACATCGGTACATGACCATTTCTCAATTCTGCCACAGTCCTTCTAGCTTCGCAAACTCTTCCGCTGCTTCTGCCGTCCCAAAATAAAAGTCCTTGGATTTGTAGGTCACCCTCAACTTCGCTGGATATACTATGCCGCACTGCACCTTGCTAATGGACAGTGGCTTCTTCACCCGGCTGAAGGCAGCCCGCCTCCTCGCCGGCTCCACCGTAAAGTCCTGATATATGCGTACACCAACTCCAGCCCACTGCACCACCCGCTTCTGCTTTGCCCAGCACAGGACCTTCTCCTTCACACTGTATCTATGGAAACACAGAGTCACTCCTCTTGGCGGCTCACCCTCCTTTGGTATAGGCCTCCACGACCGATGAGCCCGATCCAGTTCATATCGGGAGGGATCATTCCCCTCCCCCAATAGCCAACATCGTGGCAAAATACTCAGTCGGCCTCGGGCCTTCCACCCCTTCGGGCAGACCCACAATCCTCAGATTCTGTCGCCTGGATCTGTTTCCAAGTTGTCCATTTTGGCTCGCAGACCCTGGTTGATCTCTATCACCCTCCGCAACTCCTTCACCATCGAGGTGAGTTGATCACTGTGCTGCAATAATGTCTCTTCCACTTCCTTCAGCGCCTCCCCTTGCTCCCACACCTCCGCCACTGCCCTCAATACCGCTGCCCTCACCGGGGCAATCACCTCCTCCACCAGCACTTTCAATACCGCCCCCATCTCCTTCCTCATCACCTCCATGTGCTTTGTGAACTGCCTTTCGAGTTCCACGGCCATCACCGTAGTCATTTCTTCAGCCGTGGGCAATGCGGCCTCACCTGGTGCCCCAGCCTCCACTTTTCTTGCCGTCCCCGCGGTGACCTTTCCACTCCCCGACGACTTTCAGCCGCTTTTTTCACAGCCGTTTTTTAACTAATTTTCGACATTTCCCTTTACTGTTTTTTGCCCGGAAGTCTCAACAGTTTGCATAATAAAGTTTATTATGTGTAAGGTAACGTATGAAAACATTTTTAGAGTGTGTTGATAATGGGAAAAGGGGTATCGAATTGAGATAAGACACGAGAATGGTCGAAGAGGAAGACTGAATGTAAATCTTTGATGGGGCTTCACTGCATCCTCAAACAGCTGTTCTCAACTTCTAAGAATATTCTTTCCCATAAACTTGTTATTCTTGAGTTTCACTTCTTCCCTTCATCCTGTAACCTGGTTCATACCCTGGCGAAATTCTCCGGCAATTGGGATTCTCTCTTCCTGCCTGCGGATTTTCTGGCGGCATATGGTGGCTTCAATGAGAAATCCCACTGACAAGTGGCAAGAGTATACAATCACATTGGGCAGCACGGTAGCACTGTGGCTTCACAGCTCCAGGGTCCCAGGTTCGATTCCCTGCTGGATCACTGTCTGTGTGGAGTCTGCACGTTCTCCCCGTGTCTGCGTGGGTTTCCTCCGGGTGCTCAGGTTTCCTCCCACAGTCCAAAGACGTGCAGGTTAGGTGGATTGGCCATGCCAAATTGCCCTGAGTGACCAAAAAAGGTTAGGAGGGGTTATTGGGTTATGGGGATAGGGTGGAAGTGAGGGCTTAAGTGGGTTGGTGCAGACTCGATGGGCTGAATGGCCTCCTTCTGCACTGTATGTTCTCTGTTCTATGTTCCATGTTCACGTGGCAAGCAAACAGTAACGCTGAGTAACACGCAGCTGGGGAACCGGAGGATCACACCCTCTGAGTTTTCAGTAAATATACAGATGAGGGTGGCCATACAGTCAATTCTTGCAAAAGAGAATGACCTATGAACCCCCCTCCCCACCCCAACCCCTTTAAGATATAGAACTGGGTTTTGAATGATCTTAATGTTTCATTACCAATTTGTCAGATGTCCATTTCAAGTACTGAAAACACTTCTTTTTGACATCAGTTATTTTAATCCGTTGTATTTTTCTAGTTTCCTAGTTTTCGATCAGATCTCTGTTCTTTGGGGCCATGGATGTTACTCACTCACTTCCATTTGACAGTGAAAATGTATTTTGGATTCTGAATTCAAGCAGTTCTGTCATTAACCTAAGTGGCTTGTTAAGAATAATGTGAGCAATGTGGGTACCATTAGCAAGGCTGGTATCTTGTTCCTAATTTACCCCAAGAAGGTCTTGATGAACTTTCTTATTCAACTGCGTAGAAATTTGATAAAGCAGCGTTTGTTAGGCCAGTTCAGAAGCCAGTTAAGACTCAATTGCCTTGGTATGGGTCAAACTGGGGAAGGAGGATATGTTTTCTTCGCAAAAGAACAAATTTGCCTTTCATCACTTGAACCTCAGACACTTGATGACCTGCACCCAAGGCTCACCATGATGTAGCGCTTCATGCTTGCCTTTTCCCTGTTGTTTGGTATCGTGCAAGCTTCTGCTAAATCTCCTCTGTCACCTTTTTCACGTGAAGGACCCCCAGTTCTTTTTCTAGTTTTCTAATCTATGTCCGTTCTTTGAGGCTACGGATGTTACTCTCTCACTTAAGTTTGACTGTGAAAATATATTTTGTATTCTGAATTCAAAAGGTATTTGTCATCCAACTCAAATTTTTTTTCGAACACTTTTACCAGACATGAATGGTTTCAGACAGACGACACAATCACAGTTGTTATATACACCAAAAAGAAGGTATGTACTCAAGAATAAAACCACTGGCAGAAATGCCATTGAATAGATGACGTGTAAACTTAGCTGACTGCAATAGGTTTGCTTTCCGTAGGCATGTTGAGCAGTTTGTAGGACACTGGAGAAGAAGAAGAAGCCCGTACTTTGAATAATTCTAAGATCAGTTTAACTTAACAATTAAAAAGCAGCTGCCACCCTTCTGAATTGTGTAACTTAATATTTGAGAAGCTTGCAAACATTTGGCAAATTAACCCTTGAAATTGATTTTGGCAAATTATAACATTGATCTTCATTTGGGCTCAGTTGTGTTGCTTGCAACAAATTACGGCAGATTAATTCTCGCTCTATTGTGCTGTTCTTTAGCAATCCTTCCTAGGAATCTTGCAAGTAAATCCAGAGTTTATAATTCCTGGAACCAAACTATAGGCAAGTGCTCCCCTGGATAAAATAAATGACTGAAAGAACCTGTGAATCACGGGTTCAATTTTCTATCGGCATCTCATTGTCCACCAGTGTCTACTTCAGAATATTTGTGTGCATATGCATATACGCACAATTCTCTTAAGTCTGTAACACTGATTCCACTCACCATTTCTCCCACACTAAAATATTTAGGTTGATTTTAATTGCCTCTGAACACAACATTTTGGTCTCCAAAGTATTTGCTGATGCCTCCTTAACTCTGAGTAGGCACAGAGAGCACCAGCCTAAGACTTCTGCGACATTCTGATCGGGTTTTCCTTTTGCTCTAATATTTGGGGATATTATTTGAGAATTGATTTTATCCTCAGCTGGCTCCTGTGTGGTCTCATCACTGGTTCTTAATGAGCCGTCACCAGATGCTATCAAGTCCCCCTCTCAGTTGCCAAGCTGTTCTGCCTCAAGGCCATAATTGTGATTATTTTTACATTTATTAAAGCTCAAACTGGCTTTGTAGTAAGTGGTAGTTTGTTTACCAGGGAATAGAGGGAAGCAGGTAGGGGAAGGATGAGCATAATGGGGAGCAGAAAGGTTGTGGATGGGATCAGTGAAAGGAGGAAGTAGGGAAGGAGAAATTGTGTAGCAACTGGTGGGTGAGAAGAAGCAGAAGAGAGATGTGAGACGGGGATGAACCCAGGGTAAATAAAGGTCGCTGGCTACTCCTTACTCTCCAGGAATAATTCCAGTCTGCAACTTCCCCATTTCAGTAGCTCCTCCAGTTCTCCTCCCCAACTTCCAACTATCTAACACTTGTCTTGCCTTCCTTCTCTCTCTGCCTCTTTTCATTCATCCCTGCCTCTCTATCAACTATGCAATCTCCCTCTCCCAAATATCCGAATCCCCAAACACCAGATTTAACCTTCACACGGCCGGCAAATCTCAGCAGCTTAACCAGAGTCTTAGCAAACCACAGGGCTTCACTTGTAGGTTCATCAAATTGAAAGGCCACTTTCCCAGTGGGAAATGCAATGCTAATGTTGAGGCACAGAACAAGTCATAACATAGAAGTCAGAGGAAGGGGAAGAAAAAAATCAGCATAAGCCAAATGAATATTAAAGGAGAAGGAGGTGGAAGGGAAGGAGCAGTAAAACCCTTGATACCCGCCTTACCCAAGTGCTCCAAAATACCATGAATCTACTGCTACCCTAGTGCATTTTGTCTCTCCTCTTCAGAAGGTTCCTGGTGTCTTAAATGGTAGCAAAGTTAGGGCGGCACGATCGAGCAGTGGTTAGTACTGCTGCCTCATGGTGGAGAGGGCCCGGGTTCGACACCAGCCTCGGGTCACTGTCCGTGTGGAGTTTGCACATTCTCCCTGTGTCTGTGTAAGTCTCACCCCCCCCAACCCAAAGATGTGCAGGGGAGGTGTATTGGCCACACTAAATTGCCCCTTAATTGGAAAAAAAAGAATTGGGGTAGCGAAGGTTACGGGTGCAGTGAAGAAGGGTACCTGGGCTAAACAGCACGGCAGCAGAATATATTGGATTTCAAAGCTTTGGAGGAATTTTTGGAGTTTGGTAAAGCGGCCAGCATATCCTTTGATTTATGGGTAATGTCATGGGAGGTCAACTAGTTTATATTGTCGAGAACCTGTACCTAAGCAGGATACACTTGTGTCGTTATTAATTTTGTACACTTTTCATGGTGCACCATTTTCTTGTCACACTATTTCTGTCCCTCTTCAACTTTCCTAATGAGCATTGATTCAGTTCTCTTAGGAATCTTCAAGCTAGGTGACACTCTGCCAATATCCTGTACTTGTCCCTGTTTGATCGGCTAAAACATGTGATGTGTTCTTTCATCTCTTCCTCTCTCTGCAGATACATTATTTTTCACACATTGTCTTGTGTGTTCACTCATGAACTTTAAAAAAAAAAACATTTTAGAGTACCCAATTCATTTATTCTAATTAAGGGGCAATTTAGTGTGGCCAATCCACCTAACCTGCACATCTTTGGGTTGTGGGGGTGAAACCCACGCAGACACGGGGAGAATGTGAAAACTCCACACGGACAGTGACCCAGAGCCAGGGTCGAACCTGGGACTCGGCGCCGTGAAACAGCAGTGCTATCCACTGCGCCACCGTGTTCACTCATGAACCTTTTTACTTTTTATTTGTTTGATGCCCCTTTACCCACTATGGGCGCGATTCTCCCCCCCCCCACGCCGGGTGGGAGAATTGCCGGGGCGCCGCGCGAATCGCGCCACGCCGCCCCAACCCCCGCACGCGATTCTCCCACCCCCCCGAAACCAGCGCCGCGTGATTCATGCCGGGCCGCTCGGAGAATCACCGCAAACGGCGAGCGCCGATTCTCTGGCCCGGATGGGCCGATAGGCCGCTACGACACAACAGGTTCCCGCCGGTGCCGTCCACCCATGATCGCTGCCGGCGGGAACTCTGCGGGAACGCTGGGGGTGGGGGGGGCTCCTTCACCCGGGGGGGGGGGGGCCTCTGATGGTGGGCCCCGATCGTGGGCCGGCCTCTCCCCCCCCCCCCAGGTCTACCTCCTTCCGCACGCTGCCCCAGAACACCGGCGCCATGTTGGTGAGGGGCCGGCACGCGTAAGAAGTTCCCCGCGCATGCGCAGGATGGCGCGGCGCCCATTAGGCATGAACTGTAGGGGCCAGGATAGGTCGTGCCTGGGCCCTGTTCGCTCCGTCGTGAAACGCAACGGCATTCACGACGGCGCGGGCACTTAGTCCCAGGAGCGGTGTATCCCGCCCTATATTTTTGTTCTCCGGTCTTAATCCTTCCTGTTCACTGTCCTTCTGAAATTCCAGGGCCAGAAGTCTAGGCTATTGCCCTGGGCGCAGGAGGCCAGCTGGTAGAATTTAAATTCAATTAATTAATAAGTCTGAAATTGGAAGCTAGTCTAAATACTGGTGACAATTAAATGATCATCAATTGGTGTAAACACCCATCTGGTTCACAAATATCCTCTATGGAAGGAAATCTGCAATCCTTTCCCAGTTTGGCTTGCATGGGATTCCAGACCCACTGCAATGAAATGAAATGAAATGTGGTTGACTCTTAATTTTCTATTACAATGCAAGCCATTCAGCTCAAGAGCAGTGAGGGATTTTTATCCCTCGTCTTGCCCCCCCCCCCCCCCCCCCCCCCTTTCAGGCATAAACCTTGCTGGGGTTCCAGGTTTTCTCGGACAGCAGCCTGCATATTGGACAGGACCACGCCCTGGGCGTGACCGTTCAGGAATGGTCCTGACCACTCCCAGCAGCTTCTTGAGTTCCTCGCCATTATGGATGGCGAGCTACAGGTGATGAAGGACGATGTGGGTTGTCTTGTTGTCCAAGGCCGCTTTGCCTGCCAGCTCAAGGATCTCGGATGTCAGATACTCCAGCAAAGCGGCCAGGTAGATGGGGGCTCCGGCATCCACCAGCTCAGCATAGTGGCCCTTGCAGAGCAGCCGGTGGGTGTGGCTGACGGGGAACTGAAAACTAGTTCTGGAGGAGCAGGTCTTGGCCTTGGCGCAGTTAGGGATGGTTGCTAAGACTATGGTTAAGCTGCTGAGGTTTGACTGTCTTGTGAAGGTTAAATCTGGTGTTTGGCCTAACTGGATTTGCTGACCTAATCGCAATGCCGTTATCCTATAAAAGCAATCCCTCACCCCCACCCCCATGGCCCCTCATAACCTTTGTGCCCATTTACCCAGAATGCGCAGAAGTAATGAGCCATACAATAACAATGGCAAGTGTGGAAATGCTGAGCGAAAAAAACACCCATTCAAAAATCTTTGAAAAAAATGCCGTGCCAAGAGCCCTATTAAAGTGTCAATCAGGAGCATAAGCTGTAACCACTTCACACCTGATAATCTTATCGAAATAAATATTGAGACATTGACAAAAGAGATCACTGAACAACTTGTTGTAACCACATAAAGATGTCGACAATCCATTTTGGTTGTCAAAACAGAACCCCTGCTGAGCTAATGTAGTTGTCAGACTCGCCTGTCGTAATGAGCATTTCAGATCACAGCTCACTACCCACACCAAGTATTGCTTTTATAAAAAATTGTGTTCAGGATGTGGGTGACATTGACTCAGATGTTTTTACCAAGCATCCTTAATTGTCTTAGATTGTACAGCAGAGTATCTTCCGAGGTCACAAAGAGTGAACTGTCTTTTGGACTTGAGTCACATTTAGGCCAGACCAGGTAGAGATGGCAGAATCCTTTCTCTCACAGATTTCAATGCACTAGTTCAGCGTTTTTAACAATCAGTGATGATCTTTTCTGGTACCAACTCACAAATTACACATTCCTTTCAAAAGGAAAGGGAGGAATTTGATATGACTATTTATAATATACATAATGGTACCAATAATTGAAATGCTACTTGCATGCAAAATGAGCAGTTATTCCAAGTATCTATAAATCTGCTTATTTAAATTCTTAATCTGAACCTATTCATTTGAAGGAGCATAGAATTTGCGGCAGTTCCTAATTTGTGCAAAAATTATTTCAAAGGACATCAACTCCGATTTTGTGATTGTCGACTTGGAACGTGGTGTGCTCAGAACAGAAGTTCGTCAACAAGAATATTCTTACATCCTTCACCTTGGTATGTAGGTGCTTCACTGTTGCTGTTGGTTAACTAAATCAGAAAATGAGTGTTTTCATTCTGTATGTACATTAGTCACTACATATTTATCACTGATATTGTATTTTTGAAAGCTTTGCTAATCAATTGCTGAAAATGTACCTTAGAATTCAAGGCTGAATTTGTTCATTGTTGCAAGGTTAAAACTTATATGGGTCAGCACCCAGTTTAGGGAACTAAACGGTTGAAGAATTTTAAATAAATCATTTTTTCCTGTTATTTTAAAATGATGACTGCAAGTAAAAAATGTTTGTGATAGCATAAGTTAAAAGAAAGTAGGAAATGTTGAAACAAGGCATGGAATGCCTCCAACAATTTTTGATGATCTTGGAAAGTTTTCTATTGTCCATTTACCTAAAAATATGGGATCTAAAGAAGAGGATGATGATCCAATGCAAGATTTTGTCACAGATACCAACAGCCTTTAATGTAGTGGAATATCCTAAAAAGGTTCTATAGAAGACCAGCCAATGGCTTAACCTTCATTTTGAAATGAAATGTTTGGGCTCCTTGTACCTCAGATCAGAAATGAAGATAGATGGGGAGAATAAGGGGGGTTAAAGGAGTTGATTTGCAGCAAAAAGTTTGAAGTTGTCCTTGATCCTAGAGTAAGAAGGGAATTTAGCAATGAATCATTTGAAGCCACTTTACCTGAAGCAGAGAAGCAGAACCATAGCTCATGGTCAACATTGAAATCTTCAGCCAGGGGATTAGAGCAAAAAGGAAGGTAAATTTGGTGAAATCTCTTTTTCTGGAGAAAGATTTGACAATTTCACAAGTTATGAAGTTGAAAGCATTAGAAACAGTAGGTTAAACATTAACAGTAGGTTAAACAGAGAGGTTGTTTACAGCACTAGCCCATCAATGTCAGGTGGTTCAATGGAGCAACATCAGCATAGGATTGAAGGGATACCCTTTTTGTCTATACCAGGTCAACTGATTCCAGCAGCAAAGTGATGGAAGGTGTCATTGGCAGTGCTGTTAAGCAGTACCTACTCAGCAACAATGATTGCACAATATTCGGTACCCATTAATAACTCCTTAGATACTGAAGAGGTCTGCCTGTATGCAGTAATACCTGGACAACATTCAGGCCTGGCCTGTTAAGTGGTAGGCAACATTCATGCCACACAAATGCCAGGCAATGACTATCTCCAACAAGAGAGAAGCTAACCATCTCCCCTTGACATTCAGCTGCATTACCATGACCTAACCATCAACGTCCTGGAAGTTACCATTGACCAGAAACCTAACTGGACCAGACAGATGAATTATTTGGGTACAAGAAGAAGTCAGAGGCTGAGTACTCTGTGGCAAACAACTAATTTCCTGACTCCCCAAAGCCTCTCCACAAGGGCAGCATGGTAGCATAGTGGTTAGCACACTTGCTTCACAGCTCCAGGGTCCCAGGTTCGATTCCAGGCTTGGGTCACTGTCTGTGCGGAGTCTGCACGTTCTCCCCGTGTGTGCGCGGGTTTCCTCCGGGTGCTCCAGTTTCCTCCCACAGTCCAAAGATGTGCAGGTTAGGTGGATTGGCCATGCTAAATTACCCTTAGTGTCCAAATTGCCCTTAGTGTTGGGTAGAGTTACTGGGTTATGGGGATAGGGTGGGGGGTGTGGGCTTGGGTAGGGTGCTCTTTCCAAGAGCCAGTGCAGACTCGATGGGCCAAATGGCCTCCTTCTGCACTGTAAATTCTATGATTCTAACCATCTACAAGATACAAGTCAGGACTGTGATGGAATATGCTCCACATGCCTGGATGTTTGCGGCTGCAACAACACTCAGCTCCACATTCTCGAAGACAAAGCAGCCCATTTAATTGATATCCCATCCATCAAGTTAAACATTCACTCCTTCCACCACCAGCGCACAGTAGTAATAGTGTGTACTATCTACGAGATGTGCAGCAGCAACTCGTCAATCCTCCTTCAGCAGCATCTTACGAACCCACAATCTCTACCACCCGCAATCCCTATCACCAGCAGATGCAGGGGTACATCACCAAATTCCCCTTCCAGCCACACAGCATCCTAACTTGGAAACTATTCCTTCCTGAATCGTGTTTCTTGAAGATATGATTCTGTAGAAATTGGGAATGCAGTTGAAGCGGTGTGTCGCTTTTCAGAAGGCATTTGAGATTGAAAAATTCTGTTGCATGGTCCAAGAGGAAATTAAGAGAATAGAATAATATTAATCTTTATTATTGTCACAGGTAGGCTTACATTAACACCTGCAATGAAGTTACTGTGAAAATCCCCTAGTCACCACATTCCGGCGCCTGTTCGGGTACACAGAGGGCGAATTCAGAATGTCCAATTCCACTCACTAGCATGTCTTTCGGGACTTGTGGGAGGAAACCGGTGGAAACCCACGCAGACACGGGGAGAATGTGCAGACTCCGCACAGGCAGTGACCCAAGCCGGAATCGAACCTGGGACCCTGGCGCTGTGAAGCAACAGTGTGCTACCTTGCAGCCCATTTAAATAGTCAGAGCACAGAAAGAAGTCTGTGCACTCGCTGGCTCTCTGCAGGAACAACTCCCCTAGTCCTACACCCGTCTCTTTTCTGCATAGCCCGGCAAATCTTTTCTTCTTGTATCATTATCCAATTCTCTTTTGAAAGTCACGATTAAATCTGCCACATTCTCAGACAGTGTATTTCAGACCTTAACCACTTGCTGCACCAAAACAATTTTCCTCACGTCGCCGTTGCTACCTTTGCCGCGTATCTTAAATCTTTATCCTCTCGTTCTTGTACCTTTTCCAATGGAAACAGTTTCTGCCTATGTACTCTGTCCCCGCATGATTTTATCAAACCCCCTGGCAAGCTTGTCTTCCCAAATGAGAGCAACTCCAGTTTCTCCAATATATCCTTGAAATTGAATTCCTTCATCCCTGGAACCATTCTTGTGAAACCTTTCTGCATTTTCTCTAAATACACCACATTCCTCTGATGCGTGGTTCCCTGAATTGGAAACAATAGTCCAGTTGAGGCTAAACCAATGTTTTATAAAAGCTCACCGCAACTTGCTTGCTTTTGTGCCAGTGTGGTGCAGCTTCTGGATGCCCAAGGCAATTCGGACTGCAGCTTCCTGATTTCCACATTTAACTGTACGTGTTCAGATACTGGAAGTGGCTTTCGAGTTTATTCCTTAACAACTATGAATACTGATAGCTTGACCTTTATTCCTACTATAATGACCTTTATTCCTACTACACAATCCAATCCATTGTCTTATCTCCCACCCCTTCAAATAAGGGTTAGAATGGAACTTTAATATGTAGGTGCCCGATGTTTTATATTAAATGTACGAGATAGATCTGCAAATCCTGTCATTTATAATGTTGTACAACATCAAGGCCAGAATCTTGCGTTGCTTGGGCGGGTATGTGCACAACTAGGAAGTGCGTGAAATTGTGCAAGAAGACATCAGGCCCGCATCCCGACATCATGCACGCGTGATATTTTGGTTGGCAGGCTCACGCAAGAGTCGGGCGTTCACCTGCTGACAACCAAGAAGGTAGTTTAGCCCATTAAGGAGATATGATTTTACATGGCCCGCCTGCTTTTACAGCTGTAGGGCGGGCCGATTGCCAAAGCAGCCTTTATGTTTTAGCTGCAACTGCGATCCTGGGCAGGATAAAATGTCGTGGCTGAAATTAAATTTTAAAAGATGTCTGTGTCTAAGATTTATGTTTGAATGTGCTGCCCAGACATTCGTTGCAATGTTTTCCCATTGCATTTTATTTTCCACGGGTCTGCAGCACCCTGAGACAGCACTGCAGCGGCTGGCCACCTAAGGGAGCACATTAGAAATGCCAGCCGAGACCTTCCATTCCTTGGCTCCTACCCTTTCCCCACCCTTCCCAGCAGCCTCAGCGTTTCTCAGTGAGCGTTTCACGCTAGCTGCCCGTTAATTGGCCAGCCAGTGTGAAATCATCCACTTCCCGGCCCGTCCAGTGCACAAGCTCAACAGGCAAGAAACTCAGGCCAAAGTCTTTAGCAAGCAAGTGTCTCATCAGAATAGTTAAGGTGATGTTGAGTATTTGTAATTTATTTTTCTCTTCTAAAGGCAATGATTCATGCTGCATCAAGGCTCATTCTCTGGTGAAGCCAGGCACTTTCCAGGAGCACCCAATTGAAGCAATTGATTCACTAATGCCCTTCAGCAAAGTGCACTTTTCATTCCTCCCTTTTCTGAGGGAAAACTCAAATGACATACTATGGGCTCAATTTTGCACGCTTGCTTCCACCGACCCCATTCCCCCGCCTCCTGAGGGGGTGTATAGGAGGGAAAGTTGAAGGCAGGGGGTATGTAAAATCCAGTGGCCACCGTGCCGCTGCCTTCCTGCCCCGTCCGCAATTAAACGGCACGGGCAAGCTGCTGGGCAACCTGCCCATCCTTAGGCCAATTAATGACCACTTAATGTGGCGATGGCATAGTGATATTATCACTGGACTAGTATTCGAGAGACCCAGGGCAAGCACTGGGGACCCGGGTTCGAATCCCACCTCGGTGGATGTTGAAATTTTTATTTCAATAAAAATCTGGAATTGAAAGTCTAATGATGACCGTGAAACCATTATCACTTTCGCTGCATGGGCTGGTGTCGAGCAAGGGGATGGGTGGGGCGGGAACCTCATTCGTGGGCCCCTGTGCCCATCAAAATAATAGTGGAGACTTTGACCCCCCGAATTTTACCTTCCCCAGCAGCCTCACAAACCTGGCGCCTCCCCACACCTCCCTCAGCAGGGCATGTCAACCTGGTCCCGGCAAGACCCTCTGAGTCCAGGCACCCCTTCGTCGGGACTGGCTGCAGTCCCAGCAGTGGCCACTGCTCCTAGTGGCGTTCCTGAGACTAGAGAGCTGCTGGCCAAACAGATTGGCAGGCAGTTCTCTGAGGGTGAATGTCTCCCGAGATCGTGATGGAAGTCCCACCTCCAACCACGTAAGTATGTTCACAGTGTTGAATTACTGCAGGGCAGCCACTGGGAGCAGAGGTGTGCTCCCCTTGCATTTTTATAGCCAGGGTGGTGGGGCCAAGATGCTGTGGTAAATCCACTCCTATTTGATTGACAATTGAATGTTCCCTGAAATGGCTGACTGTGCTACTCCGTTGTGAAAACAATCACAGTGCAGAAGATGCTCCATCATCGTTCTACGACAAGCACAAATTGGTGATAAATGTGTCCTTGCCAGCATGGCTCGCAGCTTGAGAACAAATGGTCAAACATGGATTGGGTGACTTTTCACTCACCAGATGAAACTTTGGATCTTCCCAGATAATATGTGGCTTGGGATTTACCCATCCAACCAATGGGATCATGAATTCACTCTTATTGCTTCACAGCATTTAGAGGGTATTCAGGCCTCTTGATGTCAATTCATCCTACATATAGATTTTGTCTTACTTTATTTGTAAATACTGTGAAATGTTTTTGACATTGACAAAATTCCTTGTTTTTTTTGTATAGAACTCAGTCATGAGGTACAAGAGGTAGTATCTGGTATGTAGAATTTTAATAAAATTGCTTGCTTTCACACAATAGTGAAATTATTCAATGTTATTCATGCTTGCAGTTAATAATATTTTTGCTCTTAGTTCCTTGCAGGGCAATTGTCTATTTACACCAATGTCTCATATTAAGTACCTCCTTACTTTCCTTACTAATCTCGGACAATGCATCAATAAAATATTGATGTATTTTAGAAGCTCCGTATTGTTCACCCAAAATACAAGGAAAGTTTTCCAAGTACATGAAGCCGACTTTGGGTTTCTCCTGCCTATGACATGTATCAGAAATTTAGGCAGGGACTTCCAACAATTTTCGGTTGATGTAAAATTGACCATTTAAATTGCAACTTTTTTTTAAAGTTCACCTTCAAGATATACGATTGTGATAATTACAATTTGTCTCCAGTTGAGTGTTGCATTAGGAATTTAACGCAGAATTTCAGACTGTTCTGAGATCTGTTGAACACCATTTTCTGTATGCGCTGTTAATTAGAAGTAAATTGCAACTTTTTTTTAAAGTTCACTGCGCCAGTAAGGTGGGGAAAATAGAAGTGAACCTTAAAAAGCTTAACAGTGTTCTATGGAGTGACCTTGGACAACCTCGAGAACATCATAACTCGTACAAAAAGAATACTGATGGAGGTATGAATATTTATAATTTTATCATTTGAGTAATATGTTGAGAGATATATTTTCTTTTGAAATTCTTTTCTTCATTTGTGATCTCAGTGAAAGATCAAGGCCCAGAACATTCTGCTTCCCCAGCGTTGCATTTTGGTATACCTCAGTGATGCACTGGGGAATCCATCTAGGAGGTTCCTACATAAGGGTTTGCGCGGCAATTGCCCAGAAATGCTAACTCACTGGACGGCTGTGCTGTGCTGGGAACCATCTGATAGAAGCAATTTAAATTACTAACTTCGGGTGGTTCTGCTAGTTTTACCCTGATAGTTACACTCCAAGAGTTAGAAGGAAATACAACTTGAAACTGCAGAATAACGATTTTAAAAATCGAGATCCAGTGAACAGGGCAGCTCAGGGGACATACCATACCCCTGTCGCCCACCCCCCCTTACCCCCGCCACCACCTTGGCCGAAACCAAAGTCATCGTCCCGATCCGACCTTCCCCGTCCCCACCTCCTAGCACAGGACCCCAATCCGTCCAAACCCGCTCCCGTCCAGTCCGCCCTGCCCCCTCCCGTCTGCCCGCCCTGCCCCATCCCGTCTGCCCGCCCTGCCCCATCCCGTCTGCCCGCCCTGCCCCATCCCGTCTGCCCACCCTGCCCCATCCCATCTGCCCACCCTGCCCCATCCCATCTGCCCGCCCTGTCCCCTCCCGTCTGCCCGCCCTGCCCCATCCCGTCTGCCCGCCCTGTCCCCTCCCGTCTGCCCGCCCTGCCCCATCCCGTCTGCCCGCCCTGTCCCCTCCCGTCTGCCCGCCCTGCCCCATCCCGTCTGCCCGCCCTGCCCCATCCCGTCTGCCCACCCTGTCCCCTCCCGTCTGCCCGCCCTGCCCCATCCCATCTGCCGCCCTGCCCCCTCCCGTCTGCCCGCCCTGCCCCATCCCGTCTGCCCGCCCTGCCCCATCCCGTCTGCCCGCCCTGCCCCATCCCGTCTGCTCCCCGTCCCCTCCCGTCAGCCTGCCCTGTCCCCTCCCGTCTGCTCCCCGTCCCCTCCCGTCTGCCCGCCCTGCCCCATCCCGTCTGCCCGCCCTGCCCCATCCCGTCTGCCCGCCCTGCCCCCACCCGTCTGCCCGCCCTGCCCCCACCCGTCTGCCCGCCCTGCCCCCTCCCGTCTGCCCGCCCTGCCCCCTCCCGTCTGCCCGCCCTGCCCCATCCCGTCTGCCCGCCCTGCCCCAACCCGTCTGCCCGCCCTGCCCCATCCCGTCTGCTCGCCCTGCCCCATCCCGTCTGCCCGCCCTGCCCCATCCCTTCTGCCCGCCCTGCCCCCTCCCATCTGCCCGCCCTGTCCCCTCCCGTCTGCCTACCCTGTCCCCTCCCTGTCCCCTCCCGTATGCCCGCCCTGTCCCCTCCCGTCGGCCCGCCCTGCCCCCACCCGTCTGCCCGCCCTGCCCCCTCCCGTCTGCCCGTCCTGCCCCATCCCGTCTGCCCGCCCTGCCCCATTCCCGTCTGCCCGCCCTGCCCCATCCCGTCTGCTCGCCCTGCCCCATCCCGTCTGCCCGCCCTGCCCCATCCCGTCTGCCCGCCCTGCCCCCTCCCATCTGCCCGCCCTGTCCCCTCCCGCCTGCCCACCCTGTCCCCCCTGTCCCCTCCCGTATGCCCGCCCTGTCCCCTCCCGTCTGCCCGCCCTGTCCCCTCCCGTCTGCCCGCCCTGTCCCCTCCCGCCTGCCCGCCCTGTCCCCTCCCGCCTGCCCGCCCTGTCCCCTCACGCCTGCCTGCCCTGTCCTCTCCCGACTGTCTACCCAGCCCCATCCCGACTGTCCGCCCTGTCCCCTCCCGTCTGCTCCTCCCAGCTCCCTCCTGTCCCCGCTCCCTCCTGTCTCCCGCTCCCTCCTGTCTCCCGCTCCTCCCCGCTCCCTCCTGTCTCCCGCTCCCTCCTGTCCCCCGCTCCGCCCCGCTCTCTCCTGTCTCCCGCTCCCTCCGGTCTCCGCTCCCTCCTATCTCCCGCTCCCTCCTGTCTCTGCTTCTTCCCGCTCCCTCCTGTCTCCTGCTCCTCCCCGCTCCCTCCTGTCCCCCGCTCCCTCCTGTCCCCCGCTCCTCCCCGCTCCCTCCTGTCTCCCGCTCCCTCCTGTCTCCTGCTCCTCCCCGCTCCCTCCTGTCTCCCCGCTCCCTCCTGTCTCCCCGCTCCCTCCTGTCTCCCGCTCCCTCCTGTCTCCTGCTCCTCCCCGCTCCCTCCTGTCTCCCGCTCCCTCCTGTCTCCTGCTCCTCCCCGCTCCCTCCTGTCTCCCGCTCCCTCCTGTCCCCCGCTCCTCCCCGCTCCCTCCTGTCTCCTGCTCCTCCCCGCTCCCTCCTGTCTCCCGCTCCCTCCTGTCCCCCGCTCCTTCCTGTCCCCCGCTCCTCCCCGCTCCCTCCTGTCCCCCGCTCCTCCCCGCTCCCTCCTGTCTCCCGCTCCCTCCTGTCTCCTGCTCCTCCCCGCTCCCTCCTGTCTCCCGCTCCCTCCTGTCTCCTGCTCCTCCCCGCTCCCTCCTGTCTCCGCTCCCTCCTGTCCCCCGCTCCCTCCTGTCTCCGCTCCCTCCTGTCCCCCGCTCCTCCCCGCTCCCTCCTGTCTCCCGCTCCCTCCTGTCTCCTGCTCCTCCCCGCTCCCTCCTGTCTCCCGCTCCCTCCTGTCTCCTGCTCCTCCCCGCTCCCTCCTGTCTCCGCTCCCTCCTGTCCCCCGCTCCCTCCTGTCTCCGCTCCCTCCTGTCCCCCGCTCCCTCCTGTCTCCGCTCCCTCCTGTACCCCGCTCCGCCCCGCTCCCTCCTGTCTCCCGCTCCCTCCTGTCTCCTGCTCCTCCCCGCTCCCTCCTGTCTCCCGCTCCCTCCTGTCTCCGCTCCCTCCTGTCTCCTGCTCCTCCCCGCTCCCTCCTGTCTCCCGCTCCCTCCTGTCTCCTGCTCCTCCCCGCTCCCTCCTGTCTCCCGCTCCCTCCTGTCTCCTGCTCCTCCCCGCTCCCTCCTGTCTCCGCTCCCTCCTGTCCCCCGCTCCGCCCTGCTCCCTCCTGTCTCCCGCTCCCTCCTGTCTCCTGCTCCTCCCCGCTCCCTCCTGTCTCCCGCTCCCTCCTGTCTCCCGCTCCCTCCTGTCTCCTGCTCCTCCCCGCTCCCTCCTGTCTCCGCTCCCTCCTGTCCCCCGCTCCCTCCTGTCTCCGCTCCCTCCTGTCCCCCGCTCCGCCCCGCTCCCTCCTGTCTCCCGCTCCCTCCTGTCTCCGCTCCCTCCTGTCCCCCGCTCCGCCCCGCTCCCTCCTGTCTCCCGCTCCCTCCTGTCTCCTGCTCCTCCCCGCTCCCTCCTGTCTCCCGCTCCCTCCTGTCTCCTGCTCCTCCCCGCTCCCTCCTGTCTCCGCTCCCTCCTGTCTCCCGCTCCCTCCTGTCTCCCGCTCCCTCCTGTCCCCCGCTCCGCCCCGCTCCCTCCTGTCTCCCGCTCCCTCCTGTCTCCTGCTCCTCCCCGCTCCCTCCTGTCTCCCGCTCCCTCCTGTCTCCTGCTCCTCCCCGCTCCCTCCTGTCTCCCGCTCCCTCCTGTCTCTGCTCCTCCCCGCTCCCTCCTGTCTCCCGCTCCCTCCTGTCTCCGCTCCCTCCTGTCCCCCGCTCCCTCCTGTCTCCCGCTCCCTCCTGTCTCCGCTCCCTCCTGTCTCCCGCTCCCTCCTGTCTCCGCTCCCTCCTGTCCCCCGCTCCGCCCCGCTCCCTCCTGTCTCCCGCTCCCTCCTGTCTCCTCCTCCCCGCTCCCTCCTGTCTCCTCCTCCCCACTCACTCCTGTCTCCCGCTCCCTCCTGTCTCCCGCTCCCTCCTGTCTCCCGCACCTCCCCACTCCATCCTGTCTCCCGCACCTCCCCGCTCCCTCCTGTCTCCCGCACATCCCCGCTCCCTCCTGTCTCCGCTTCTCCCCCCCTTCTCCTGTCTCCCGCTCCTCCCCGCTTCCTCCTGTCTCCGCTCCTCCCTGCTCCCTCCTGTCACCGCTCCTCCCCGCTCCCTCGAGTCCCCGCTCCCTCCTGTCTCCCGCTCCTCCCTGCTCCCTCCTGTCTCCCGCTCCTCCCCGCTTCCTCCTGTCTCCGCTCCTCCCTGCTCCCTCCTGTCTCCCGCTCCTCCCCGCTTCCTCCTGTCTCCGCTCCTCCCTGCTCCCTCCTGTCTCCCGCTCCCTCCTGTCTCCCGCTCCTCCCTGCTCCCTCCTGTCTCCCGCTCCCTCCTGTCTCCCGCTGTCTCCTGTCTCCGCTCCGCCCCGCTCCCTCCTGTCTCCTCCTCCCCACTCACTCCTGTCTCCCGCTCCCTCCTGTCTCCCGCACCTCCCCGCTCCCTCCTGTCTCCGCTCCTCCCCCCCTTCTCCTGTCTCCCGCTCCTCCCTGCTCCCTCCTGTCTCTCGCTCCTCCCCGCTCCCTCCTGTCTCCCGATCCCTCCTGTCTCCGGTCCTCCCCGCTCCCTCCTGTCTCCCGCTCCCTCCTGTCTCCCGCTCCTCCCCGCACCCTCCTGTCTCCCGCTCCCTCCTGTCTCCCGCTCCCTCCTGTCTCCCGCTCCTCCCCGCACCCTCCTGTCTCCCGCTCCCTCCTGTCTCCCGCTCCCTCCTGTCTCCCGCTCCTCCCCGCTCCCTCGAGTCCCCGCTCCCTCCTGTCTCCGGTCCTCCCCGCTCCCTCCTGTCTCCCGCTCCCTCCTGTCTCCCGCTCCTCCCCGCTCCCTCCTGTCTCCGGTCCTCCCCGCTCCCTCCTGTCTCCCGCTCCCTCCTGTCTCCGGTCCTCCCCGCTCCCTCCTGTCTCCCGCTCCCTCCTGTCTCCCGCTCCTCCCCGCTCCCTCCTGTCTCCCGCTCCTCCCCGCTCCCTCCTTTCTTCCGCTCATCCCCGCTCCCTCCTGTCTCCCGCTCCTCCCCGCTCCCTCCTGTCCCCCGCTCCTCCCCGCTCCCTCCTGTCTCCCGCTCCTCCCCGCTCCCTCCTGTCTCCCGCTCCTCCCCGCTCCCTCCTGTCTCCCGCTTCTCCCCGCTCCCTCCTGTCTCCCGCTCCTCCCCGCTCCCTCCTGTCCCCCGCTCCTCCCCGCTCCCTCCTGTCTCCGCTCCTCCCCCCCTTCTCCTGTCTCCCGCACCTCCCCGCTCCCTCCTGTCTCCCGCTCCCTCCTGTCTCCCGCACCTCCCCGCTCCCTCCTGTCTCCGCTCCTCCCCCCCTTCTCCTGTCTCCCGCACCTCCCCGCTCCCTCCTGTCTCCGCTCCTCCCCGCTCCCTCCTGTCCCCCGCTCCTCCCCGCTCCCTCCTGTCTCCCGCACCTCCCCGCTCCCTCCTGTCTCCGCTCCTCCCCCCCTTCTCCTGTCTCCCGCACCTCCCCGCTCCCTCCTGTCTCCTGCTCCCTCCTGTCTCTCGCTCCTTCCCGCTCCCTCCTGTCTCCGGTCCTCCCCGCTCCCTCCTGTCTCCCGCTCCCTCCTGTCTCCCGCTCCTCCCCGCTCCCTCCTGTCTCCGGTCCTCCCCGCTCCCTCCTGTCTCCCGCTCCCTCCTGTCTCCCGCTCCTCCCCGCTCCCTCCTGTCTCCGCTCCTCCCCGCTCCCTCCTGTCTCCCGCTCCCTCCTGTCTCCCGCTTCTCCCCGCTCCCTCCTGTCTCCCGCTCCTCCCCGCTCCCTCCTGTCTCCCGCTCCTCCCCGCTCCCTCCTGTCTCCCGCTCCTCCCCGATCCCTCCTGTCTCCCGCTCCTTACCGCTCCCACCTGTCTCCCGCTCCTTCCCCACTCCCTCCTGTCTCCCGCTCCTCCCCACTCCCTCCTGTCTCCCGGTCCTCCCCACTCCCTCCTGTCTCTCGCTCCTCCCCACTCCCTCCTGTCTCTCGCTCCTCCCTGATCCCTCCTGTCTCCCACTCCTCCCGTCTCCCGCGCCTCCCCGCTCCCTCCTGACTCTCGCTCCGCCCCGATCCCTCCTGTCTCTGCTCCTTCCCATTCCCTCCTCCGCCAATTCCACGCTCCCAAGTTGACCATATCTGTAATATATGAAATTTGCGCTGTGTGATATGCTCATTATATGTACCCATCACTCATACACGCTGATGGAAGTTTGCTTCATCCAAAGTAGTGAATTACTAGATGAGAACCACTGAAGCAGGCAAAGCACTGGAACACAAGGTAGCACAGATTGGAACTTTAGCACTGGCGACACCTAGCTAGGTTGTGTTTGTGCAACTTGCTCTTCATACTAATCATGCATTATGTACGTTTCATTGAAAATCAATTTATTGTCTCCATAATTAAATCTACATATCTATGCAAACATCTGTTAAATGCTGCTGTGCATTGATGAATAAAATGCTTGTTGTCATAATGCTGAAAATGTGACTCAGCTTTGAAACCACCTGTAAGGAATAATTTCACCTCGTTTTACACTTCATTCAGAGCAAGAATAGTAAGTTTAAGAAATCTAGTCATTCAGGCTCCAGCATTGATTAGTGACAAGGAAATGATTGACATCACCTCCACTTCAACACTGCCCACCTTCCTCAGTTCTCTGCCCGAAGGCTGGCACATCCCATAGCACTGCACTCTCCGCCACGTGTAGGGAAAGGAGGTGGGTCCTGTGTCCACCCCAGCCAGGAGAAGGCTACCCAGCCAACTGAGCCAACAGCACCCCCACCCCCCAATAAACACACACACACACATCCGCGCACACACACACACCTTCGCACACACACACCTCCGCACACACACACCTCCGCACACACACACACACACCTCCGCGCGCACACACACACCTCCGCACACACACACCTCCGCACACACACACCTCCGCACACACACACACACACACCTCCGCACACACACACACACACACACCTCCGCACACACACACACACACCTCCGCACACACACACACCTCCGCACGCACACACACCTCCGCACACACACACACACACACACACCTCCGCACACACACACACACACACCTCCACACACACACCTCCACACACACACCTCTGCACACACACACCTCCGCACACACACACCTCCGCACACACACACACACACACACCTCCGCACACACGCACACACGCCTCCGCACACACACACCTCCGCACACACACACACACCTCCGCGCACACACACACACACACACCTCCGCACACACACACACACACCTCCGCACACACACACACACCTCCGCACACACACACACCTCCGCACACACACACACCTCCGCACACACCCACACACCTCCGCACACACACACACACACACCTTCGCACACACACACACACCTCCGCACACACACACCTCCGCACACACACACACCTCCGCGCACACACACACACACACACCTCCACACACGCACAAACACACACCTCTCCGCACACACACACACCTCTGCACACACACACACCTCCGCACACACCCACACACCTCCGCACACACACACACACCTCCGCACACACACACACACCTCCGCACACACACACACACCTCCGCACACACACACATACACACACCTCCGCACGCACACACACTCCTCCGCACACACACACACCTCCGCACACATACACACACCTCCGCACACACACACTCCTCCGCACACACACAAACTCCTCCACACACATAACACATTCCTCCGCACACACAACACATTCCTCCGCACACACACACACACCTCCGCACACACACACACACGCACCTCCGCACACACACACCTCCGCACACACACAAACACCTCCGCACACACACACACACACACCTCCGCACACACACACACTCCTCCGCACACATAACACATTCCTCCGCGCACACACACACACATCTGCACACACACACCACCGCACACACACACACCTTTGCACAGACACACACACACACACCTCCGCACACACACACCTCCGCACACACACACACACACCTCCGCACACACACACTCCTCCGCACACATAACACATTCCTCCGTGCACACACACACACCTCTGCACACACACACCTCCGCACACACACACACACCTCCGCACACACACACACACACACCTCCGCACACACACACACCTCCGCACACAAACACACCTCCGCACGCACCCACACACCTCCGCACACACATACACACCTACGCACACACACACACACCTCCGCACACACACATACTCCTCCGCACACACACACACCTCCGCACACATACACACACCTCCGCACACACACACACACTCCTCCGCACACACACACACCTCCGCACACATACACACACCTCCGCACACACACACACACTCCTCCGCACACATAACACATTCCTCCGCACACACACACACACCTCCGCACACACACACACCCCTCCGCACACACACACACACTCCTCCGCACACATAACACATTCCTCCGCACACACACACACACACCTCCGCACACACACACACACACACACCTCCGCACACACACACACACTCCTCCGCACACAGATACACATTCCTCCGCACACACACACACACCTCCGCACACACACACACACCTCCGCACACACACATACACACCTCCGCACACACACACCTCCGCACACACACACACCTCCGCACACACACACACACACACACCTCCGCACACACACACTCCTCCGCACACATAACACATTCCTCCGCACACACACACACACCTCCGCACACACACACACCTCCGCACACACACACACACTCCTCCGCACACATAACACATTCCTCCGCGCACACACACACACCTCCGCACACACACACACATACCTCCGCACACACACACCTCCGCACATGCACACACACCTCCGCACACACACACACCTCTGCGCACACGCACACACCTCTGCACACACCTCCGCACACACACACACACCTCCGCACACACCACCTCCGCGCACGCACACACACCTCCGCGCACGCACACACACCTCCGCACACACACACACACACCTCCGCACACACACGCACACACACACCTCCACACAAACACACACCTCTGCACACACACTCACACACACCTCCGCACACAAACACACACACACACACCTCCGCGCACACACGCACACCTCCGCGCACACGCACACCTCCGCGCACACACACACAGACCTCCGCGCACACACACACACCTCCGCACACAAACACACCCACACACACACACCTCCGCGCACACACACACACCTCCGCACACACACCTCCGCACACACACACACCTCCGCACACACACACACACCTCCGCACACACACACACCCACCTCCACACATGCACACACACCTCCACACACACACACCTCCGCACACACACACCTCCGCACACACACTCACACACACATCTCCGCACACACACACACCTCCGCGCACACACACACACCTCCGCACACACACACACCTCCACACACGCACACACACACCTCCACACACACACACACCTCCGCACACACACACCTCCGCACACACACTCACACACACCTCCGCACACACCTCCACACACACACACCTCCGCGCACACACACACACCTCCGCGCACACGCACACCTCCGCGCACACACACACACCTCCGCGCACACACACACACCTCCGCACACACACACACACCTCCGCACACACACATACCTCCGCACACACACACACACACACACACACACACCTCCGCACACACACACACACACACGCTCACACACCTCCGCACACACACACACCTCCGCACACACACACACACACCTCCGCACACACACACACCTCCGCACACATACACACACCTCCGCACACACACACTCCTCCACACACGCACACACTCCTCCGCACACATAACACATTCCTCCGCACACACAACACATTCCTCCGCACACACACACACACACCTCCGCACACACACACACACCCCTCCGCACACACACACACACACCTCCGCACACACACACCTCCGCACACACACACACACCTCCGCACACACACACACACACACCTCCGCACACACACACACTCCTCCGCACACATAACACATTCCTCCGCGCACACACACACCTCTGCACACACACACACACACCTCCGCACACACACACACCTTTGCACACACACACAGACACACCTCCGCGCACACACACACACACACCTCTGCGCACACACACACACCTCCGCACACACACACACACACACACACCTCCGCACACACCCACACACCTCCGCACACACACACACACACACCTCCGCACACACACACACACCTCCGCACACACACACACCTCTGCACACATACACACACCTCTGCACACACACACACACCTCTGCACACACACATACACACACCTCCGCACACACACACACACACCTCCGCACACACACACACACCTCCGCACACACACATACACACACCTCCGCACACACACACACTCCTCCGCACACACACACACCTCCGCACACACACACACACTCCTCCGCACACACACACACCTCCGCACACACACACACACTCCTCCGCACACACACACACCTCTGCACACATACACACACCTCCGCACACACACACACACTCCTCCGCACACATAACACATTCCTCCGCACACACACACACACCTCCGCACACACACACACACACACCCCTCCGCACACACACACACACTCCTCCGCACACATAACACATTCCTCCGCACACACACACACACCTCCGCACACACACACACACACCTCCGCACACACACACTCCTTCGCACACACACACACCTCCGCACACATACACACACCTCCGCACACACACACACACTCCTCCGCACACATAACACATTCCTCCGCACACACACACACACACCTCCGCACACACACACACACACACTCCTTCGCACACACACACACACCTCCGCACACACACACCTCCGCACAGCACACACACACACACCTCCGCACACACACACACACACACCTCTGCACACACACACACTCCTCCGCACACATAACACATTCCACCGCACACACACACACACCTCCGCACACACACACACACACCTCCGCACACACACACCTCCGCACACGCACACACACCTCCGCACACACACACACCTCTGCGCACACGCACACACCTCTGCACACACCTCCGCACACACACACACACACACCTTCGCGCACGCACACACACCTCCGCGCGCGCACGCACACCACCGCACACACACACACACCTCCGCACACACACACACACACCTCCACACACGCACACACACACCTCCACACACACACACCTCCGCACACACACACCTCCGCACACACACTCACACACACCTCCGCACACAAACACACACACACACACCTCCGCACACACACACACACCTCCGCACACACACACCCACCTCCACACACGCACACACACACCTCCACACACACACACCTCCGCACACACACACACACCTCCGCACACACACACACCTCCGCACACACACACACACTCCTCCGCACACATAACACATTCCTCCGCGCACACACACACACCTCCGCACACACACACACACACACCTCCGCACACACACACCTCCGCACATGCACACACACCTCCGCACACACACACCTCTGCGCACACGCACACACCTCTGCACACACCTCCGCACACACACACACACCTCCGCACACACCACCTCCGCGGACGCACACACACCTCCGCGCACGCACACACACCTCCGCACACACACACCTCCACACACACACACACCTCCGCACACACACACCTCTGCACACACACTCACACACACCTCCGCACACAAACACACACACCTCCACACACACACACACCTCCGCGCACACACACACACCTCCGCACACACGCACACCTCCGCGCACACACACACAGACCTCCGCGCACACACACACACCTCCGCACACAAACACACCCACACACACACACCTCCGCGCACACACACACACCTCCGCACACACACACACACCTCCGCACACACACACACCTCCGCACACACACCTCCGCACACACACACACCCACCTCCACACACGCACACACACACCTCCACACACACACACCTCCGCACACACACACCTCCGCACACAAACTCACACACACACCTCCGCACACACACACCTCCGCGCACACACACACACCTCCGCACACACACACACCTCCACACACGCACACACACACCTCCACACACACACCTCCGCACACACATACCTCCGCACACACACTCACACACACCTCCGCACACAAACACACACACCTCCACACACACACACCTCCGCGCACACACACACCTCCGCGCACACACACACACCTCCGCGCACACACACACACCTCCGCACACACACATACCTCCGCACACACACACACACACACACACCTCCGCACACACACACACACACACACACCTCCGCACACACACACGCCTCAGCACACACACACACACCTCCGCACACACACACACCTCCGCACACATACACACACCTCCGCACACACACACTCCTCCACACACGCACACACTCCTCCGCACACATAACACATTCCTCCGCACACACAACACATTCTTCCGCACACACACACACACCTCCGCACACACACACACCCCTCCGCACACACACACACACACACCTCCGCACACACACACCTCCGCACACACACACACCTCCGCACACACACACACACCTCCGCACACACACACACTCCTCCGCACACATAACACATTCCTCCGCGCACACACACACCTCTGCACACACACACACACACCTCCGCACACACACACACCTTTGCACACACACACACGCACACACACCTCCGCGCACACACACACACACACCTCTGCGCACACACACACACCTCCGCACACACACACACACACCTCCGCACACACACACCTCCGCACACACACACACCTCCGCACACACCCACACACCTCCGCACACTCACACACACACCTCCGCGCACACACACACACACACCTCCGCACACACACATACACACACCTCCACACACACACACACTCCTCCGCACACACACACACCTCCGCACACACACACACACTCCTCCGCACACACACACACCTCAGCACACATACACACACCTCCGCACACACACACTCCTCCGCACACACACACACCTCTGCACACATACACACACCTCTGCACACACACACACACTCCTCCGCACACATAACACATTCCTCCGCACACACACACACACCTCCGCACACACACACACACACACCCCTCCGCAAACACACACACACACTCCTCCGCACACATAACACATTCCTCCGCACACACACACACACCTCCGCACACACACACACACACCTCCGCACACACACACACACACACACACACACTCCTTCGCGCACACACACACCTCCGCACACATACACACACCTCCGCACACACACACACACTCGTCCGCACACATAACACATTCCTCCGCACACACACACACCTCCGCACACACACACACCTCCGCACACACACACCTCCGCACACACACACACACCTCCGCACACACACACACACACACACACCTCTGCACAGACACACACTCCTCCGCACACATAACACATTCCACCGCACACACACACCTCCGCACACGCACACACACCTCCGCACACACCTCTGCGCACACGCACACACCTCTGCACACACCTCCGCACACACACACACACACCTCCGCGCACGGACACACACCTCCGCGCACGCACACACACCTCCGCACACACACACACACACCTCCGCACACAAACACACACACACACCTCCGCACACACACCTCCGCACACACACACACACACCTCCACACACGCACACACACACCTCCACACACACACACCTCCGCACACACACACCTCCGCACACACACACACACACACCTCCGCACACACACACACCTCCGCGCACACACACACACCTCCGCACACACACACACCTCCACACGCGCACACACACACCTCCACACACACACACACCTCCGCACACACACCTCCGCACGCACACACCTCCGCACACACACACACACCTCCGCACACACACACACCCACCTCCACACACGCACACACACACTTCCACACACACACAGCTCCGCACACACACACCTCCGCACACTCACTCACACACACACCTCCGCGCGCACACACACACCTCCGCACACACACACACCTCCGCGCACACACACACACCTCCGCGCACACACACACACCTCCGCGCACACGCACACCTCCGCGCACACACACACACCTCCGCGCACACGCACACCTCCGCGCGCACACACACACCTCCGCACACACACACACCTCCGCACACACGCACACCTCCGCGCACACGCACGCCTCCGCGCACACGCACACCTCCGCGCACACGCACACCTCCGCGCACACGCACACCTCCGCGCACACACACACACCTCCGCGCACACACACACACCTCCGCGCACACGCACACCTCCGCGCACACACACACACCTCCGCGCACACACACACACCTCCGCGCACACATACACACCTCCGCGCACACACACACCTCCGCACACACACACACACCTCCGCACACGCGCACACACATCTCCGCACACATACAGACACCTCAGCACACACACACACCTCCGCGCACACACACACCTCCGCACACACACACACACCTCCGCACACACACACCCACCTCCACACACGCACACACACACCTCCACACACACACACCTCCGCACACACACACCTCCGCGCACACACTCACACACACACCTCCGCACACACACACACCTCCGCGCACACACACACACCTCCGCACACACACACACCTCCACACACGCACACACACACCTCCGCACACACACACCTCCGCACACACACTCACACACACCTCCGCACACAAACACACACACCTCCACACACACACACACCTCCGCGCACACACACACACCTCCGCGCACACGCACACCTCCGCGCACACACACACACCTCCGCGCACACACACACACCTCCGCACACACACCTCCGCACACACACATACCTCCGCGCACACACACACACACACCTCCGCAGACACACACACACACACCTCCGCACACACGCACACCTCCGCACACACACACACACCTCCGCACACACACACACCTCCGCACACATACACACACCTCCGCACACACACACTCCTCCACACACGCACACACTCCTCCGCACACAACACATTCCTACGCACACACAACACATTCCTCCGCACACACACACACACCTCCGCACACACACACACACACACACACACCCCTCCGCACACACACACACACACACCTCCGCACACACACACCTCCGCACACACACACACACCTCCGCACACACACACACACACACACCTCCGCACACACACACACTCCTCCGCACACATAACACATTCCTCCGCGCACACACACACCTCTGCACACACACACACACACCTCCGCACACACACACACCTTTGCACACACACACACACACACACACCTGCGCGCACACACACACACACACCTCTGCGCACACACACACACCTCCGCACACACACACACACACACCTCCGCACACACACACACACCTCCGCACACACACACACACCTCCGCACACACCCACACACCTCCGCACACACACACACACACCACCGCACACACACACACACCTCCGCACACACACATACACACACCTCCGCACACACACACACTCCTCCGCACACACACACACCTCCGCACACACACACACACTCCTCCGCACACACACACACCTCCGCACACATACACACACCTCCGCACACACACACTCCTCCGCACACACACACACCTCTGCACACATACACACACCTCCGCACACACACACACACTCCTCCGCACACATAACACATTCCTCCGCACGCACACACACACCTCCGCACACACACACACACACACCCCTCCGCACACACACACCCCTCCGCACACACACACACACTCCTCCGCACACATAACACATTCCTCCGCACACACACACACCTCCGCACACACACACACACCTCCGCACACACACACACACACTCCTTCGCACACACACACACCTCCGCACACACACACCTCCGCACACACACACACACCTCCGCACACACACACACACACACACACCTCTGCACACACACACACTCCTCCGCACACATAACACATTCCACCGCACACACACACACACCTCCGCACACACACACACACACCTCCGCACACACACACCTCCGCACACGCACACACACCTCCGCACACACACACACCTCTGCGCACACGCACACACCTCTGCACACACACACACCTCCGCGCACGCACACACACCTCCGCGCACGCACACACACCTCCGCACACACACACACACCTCCGCACACACACGCACACACCTCCACACACGCACACACACACCTCCACACACACACACCTCCGCACACACACACCTCCGCACACACACTCACACACACCTCCGCACACAAACACACACACACACACCTCCGCACACACACACACACCTCCGCACACACACACACCCACCTCCACACACGCACACACACACCTCCACACACACACACCTCCGCACACACACACCTCCGCACACACACACACCTCCGCACACACACACACACCTCCGCGCACACACACACATAACACATTCCTCCGCGCACACACACACACCTCCGCACACACACACACACACACCTCCGCACACACACACCTCCGCACATGCACACACACCTCCGCACACACACACACCTTTGCGCACACGCACACACCTCCGCACACACCTCCGCACACACACACACACCTCCGCACACACCACCTCCGCGCACGCACACACACCTCCGCGCACGCGCACACACCTCCGCACACACACACACACACCTCCGCACACACACGCACACACACACCTCCACACACACACACACCTCCGCACACACACACCTCTGCACACACACTCACACACACCTCCGCACACAAACACACACACCTCCACACACACACACACCTCCGCGCACACACACACACCTCCGCTCACACGCACACCTCCGCGCACACACACACAGACCTCCGCGCACACACACACACCTCCGCACACAAACACACCCACACACACACACCTCCGCGCACACACACACACCTCCGCGCACACACACACACCTCCGCACACACACACACCTCCGCACACACACACACCTCCGCACACACACACACCCACCTCCACACACGCACACACACCTCCACACACACACACCTCCGCACACACACACCTCCGCACACACACTCACACACACACCTCCGCACACACACACACCTCCGCGCACACACACACACCTCCGCACACACACACACCTCCACACACGCACACACACACCTCCACACACACACACACCTCCGCACACACACACCTCCGCACACACACCTCCGCACACAAACACACACACCTCCACACACACACACACACCTCCGCACACACACACACACACACACACCCCTCCGCACACACACACACACACACCTCCGCACACACGCACACCTCCGCACACACACACACACCTCCGCAGACACACACACACACACCTCCGCACACACGCACACCTCCGCACACACACACACACCTCCGCACACACACACACCTCCGCACACATACACACACCTCCGCACACACACACTCCTCCACACACGCACACACTCCTCCGCACACAACACATTCCTACGCACACACAACACATTCCTCCGCACACACACACACACCTCCGCACACACACACACACACACACACCCCTCCGCACACACACACACACACACACCTCCGCACACACACACCTCCGCACACACACACACACCTCCGCACACACACACACACACACACCTCCGCACACACACACACTCCTCCGCACACATAACACATTCCTCCGCGCACACACACACCTCTGCACACACACACACACACCTCCGCACACACACACACCTTTGCACACACACACACACACACACACCTGCGTGCACACACACACCTCTGCGCACACACACACACCTCCGCACACACACACACACACACCTCCGCACACACACACACACCTCCGCACACACACACACACCTCCGCACACACCCACACACCTCCGCACACACACACACACACCACCGCACACACACACACACCTCCGCACACACACATACACACACCTCCGCACACACACACACTCCTCCGCACACACACACACCTCCGCACACACACACACACTCCTCCGCACACACACACACCTCCGCACACATACACACACCTCCGCACACACACACTCCTCCGCACACACACACACCTCTGCACACATACACACACCTCCGCACACACACACACACTCCTCCGCACACATAACACATTCCTCCGCACACACACACACACCTCCGCACACACACACACACACACCCCTCCGCACACACACACCCCTCCGCACACACACACACACTCCTCCGCACACATAACACATTCCTCCGCACACACACACACACCTCCGCACACACACACACACCTCCGCACACACACACACACACTCCTTCGCACACACACACACCTCCGCACACACACACCTCCGCACACACACACACACCTCCGCACACACACACACACACACACACACCTCTGCACACACACACACTCCTCCGCACACATAACACATTCCACCGCACACACACACACACCTCCGCACACACACACACACACCTCCGCACACACACACCTCCGCACACGCACACACACCTCCGCACACACACACACCTCTGCGCACACGCACACACCTCTGCACACACCTCCGCACACACACACACCTCCGCGCACGCACACACACCTCCGCGCACGCACACACACCTCCGCACACACACACACACCTCCGCACACACACGCACACACCTCCACACACGCACACACACACCTCCACACACACACACCTCCGCACACACACACCTCCGCACACACACTCACACACACCTCCGCATACAAACACACACACACACACCTACGCACACACACACACACCTCCGCACACACACACACCCACCTCCACACACGCACACACACACCTCCACACACACACACCTCCGCACACACACACCTCCGCACACACACACACCTCCGCACACACACACACACCTCCGCGCACACACACACACCTCCGCGCACACACACACATAACACATTCCTCCGCGCACACACACACACCTCCGCACACACACACACACACACCTCCGCACACACACACCTCCGCACATGCACACACACCTCCGCACACACACACACCTTTGCGCACACGCACACACCTCCGCACACACCTCCGCACACACACACACACCTCCGCACACACCACCTCCGCGCACGCACACACACCTCCGCGCACGCGCACACACCTCCGCACACACACACACACACCTCCGCACACACACGCACACACACACCTCCACACACACACACACCTCCGCACACACACACCTCTGCACACACACTCACACACACCTCCGCACACAAACACACACACCTCCACACACACACACACCTCCGCGCACACACACACACCTCCGCTCACACGCACACCTCCGCGCACACACACACAGACCTCCGCGCACACACACACACCTCCGCACACAAACACACCCACACACACACACCTCCGCGCACACACACACACCTCTGCACACACACACACACCTCCGCACACATAACACATTCCACCGCACACACACACACACCTCCGCACACACACACACACACCTCCGCACACACACACCTCCGCACACGCACACACACCTCCGCACACACACACACCTCTGCGCACACGCACACACCTCTGCACACACCTCCGCACACACACACACCTCCGCGCACGCACACACACCTCCGTGCACGCACACACACCTCCGCACACACACACACACCTCCGCACACACACGCACACACCTCCACACACGCACACACACACCTCCACACACACACACCTCCGCACACACACACCTCCGCACACACACTCACACACACCTCCGCACACAAACACACACACACACACCTCCGCACACACACACACACCTCCGCACACACACACACCCACCTCCACACACGCACACACACACCTCCACACACACACACCTCCGCACACACACACCTCCGCACACACACACACCTCCGCACACACACACACACCTCCGCGCACACACACACACCTCCGCGCACACACACACATAACACATTCCTCCGCGCACACACACACACCTCCGCACACACACACACACACACCTCCGCACACACACACCTCCGCACATGCACACACACCTCCGCACACACACACACCTTTGCGCACACGCACACACCTCCGCACACACCTCCGCACACACACACACACCTCCGCACACACCACCTCCGCGCACGCACACACACCTCCGCGCACGCGCACACACCTCCGCACACACACACACACACCTCCGCACACACACGCACACACACACCTCCACACACACACACACCTCCGCACACACACACCTCTGCACACACACTCACACACACCTCCGCACACAAACACACACACCTCCACACACACACACACCTCCGCGCACACACACACACCTCCGCTCACACGCACACCTCCGCGCACACACACACAGACCTCCGCGCACACACACACACCTCCGCACACAAACACACCCACACACACACACCTCCGCGCACACACACACACCTCCGCACACACACACACACCTCCGCACACACACACACCTCCGCACACACACACACCTCCGCACACACACACACCCACCTCCACACACGCACACACACCTCCACACACACACACCTCCGCACACACACACCTCCGCACACACACTCACACACACACCTCCGCACACACACACACCTCCGCGCACACACACACACCTCCGCACACACACACACCTCCACACACGCACACACACACCTCCACACACACACACACCTCCGCACACACACACCTCCGCACACACACTCACACACACCTCCGCACACAAACACACACACCTCCACACACACACACACACCTCCGCGCACACACACACACCTCCGCGCACACGCACACCTCCGCGCACACACACACACCTCCGCGCACACACACACACCTCCGCACACACACACACACCTCCGCACACACACATACCTCCGCACACACACACACCTCCGCACACACACACACACACACACACCTCCGCACACACACACACCTCCGCACACACACACACACCTCCGCACACACACACACCTCCGCACACATACACACACCTCCGCACACACACACCCTCCACACACGCACACACTCCTCCGCACACATAACACATTCCTCCGCACACACAACACATTCCTCCGCACACACACACACACCTCCGCACACACACATACACACCCCTCCGCACACACACACACACACACCTCCGCACACACACACCTCCGCACACACACACACACCTCCGCACACACACACACACACACCTCCGCACACACACACACTCCTCCGCACACATAACACATTCCTCCGCGCACACACACACCTCTGCACACACACACACACACCTCCGCACACACACACACCTTTGCACACACTCACACACACACCTCCGCGCACACACACACCTCTGCGCACACACACACACCTCCGCACACACACACACACACCTCCGCACACACACACACACACACACACCTCCGCACACACACACACACCTCCGCACACACCCACACACCTCCGCACACACACACACACACCTCCGCACACACACACACACCTCCGCACACACACATACACACACCTCCGCACACACACACACTCCTCCGCACACACTCACACCTCCGCACACACACACACACTCCTCCGCACACACACACACCTCCGCACACATACACACACCTCCGCACACACACACTCCTCCGCACACACACACACCTCTGCACACATACACACACCTCCGCACACACACACACACTCCTCCGCACACATAACACATTCCTCCGCACACACACACACACCTCCGCACACACACACACAAACACACCCCTCCGCACACACACACACTCCTCCGCACACATAACACATTCCTCCGCACACACACACACACCTCCGCACACACACACACACACCTCCGCACACACACACACACACTCCTTCGCACACACACACACCTCCGCACACATACACACACCTCCGCACACACACACACACTCCTCCGCACACATAACACATTCCTCCGCGCACACACACACACACCTCCGCACACACACACACCTCCGCACACACACACCTCCGCACACACACACACACCTCCGCACACACACACACACCTCCGCACACACACACACACACACCTCTGCACACACACACACTCCTCCGCACACATAACACATTCCACCGCACACACACACACACCTCCGCACACACACACACACACCTCCGCACACACACACACCTCCGCACACGCACACACACCTCCGCACACACACACATCTCTGCGCACACGCACACACCTCTGCACACAGCTCCGCACACACACACACACACCTCCGCGCACGCACACACACCTCCGCGCACGCACACACACCTCCGCACACACACACACCTCCGCACACACACGCACACACCTCCACACACGCACACACACACCTCCACACACACACACCTCCGCACACACACACCTCCGCACACACACTCACACACACCTCCGCACACAAACACACACACACACACCTCCGCACACACACACACACCTCCGCACACACACACACCCACCTCCACACACGCACACACACACCTCCACACACACACACCTCCGCACACACACACCTCCGCACACACACTCACACACACACCTCCGCACACACACACACCTCCGCGCACACACACACACCTCCACACACGCACACACACACCTCCACACACACACACACCTCCGCACACACACACACCTCCACACACGCACACACACACCTCCACACACACACACACACACCTCCGCACACACACACACCTCCGCACACACACACACCTCCACACACGCACACACACACCTCCACACACACACGCACACCTCCGCACACACACACCTCCGCACACACACACACCTCCGCACACACACACACACCTCCGCACACACACACACCCACCTCCACACACGCACACACACATTTCCACACACACACAGCTCCGCACACACACACCTCCGCACACTCACTCACACACACACCTCCGCACACACACACACCTCCGCGCACACACACACACCTCCGCACACACCTACACCTCCGCGCACACACACACACCTCCGCGCACACGCACACCTCCGCGCACACACACACACCTCCGCGCACACGCACACCTCCGCGCACACACACACACCTCCGCGCACACACACACCTCCGCACACACGCACACCTCCGCGCACACGCACACCTCCGCGCACACGCACACCTCTGCGCACACGCACACCTCTGCGCACACGCACACCTCCGCGCACACACACACACCTCCGCGCACACACACACCTCCGCACACACGCACACCTCCGCGCACACGCACACCTCCGCGCACACGCACACCTCTGCGCACACGCACACCTCTGCGCACACGCACTCCTCCGCACACACGCACACCTCCGCGCACACGCACACCTCCGCGCACACGCACACCTCTGCGCACACGCACACCTCTGCGCACACGCACTCCTCCGCGCACACGCACACCTCCGCGCACACACACACACCTCTGCGCACACGCACACCTCCGCGCACACGCACACCTCCGCGCACACACACACACCTCCGCGCACACACACACACCTCCGCGCACACACACACACCTCCGCGCACACACACACCTCCGCACACACACACACACCTCCGCACACGCGCACACACACCTCCGCACACATACAGACACCTCAGCACACACACACACCTCCGCGCACACACAGTAACACCTCCGCACACACACACCTCCGCACACACACACACACCTCTGCACACACACACACACACACACACACACACCTCCGCACACACACACACACCTCTGCACACACACACACACCTCCGCACACACACATCCGCACACACACACACACACACCTCCGCACCACACACACACACCTCCGCACACACGCACACACCTCCGCACACACACACACACACACACCTCCGCACACACACACACACACACACACACCTAAGCACACACACACACCTCCGCACACACACACACACACACACCTCCACCACCTCTGCCACAAAGAGTGAAGGTTGTGGCTCCGACGTTCCTTCCATTGACCAGAAATATCGACCACCCTGAGTTCCTGACTGAGGTACAGGTACAGTGCCTAGTGTGCCACAAGACCTCCTGGTTAGAGTCACAAGACGTTTACAGCACAGAAAAAGCTCTTCGGCCCATCACATTTCGACTGGTCAAAAACATTCATTTAACTATCCGAATCCCGGGACTTCCGGTTGCGGCTATGCAGAGCTAAGTCGCACATTCGGCAACTCCCGCTTGGAACGGACTTTTGGGCTCTTTACAGGGCCCCCAACGGAACTTTTTCGACATTTCCCGGTGTGGGAAGGAGTTAATAATAGCTCCCCGTCAGTATATGGCTTCAACTAGGAGCAGGCCGACAAAATGGTGGTGGTGGACCCGAAGAAGGGAGGGAAGGACAAAATGGCGGCGGGCGGAGACCAAGGAGCAATAGGAGGGTATCCAGCGCTGCCTCAGAGAGATTAAAACGGACCCGCTAGAGCCGATGAAGGCTTCTATTGATAAGCGGCTGGAGACACAGACGGCCCAGGGGGTGGCGATCCGAGAGACTCGACAAAAGATCTCTGACAATGAGGACAAGATCTTAGGCCTGGCGGTAAAGGTGGAGGCGCACGAGGCGCTCCACAAGAAATGGCAGGAGTGGTTCGAGGAGATGGAGAATCGGTCTAGCCGGAAGAATCTGCGGATTCTGAGCCTCCCGGAGGGGCTGGAGGGGCCGGACGTGGGGGCCTATGTAGTCACCATGTTGAACTCGCTGATGGGAGCGGGGTCCTTCCAGGGGCCCCTGGAGCTGGAAGGGGCCCACAGAGTGTTGGCGAGGAGGCCCAAGGCTAACGAGCCTCCGCGGGCGGTGCTGGTGCGGTTCCATCGGTTCGTCGATCGGGAGTGTGTGCTCGGGTGGGCCAAGAAGGAGAGGAGCAGCAGGTGGGAGAACGCAGATGTTCGAATATACCAGGACTGGAGTGCGGAGGTGGTGAAGAGGAGGGCCGGGTACAATCGAGCGAAGGCGTTGCTGCACAGGAAGGGGGCGAAGTTTGGCATGTTGCAGCCGGCGCGACTGTGGGTTACCTACAAGGACCGGCACCATTATTTTGAGTCTCTGGAGGAGGCGTGGGCCTTTGTTCAGGCCGAGAAGCTGGACACAGACTGGGCGATTGGGGACTGCGGTGGATAGGTTATGCCGATTCTTTGTTCGGGGGCGAGGGGGGGGCCTTTGCATTGTTTTGGGTTTCTTTTTCTCTGTGTTTTTCACTTTCGGGTTGGGGAGGGTGGATGGGGCGGGTTGGGCACTGTTTTGGTTGGTGGCAGGGCCTGGTAGGTGGAGAGTGCGGGATTTTTTCCCGCGCTGAAGACTGTGGGGGGGCAGGTCCGGGGGGGGGGAAGCGAGGATTGTTTCCCGCGCTTAGAACGGAGGGGGGAGGGGGTGAGCCTGTGGATGGGGAGCGGAAGAGGAAGGTGTGCCACACAATGGGAGGAGTCGAAGGGGAGGCGGGAGTGGCTGGGGTCAGCAGGAGTCAGCTGACTTATGGAAGTGCAATGGGGGGAGTAAACCAGCTAGGATGGGTCCTAGCCGGGGGGGAATCGAGTTTCTGCTGCTAAGGTCAAGGAGGAGCTGGAGCGAGTGGGGGGGGGGGGGGGGGGGTCGAGACGGGGGTATGCCGCTGTGCGGAACGGGCCGGGTGTGGGGTGCGGGCGCGTGGCTGGCCGAGGAGGGGTCATGGCTAGTCGGCGGGGGAGTGGGGCGGGTAGCCCCCTGATCCGGCTGATAACCTGGAATGTAAGGGGACTGAATGGGCCGGTTAAGCGGGCCCGCGTGTTCGTGCACCTGAAGGGGCTCAAGGCGGATGTGGTTATGCTCCAGGAGACACACCTGAAGGTGGCAGACCAGGTAAGACTGAGGAAAAGGTGGGTAGGTCAGGTGTTTCACTCGGGGCTAGATGCCAAAAATCGAGGGGTAGCGATCTTGGTGGGAAAGAAGGTGTCATTCGAGGCGTCGAGCATTGTGGCAGATAATGGCGGTAGGTACATAATGGTAAGTGGTAAGTTGCAGGGAGAGAGGGTGGTACTGGTCAATGTGTATGCTCCAAACTGGGACGATGCGGGTTTTATGTGGCGTATGTTGGGTCGGATCTCAGACTTGGAAGTGGGGGGCCTGATAATGGGGGGAGACTTTAACACGGTGTTGGATCCGGCACTGGATCGCTCCAGGTCTAGGACGCGTAGGAAGCCGGCGGCGGCTAGAGTGCTGAGGTGGTTTATGGACCAGGTGGGAGGGGTGGACCCTTGGAGATTTGCAAGGCCGGGGGCTAGGGAACTTTCATTCTTCTCACATGTCCATAAGGCTTATTCTCGAATCGACTTTTTCACTTTGAGTCGGGCGCTGATAGCGAGAGTAGAGGATACCGAGTATTCGGCAATAGCCATTTCGGACCCCGCCCCGCGTTGGGTGGACTTGGAGATGGGGAAGGAGAGGGACCAGCGCCCGCTGTGGCGCTTGGAGTTGGGGCTGTTGGCGGACGAGGAGGTGAGCGAGCGGGTCCAAGAAAGTATAGAGAGGTACCTGGAGACCAACGACAACGGGGAGGTCCGAGTGGGGATGGTATGGGAGGCACTGAAGGCGGTGGTGAGGGGAGAGCTGATCTCCATTAGGGCCCACAAGGAGCGGGGGGAGAGGGAGAGGCTGGTGGGGGGGATGGTGAGGGTAGACAGGAGGTGTGCGGAAGAGCCTGAGGAAGGATTGTTGAGGAAGAGGCACAGCCTCCAGGCCGAATTCGACCTGGTGACCACCAAAAAGGCGGAGGTGCAGTGGAGGAAGGCCCAGGCGGCAGTCTACGAGTATGGGGAAAAGGCAAGCCGGATGCTGGCGCATCAGCTTCGGAAGCGGGACGCAGCTAGGGAGATCGGGGGAGTTAAGGACAGGGGAGGGAGCGTGGTGCGGAGTGGGGTTGGCATCAATGGGGTCTTCAGGGACTTCTACGAGGGATTGTACCGATCCGAGCCCTCACGGGAGGAGGGAGGGATGGGCCGTTTCCTGGACCAATTGAGGTTTCCAAAGGTGGAAGAGCGACTGGTGGCGGGACTGGGGGCCCCAATTGGGCTGGAGGAGCTGATCAAAGGGATAGAAAGCATGCAGGCGGGGAAGGCACCGGGGCCGGACGGTTTCCCGGTCGAGTTCTATAAAAAATATCTGGACCTGTTGGGCCCGCTGTTTGTTAGGACCTTTAATGAGGCAAGGGAGGGGGGGGGGGCTTTACCCCCGACAATGTCCCGGGCACTGATCTCCTTGATCCTGAAGCGGGACAAGGATCCCCTGCAATGTGGGTCTTACAGACCGATTTCCTTGCTAAATGTAGATGCCAAGGTGCTGGCGAAGGTCTTAGCCACGAGGATTAAGGATTGTGTGCCGCAGATCATCCATGAAGACCAGACGGGGTTTGTGAAGGGGAGACAGTTGAACGCGAATGTGCGGAGGCTTTTGAACATTATCATGATGCCGGCGAGGGAGGGAAAGGCGGAGATAGTGGTGGCGATGGACGCTGAGAAAGCCTTCGATAGGGTAGAGTGGGGGTACCTGTGGGAGGTGCTGAAGAGGTTCGGGTTTGGGGAGGGGTTTGTCTGGTGGGTTACACTGTTGTATGAGGTCCCGATGGCGAGTGTGGCCACAAACAGGAGGAGGTCCGAGTACTTTCGGTTGCACCGAGGGACGAGACAGGGGTGTCCCTTGTCCCCCCTGCTCATCGCACTGGCGATTGAACCGCTGGCTATGGCACTGAGAGAGTCGAGGAACTGGAGGGGGTTGGTGCGGGGTGGGGAGGAGCAGAGGGTGTCGCTTTATGCGGACGACCTGATGCTGTATGTGGCGGACCCGGTGGGAGGAATGCCAGAGGTAATGAGGATCCTTAGGGAATACAGGGACTTTTCGGGGTACAAGCTCAATATGGGGAAGAGCGAGCTGTTCGTAGTTCAGCTAGGGGACCAGGAGAGGGGGATTGGCGAGCTCCCACTAAAAAGGGCGGAGAGGAGCTTCAGACATTTGGGGGTCCAGGTGGCCAGGAGCTGGGGGGCCCTAACTTTACAAGGCTGGTGGAGCAAATGGAGGAGGAGTTCAAGAGGTGGGACGCGTTGCCGCTGTCCTTGGCGGGTACAAAATGACGGTGGTCCCAAGTTTTTGTTCCTGTTCCAGTGCCTCCCCGTGTTTATCCTGAAGGCTTTATTCAGGCGGGTTAACAGGACTATAATGGGGTTTGTGTGGGCGCGAGGGACTCCGAGGGTGAGAAGGGTGTTCCTGGAGCGGAGTAGAGATAGGGGGGGGGGTGCTGGTGCTGCCCAACCTCTGTGGGTACTACTGGGCCGCCAATGCGACGATGGTGCGCAAGTAGGTGATGGAGGGGGAGGGGGCTGCATGGAAGAGGCTGGAGACGGCGTCCTGTGTGGGTACAAGTCTGGGGGCGCTGGCAACAGTGCCGCTGCTGCTCCCTCCAAGGATGTATACCACCAGCCCGGTGGTGGTGGCGGCCCTCAAAATTTGGGGTCAGTGGAGGCGGCATAGGGGGGAAGTTGGGGCCTCGGCGTGGACCCCATTACGGGGGAACCACCGGTTCGCCCCAGGAAGAACAGGTGGAGGGTTTTCGGGGTGGCACAGGGCAGGGATACGAAAGTTGGGGGACCTGTTTGTGGACGGGAAGTTCCCGAGCTTGGGTGAGCTGGTGGAGAAGTACTGGCTCACCCTGGGGAACACCTTCAGGTACTTACAGGTAAGGGCGTTTGTCAGACGGCAGGTGGTGGAATTCCCGTGGCTACTGCCACACACAGTACAGGACAGGGTGCTCTCGGGGGGGGGGGGGGAGATCTCGGAAACTTACCAGGTGATGCAGGAGGAGGAGGTGGCCTCAGTGGTGGAGTTGAAAGGTAAGTGGGAGGAGGCGTTGGGAGAGGAGATCGAAGATGAGACGTGGGCAGATGCCCTAGGGAGGGTGAACTCTTCCTCTTCGTGCGTGAGGCTCAGCCTCATACATACAGCCTCAGGGAGCCCAGCAACTCACACCCATATGTTCTGCGCATGCCCAGCGCTGGAGGAATTTTGGAAGGGCGTAGCGAGGACGGTGTCGAGGGTGGTAGGATCCAGGGTCAAACCGGGCTGGGGGCTCGCAATATTTGGGGTGGCAGAGGAGCCGGGAGTGCAGGAGGCGAAAGAGGCCAGAATTCTGGCCTTTGCGTCCCTGGTAGCCCGGCGAAGGATTCTCCTTCAGTGGAAAGATGCGAGGCCCCCAAGCGTGTAATCCTGGATCAGCGATATGGCAGGGTTCATTAAATTGGAGAGGGTGAAATTCGCCTTGAGAGGGTCGGTACAAGGGTTCTTTAAGCGGTGGCAACCGTTCTTAGACTTTCTGGCAGAACGATAGACATTGGTCAATGGCAGCAGCAGCTGGGGGGGGAGGGGTTTACTTTATTTTTGTTTATGTTATTTACACTGGAGGGTCTGAGGGGGTGTATATACCTGTTGTGTTAAGTCGGAGTGTTAATGTTAATTTATTATTTATGTACGGGGGGGAGGGGTTTGGGGGGGGTCGCTTTTTTAGATTGTGTTTTGTACTTAACCCTGTTGGGTTCTTTTTCCTTTCTAATTTTGTTATTGATATTTTATAAACACCTTTAATTAAAAAAAATTTTTTTTTTAAACTATCCGAATCCCATTTTCCAGAACATGACCCATAGCCTTGTATGCCCTGGGTTCGCAAGGGCACATCTAAATACTTCTTAAATGTTATGAGGTCCTCCACCCTTTCAGTCAGTGAGTTCCAGGCTCCCTCTGGTTGAAAAGGTTTTTATCACACCCCTTTAAACCAAGGTGGTTGTTTATGACGAGCGCAGACCCGATTGGCCGTAGGGCCTTTTCTGTGTGGTATGACCCTAAAAGTGTTCTCCATACACACAGGTTTATTTCAGTTAGTAATCAGTTGCAACGATATAACAAAAAATGTGCAAATTCGAGGGGAAAAAATCAAAGTTGTAAGTACCAGTAATTCAGTTATAATTTTTAAAAAATGTATTTTTTCTCCCTGCCCCAACCCCTAGACCTTTCCTATCGGAAGTGCACCCTGCTGTCAAAGATGGATGTGTCACATGACACTAGACTGCTGTGCTTTCTGTTACCCCCTGGATGTTATTTGACCATACCTGTTGGACAACATATTTACCTCAAAAGGAGCGTTCAAGGTACAACAGCATAATTATATGTATTCGTCACTGCTAAGAGCATGTAATCTAAATGCAAAAGAAGTCTTTCCATGAATAAGCAGAATTAATTTGTAATTCTATTTTATGCAGCATCCACGGGGCAAAGGTGAATGTGTTAAATAGTTCCTTAATTATTAGCTATCTTTTTAACATAAATCTACCTATGAGCCATTGATTTACTAAGAGGATGTGGCTTTCCACTACTGGGAAATTGACTACATGGAAAAAAAATGTGATCTTTGCTTTTAAAATTAATAATAATCTTATAATAATCTTTATTGTCACAAGTAGACTTACATTAACACTGCAATGAAGTTACTGTGAAAAGCCCCTAGTCGCCACATTCCGCCGTCTGTTCGGGTACACAGAGGGAGAATTCAGAATGTCCAAATTACCTAACAAGCACGTCTTTCGGAACTTGTGGGAGGAAACCGGAGCACCCGGAGGAAACCCACGCAGATACTCGTCGAACGTGCAGACTGCACCGACAGTGACCCAAGAATCGAATCTGGAATTTGCAAGCAATGATTTATAAATTACATTAAAATCTATTGAGACGCTGTAATTGTGAACAATTTCAAAGTCTCCTCTCCTCAAGGGAAATTGAAGTTTTTCAAAACGCATTCATCAATAATACTTTTGTGTCGTGATCAGTTAACAAGCGCTTGATCTTAGCACAATTACGTTGTAGCAGGGCACTGCTGTGATTACCTTCCTGGTGTAGTACATTTTCATTTAATTCCCTTTAGCCCTGATCTAACAGCAGTGAATCATGCTGGTGTAAATGTTGGCATGGTGACCCTCCCTAACCCATCGTTTTAAATGTTTGAATTTCAAATCACAGCTGAGTCAGAGCATATCCTTACCTGGTACCCATGTGGTTCCAGCAGGAGACACTGGTTTGCAATTTAATGGGGAGAGGGTGGGGTTGTGATAATTTCACTGGATTAGTAATCCAGAAACCCAGGTTAATGCAGGGACCTGAGTTCAAACCCCATCACGGCAGCTGGTAGAATTTAAATTCAATTAATAAAATTTGCAATTGGTAGCTAGTCTCCATAATGGAATCATAGAACGGTTACAACAAGGAAGGAGATCATTTGCCCCATCATGTCTATGCCAGCTCACTGCTATATGAAGTTGTCACTGAAAGTCATCTGGTTCACGGTTGTCCTTCAAGGAAAGGAATCTGCCAACCTTACTCGGTAATAACCTACATGTGAATCCAGACCCACAGCAATATGGTTTTAATTGTCCATTGAAATGGCCTAACGAGCCACTCAGTTCAAGGGCAATTAAGGATGGGCAACAAATGCTGGCCTTGCCAGCGACACTTGCATCCCACGAACAACCATTAAAAAAATAAAAATAAAAACTAAGAATACCGGACTTCCTGCTGTCACAGGCCTAGTGGCGTAAACCTTTGCCTATTCCACAGCTGCTTGTAAATAGATTGTGCTTTGTTCTAACTGGACCAGTATATGTTTGTCTTTAGTTGCTCAGCCAGGATGCAATTTTATTATACTACCCTTTCATTTTTCTCTTCTCCCAGGTGTAGAAGTAGTTCGGCCGTATACTCCTGTGTTGTCATCCTTGTATACCGAGCCAAAGGATGGTGGTCTTACCTGTACAAATATCTATTTAATGATCAAAATTTACTCTGATGGATTGCTAACACCACTTATTGACAAGCTTCAAATCGGTAAGAGAATGGATTTTGACTTTATTTGTTTGATCCGACTGTTCTGCCTATAAATGAGATGCAGATTAATTGCGATAGTTTTCATTGTCTTTGCAATTAGTCTGTACTGGTGACTCAACAGTTTGGGTTGCGTCAGAATCAGGAAACTAATTGTGATTGATTAGAAGGCTAAGAGTGGTAGTGAACGTGCTAAAATGCAAACAAATAACTGCAAGCAGGGATGTGGGGCGGGGGGGAGTTGGGTGGTAAGGTTTGTGGTTACCCAACTTAGATATTACAATTTAACTAAAATTGTGTCAGCAACTGAGTGAATAGAAAATAAATGTTTCCAAAGTTTTCTGATGTTAGCATGTAATCTTCATCATAATCGTAAATATAATGATAAATGGGATCTATTTTTTTTTTTTAAAAAAGCTCCTCCCAGAATTCCCGTGACAGTCATTTAGACAGGATTTTACGGACCTTTCCGTTGGTGGGAGCTTCCAGTCCCACTGATGCCCCCCCCCCTCCAGTGGTGGATTTCCCCGGCAGCGGGATGGGCAAACCACGCAAACCAACGTAGGCATTGGTGGGACTGGATGATCCCTCTGGCAGCCAAGGGTGAGCCTCTTCCACCGTCGCTGGGACACACACCGCGGAAGTGGCCAGAAAATCCCACCCCTTAGTCTTTCCTGCATCCATACTCTATACATGGAATTGAAGACCAAGCTGCAGGTTCACTCAGGGGCCATCAGCAAAATGAAATCCTAAAAGATATTTAATCAAAACTACTGAATGCTTCCTTCTGAAAAAATAAAATCTATTTACTTTTACCCTTCCATAGGTTAATTAAGCCAGGAAATGTTAACTAAAACAGAAATCATTGCAAGTGCACAGTTGGCACATCATTATCTGTAAAGAGAAAGGGCAGAATTATGTTTCAGATGAAGGCTCTTTTATTTCAACATGACTTGTCTGTTATATTTGGTGTAATTTAAGGCCACCGAGTTGATCTGTGAACATATAATCAATGGATAATTTAACCTTATACATATTTGTTTCTGTGATATTTATTTCAGTATGTTACAGTTTTTTAATGCCTTCTTCATATATTTTATGTCTGTAGCTAGACACTTGTATTTTTCTCTATGAAGGAATATTAATGAAATTGTAGGAAGGTGTGCCTTTGCGAGACTGAGATTTTGTGAACCATAGTGTATCAGTCGTGTATTGTGACCTGCCTTGATGAATCACTTTCTGAAGTAGCTCACAATCAGTTGCACCAGTGTTGATGTAATATATTCATGATTGAGCTATGTTGCATATATTTACTGATGAAATGATTGAATTGCAATATTGAAAAGGCTGATGTCGCAATGAGTGTCTACAAGTGCAGTTTTCCATAAGGGAAACCAGTACATTAAACAAATGTGGAATTTCAGGACCAGGGAGATTGTTGAGCAGTTATGACCGAGGACATTGTCTAAAACCCAGTTACACATCTGTTCTATGTGGGAAGAGGGGCACATTTCCAGTGCCTGTGGTCAGCATGTGTGCAGGTAGTGTCTCTAGCTATAGCCCCTAGAAGCTAGGATTTTGGAACTGAAGTGGTGGCTGGGGTCTCTGTGGACTGTCTAGCATGTACAGAGACAGTCACACCATAGGCTCAGAGTCCATAGGCAGGAGATGAATGGGTGACCACCAGGCAGAAGAAGAGGACTAGGCAGGCAGTGCAGGAATCTCCTGTGGCTATTCCCCTACAAAAAAGATATACCGCTTTGAATACTGTTACGGGAAATGGCCTCTCAGGGGAAAACAGCCACAGTTAGCTTTGTTGCATCATGATTGGCACTGCTGCACAGATGAGGATTAAAAAGTGTGGGAATTCAATAGTTATAGGGGATTCAATTGTAAGGGGAGTAGATAGGTGTTTCCCTGGCCACAAACGAGACTCCAGGATGATATGTTGCCTCTCTAGTGCTTGGGTCAAGGTTGCCTCACAGCGGCTACAGGATATTCTGGAGGGAGGAAGGGGTGAACAGCCAGTGCTCGTGGTTCACATTGGTACCAATGGCATATGTAAAAAAGGGGATGAAGTCCTAAAAGCCGAATAATGGGAGTTAGGAAGTAAGTTGAAAAATAGGTATTTATCAGAGGTAGTTATCTCAGGAATACTACCAGTGACATGTGCTAGTCAGAGTAGGAATAGCAGGATATATTGGATGAATACATGGAAAGAAGTGCAATGCGGAGAGTTTCAGATCATGGGACATTGGAACAGGTTCTGGGAGAGGTAGGACCAGTGCAAACTGAATGGGTTACACCTGGGCAGAACAGGGACTGATATCCTCAGGTGAGTGTTTGTTAGTTTGGTTGGTGGAAGGTTTAAACTAAAATGGCAGGTGGATGGGTTCCTAAGCAGGATGACAAGGGAAGAAGAAGCAAGGACAGTAATAAAAGAAAGGACTGTAAAATGCAAAAAACGGTAGACGGAGTAATCAAGGGCGAGAGGAAAATAGGGCCACAGTACAAAGAAAAGTTAGGATGACTAACAATGGCAAAAAGGCAAGCCAAAAGATTTTGTATAAGTTAGGCGAACTGACGGCACAAATCGAGGTAAATGGATATGATTTCATAGCCATTACGGAAACATGGTTACAAGGAGATCAAAACTGGAAGTGTAATATTCAGGGATATTTGACCTTTCATAAGAACTGGAGGGAAGGAAAAGGTGTTGGGGTAGGACTGTTAATAAGAGATTAAATGAGGACAGTTGTGAGAGACGACCGATGTGGAGTCCATTTGGGTGGAGGTAAAAAACAGCAAGGGAAAGAAGACATTGGTAGGGGCGCTGTATAGACCCCCAAACAGTAGCCATACAGTAGAAAAGGGTACAAATCAACAAATAATAAGAGCATATAAATAGACCAATAATTATGGGTGATTTTAATCTTCATTTTAATTTGAGTTCAAGTTGGAACAGGTAGCTCCAACAACAAATTCTTGGAATGCATTAGGGATAGTTTCCAAGAGCAATATGTAATGGAGCCAACCAGGGAACAGGCTATCTTGGATCTGGTATTGGGTAATGAGGCAGGTTTAATAAATGACCTCAGAGTAAAAGATCCCCCAGGAAGTAGTGATCATTACATGATAGTACTTAATATTCAGTCTGAGAGTGATAAATGTGAGTCGGAAACAACTGTTTTTAACTTCAATTACAAAGAAATTACAATGAAATGAAGATAGAGTTGGCTAAAGTGAACTGGCTGGATAGATTAGCAGGAAAGACAGTAAACAAGCAGTGGCAGACATTTAAGGAAATAAAACAGATTTGCAGCCAAGAGTTATAATTCATGACTCTCGGTAAAAATGTATCCCAGTTGTTGGGGGCTGGGAGGGTTGGGGGGAGAGGGACTGTATGTGTTAATGGTGACTATGGGTGATTCCTGATTCCTTTTTGTCATTTATATGTTAACATGCGGGCTAATGTCTGGGGTTTGGTGGGAGGATGGGATCGTTGTTATTGATATGGGGATTGACATTACAATAGAAAATGTGAAAAAGGAGGAGAATAAAAAATATTTTTTTTAAAATGTATCCCAGTAAGGAAGAAATATTCGAAGAGCAGCATAAACCAACCATGGCTAACCATGGAAGTTAAGGAGCGTATTAAGTTGAAAGAAAAAGCATACAAGGAGGCAAAAGTTAGTGACTGTCCCAAAGACTAGGATAAATTCAGAATCTAGCAAAGGAGGACTAAAAAGATAATAAAGTGAGGAAATAAACCGCAAGGGCAAACTAGCGAGGAATATAAAAACTGACAATAAAGGCTTCTTTAAATTTATAAAAAGGAAGAGGGTTCAAAGTGAACATAGGCCTCTCAGAAAATGAATCTGGGGAGATAGTTCTGGGGAACAAGGAAATGGTAGAGGAGTTAAACAGATATTTTGTATCAGTCTTAATGGCGGAAGGTACTTCGAACATCCCATTAATACCAAAGAATACAGGGGCAGCAATTAAATACCATCACCAGCATTAGAGCAATATTCGACAAATAATGGGACTAAAGGCAGAAAGGTCCTCTGGCACTGATGACTTGCATCCTAGGATCCTAAAAGAAGTAACTACAGAGATGGTGGATATATTGGTTGTAATTTTCTAAAACTCCTTGGAGGAGAAGTATCGGAGAATTGGAAAACTACCAATGTGACATCCTGCCCATTGGTCGTGTCCTATTCTAAGTGTTCATTAGCTGTATGTCTGCATGTCATGACATCTTCGGTGCTCCCTCTAGTGTTTACTTAGTTGTAGTGTATTTCCATTAACCCCTTGTGTATATACAGTGATGCATATCACCACAACCCCTATTCAAAAAAGGAAGGAAGCAAAAAGCAGGTACCTATAAGCAAATTAGCCTAACATCTATTGTTTGAAAAATGTTGGAATCAATTATTAAAGAAGTAATAGTAGCGCATCTGGAAAATGATAATCAAATCAAGCAGAGTCAACTTGGCTTCATGGAAAGGAAAACGTAAGAGCAGAGTATTATTTAAATGGAGAAAAATGACAGAAAGCAGCAACCCAAAGGGACTTGAGGTTACTTGTGCATGAAACACAGAAAGCAAGCAGCAGATAATCAAGACGACTCATGGAATGTTGGCCCTTATTTCTAGGGTGTTGCAGTTTGAGAGTAGGGAAGCCTTGCTGCAACTGTACAAGGTACTGGTGAGACCACATCAGGAGTACTGTGAGCAGTCTTTGGTCCTCTTATTTAAGGAAAGATATTATTTCATGGCAGGCGGTTGAGAGAAGGTTCACGAGGATGATCCCCGGTATGGCAAAATTGTCTTGTGAACAATTAAACAGGTTAGGATAAGAGGTGATCTCATTCAAACATACAAGATTCTTAAGGGGCTTGACAGGGTAAATGCTGAGGTTTACCGTCATGAAAGAGTCGAGGACCATCGGGCATAGTCTCAGAATACAGGGGTGCCCAGTTAATACTGAGAAGAGGAGGAATTTTTTCTGAGGGTTGTGAGTTTTTGGAACTCCTTGCTGCAGAAAACTCTGTGGGCAGAGACTTAAGGTTGTGATGGACAGATTCTTGATCAGTATTAAGAGTTGTGGGGAAAAGGTAGGAAAGTGGACATGAGGAATGTTGAATTAGCCCTGATCCTATTGAATGGTGGAGCAGATACGAGGTGCCGAACGGCCTACTCCTGTTCCTGTTCCTTATCGTCTTACTAACAAGGCATAATATTTTTGAGGGGTTCAACAGCAATATTATAGAATAAAATGGAAAGTTCTCATTGGGGCGGTACACAGTGGTTAGCACTGTTGCTTCACAGCTCCAGGGTCCCAGGTTCAATTCCGGCTTGGGTCACTGTCCGTGCGGAGTCTGCACGTTCTCCCCGTGTCTGCGTGGGTTTCCTCCGGGTGCTCCGGTTTCCTCCCACAGTCCAAAGATGTGCAGGTCAGGTGGTTGGCTATGCCAAATTACCCCTCAGTGTCCGAAGGTTAAGTGGGGTTACTGGGTTATGGGGAGGCGTGGGCTTAAGTCGGGTGCTCTTTCCAAGGGCTGGTGCAGACTTAATGGGCCGAAAGGCGGCCTCCTGTACTGTAAATGGGCAGCATGATGGCATAGTGGTTAGCACTGTTGCTTCACAGCTCCATGGTTCCAGGTTCAATTCCCGACTTGGGTCACTGTCTGTGCGGAGTCTGGAAGTTTCCCCCGTGTCTGTGTGGGTTTCCTCCGGGTGCTCCAGTTTCCTCCCACAGGTCCCGAAAGACATGCTTTTAGGTGAATTGGATATTCTGAATTCGCCCTCTGTGTACCCAAATTGGCATCGGAGTGTGGCGACGAGGGGATTTTCACAGTAACTTCATTGCAGCCTTAATTTAAGCCTACTTGAGACACTAATACAGATTCTTATTATTAATTTGTAGAAGGCAGAGCTCGCTCAGCTGATCCAATGGTGTTTCAATGATTGCCTTTTGAAAGAGGTGGCAGCCATGGGACGTGTTTAACATATTCCAGAGTCTTTCCTTCAACACATGTGGGAAGTGCAATATTTGGCTGACCAGTTGTGGGCTGATGGGAGTTGTGCTTTGGCAACATTCAAGGATAGGCCAAGTTTCTTGCATGCAGAACTGAAGAAATCAGGAGTGGTTTGCAAACTAGATGCAGAGTGGGTAATGACACTGTAGTCATCTGCAAACTATAGAACTATAGTCTGCACATTCTCCCTGTGTCTGCGTGGGTTTCCACCCGGTGCTCCGGTTTCCTCCCACAAGTCCCGAAAGACGTGCTGTTTGGTAATTTGGACATTCTGAATTCTTCCTCCTGTACCCGAACAGGTGCCGGAATGTGATGACTATGGGGTTTTCACAGTAATTTCATTGCAGTGTTAATGTAAGTCTACTTGTGTCCAAAAGGTGTGCAGGTTTGGTGGGGTTACAGGTATAGGGCAGGGGAGTGGGCGTAGGTAGGGTACTCTTTCGGAAGGTCGGTGCAGACTCGATGAGATGAATGGCCTCCTTCTGCACTTTAGGGATTCAGTGAAAAGCTTGAGCAGATTGGGCTGAGAGTCATTGGCGTTTAGAAGAATGAGAGGTGACCTTATTGAAATTTATGCGAGGACCTAACAGGGTCGAGAGGGAAAACATAGAACGAGGGTGTAGATTCAGAATGAAACACCTCCCACATGAGACGGGAGTGAGAAGCAATTTCTTCTTTCAGAGGACTGTTAATCTTTGGAACTCGCTTCCCCAGAGAACAGCTGAGACTGAGCCTTAGATTTTTGATGTATAAGACAGTTTAGGGTTATGGAGGTGAGGTGGGGGCTGGACTTGAAGCAACAATCAGATCATCCATGATCTTAACTGAATGACAGAGCAAGCTTGATGGGTCAAATGACCTATTCCTGCTCTTTATTTCTTATGAATTATGTTGTTATTTCTACCTTTAACTGCCTCAGGGTTAGGGACCCGGGTTCAATTCCTCCCTCGGATAACTGTCTGTGTGGAGTTTGCACATTCCTCCCGTGTCTGTGTGGGTTTCCACCAGGTACTGCACTTCCCTCCCACAGTCCAAAGGTGTGCAGGTTAGGTGGATTGGCCCTGCTAAATTGCCCCTAATATCCAAAGATGTGGGGCTGGATTCTCCGATGCCGAAATTGCTCTGCCCCCTGAAAAGTGTCGTACTCTAGGAGTACGCCGCGTGCCATATAAACTGTCTCCGAACGTTGGCTGAGGCCCGCACCGTGATGTTCCATCTCCAACCGGTCGAGTAACTGACGGCGTTGGTCTCTCATGGTCTCAGCCATCGGGAACTCAGCGTGGCGGCTGCGGACTCAGTCCAGTGCCGCGACAGTCGGGGGAGGGCCGATCTGCGGGCAGGGGGGAAAATATTCGGGCTGGGGGCACTCTGGTGGGACGGTCCGGAGCGTGCGAGCCGGCCAAAGGAGAGGACTATTTTGCAGGCCAGGTCCGCAAGCGGCATCTATCATGATGCACGGCACGGCCGCTATAGGCCGCCCCGCGCATGTGTGGCCACGGACCCGGCAATTCTCCAGGCCATGGCTGGAAGCTCTACGCTGCCTTCCTGCTAGCCCCCCTGGAACTGGGAGTCGGTGGCCGTTTTGTGCCAGTTTTCCTGGCGTAAAACGCCACCGTTTTCACGCCGGTGTGCAAACGTAGTCTCCAGAACGGAGAATCCAGCCCGTGGAGTTACAAGGATAGGCTGGGGGTGTGGACCTAGTTAGGGTCTCTTTCAGAGAGTTGGTGTAGAATTGATGGGCCAAATGGCCTCCTTTCAGCATGATCGGGATTCTATGGATCTGGATTCTATGGTTCTATGTGGCGATTCCATTTATTGCTGCCAGTTTCATTGCTGTAATGATGGAGAACGCTAACATTTCCACCAGTGTAACTGCAAAACCCAGGCCAATTTTTAGCTCAGTACCTGCAACATGAAACCTGACTCTTTTATCTGGATTCAACAGTAAATACAGGATGATCTTTTAAAGCAGTATGGCCTTCCTGTCACTGAAGTGTTGTTTATCACAGCCCAGTCCAAGCAGAGAATGCAACAACTATTGCCTGAATTAAATTGTTCTCATTACTTCCTATTTATATATTTTCCATCAAATTCTGTTAACATTTGTATTCCTTTGAGCTTTATATGTATTTTTCAAGGACAGGTTATTTTCTGACGTTGGAGTTCCGCTCTACTCATTAAGCACTAATAAATGAGAGAGCTTGCATTTAGTGGAGATTTTCATATAACTTGTATCCAAACAATCAGTGCTAGAGTTTAGAATGCTTTCAAATTCATTATGCCATTACATCCTATTCTGAGTAGAAATAAACTTTTTTTAAAAAAGATGTACTCCAATTGTGCACAAAAATTAACCCTCTGACGACTTTTCCACCCATGCACTGTCTGACTTGCCAGGTGTTAAGGGGTTTACTTTCAAAATTAGTTTTGAGGCTGACTTCACAGTATCATGGAATAATTAAGGCACAGAAGAAAGTCACTGAGCCGTTCATGTCCATGCTGGCTCCTGCGGACAGTGGTTAGCACTTTTGCTTCATAGCACCACAGCGCCAGGGACCCGCGTTCAATTCCCGGCTTGGGTCACTCTCTGTTCAGAGTCTGCCCGTTCTTCCCGTATCTGCGTGGGTTTCCTCCGGGTGCTCCGGTTTCCTCCCACAGTCCAAAGGTTAGATGATTGGGCATTCTGAATTTTCCCTCTGCGTACCCGAACACAGTGTCACAAGTAGCCTTACATCAACACTGCATCGGGGCTGGTTTAGCTAGACCACTGGTTTGTGATGCAGAACAAGGCCAGCAGCACGGGTTCAATTCCCGTACCAGCTGAGAATTCTGAATTCTCCCTCTGTGTACCCGAACAGACGCCGGAATGTGGCGACTAGGGGCTTTTCACATTGACTTCATTAAATACATAAATAACCTTTATTGTCACAAGTAGGCTTACATTAACACTGCAATGAAGTTACTGTGAAAAGCCCCCAGTCGCCACATTCCGACGTCTGTTCGGGTACACAAAGGGAGAATTCAGAATTCTCAGCTGGTACGGTAATTGAACCCCCGCTGCTGGCCTTGTTCTGCATCACAAACCACTGAGCTAAACGTTGCAATGTTAATGTAAGGCTACTTGTGACACTAAGACAGATTATTATAATCTCTGCCAGAGCAATTTCATCAGCCCCATTTCCAAATTGTCCTGCTTTTTTGTTTCCCCTCCAGGTGTTTATCCATTTCCTTTCTGCCACCCACTCAACTGGGGATTTTTTACAGTCACTTCATTGCAGTGTTAACGTAAGCCTACTTGTGACACTAATAAAGATTATTATTATTAGTGCATTCCAGATCATAATTACTCACTACTGGAAAGAACCCCGCCGATGTGAAATGCGAGAGTATCCCAAAGTATAAGGGAGTATAAGGGTGACTTGGAACACCGGTTTTTAATGGTGTATGTTTTCAATTTGGCACACTGTGAGGAAGAATATGTAAATCAGGGAGGAAAAGTCCAGTCGTTGTGTGAACAATTAATAAAGAATATTAGAGCCAGCTGCCTCTCCTTTATAAATTCCATCTGGTCTTCTACCACTATATCTGGGACACATGGCCGTAACCGCAAAGCCAGCACCTTAGCCAGTACCTTGGCATCCAATTCAGCACCGAAATGCGCCCCTAAGAACCACACTCCATGGGGCCATCTTTCTCAATAAGGAAAATGGAGGCCTGTGTAAACGTACCAGGCAGGTAAGCTCAACTTAAAGTGTCGTTGAACATATCTAACACAACTGGTACTAGCTGGTCTGAGAATGTTTTGTAAAAGTCAACCACCTACCTTCCACAAGAGCTGACATTTACCATCGGATCCCAGGATCATCCAGCAGCAGCCGCCGTCCGAGGAAGCGGCGGTCTGCAGGTTAGACTGAAGCAACGCGGTTTCAAGACCCCTCTCCCCAGCATACTCCTGGCAAACGTCCAAGCGATCGAAAACAAGCTGGATGAACTTAACGCCAGACTTACCTCTCAGAGGGAAGTAAGAGACTGCTGTATGCTCTGTTTCACAGAGACATGGCTCACCCCCGCCTCACCGGACTGTGCCATACAACCTGAAGGCTTCTCAATTCACTGGGCGGACCGCACGGCATCATCAGGCAAAGCGAAGGGTGGAGGGGTTTGCCTCCTCATCAACTCCTCCTGGTGCTTGGATATGGCGACCCTGACGACCTACTGCTCCCCAGACCTGGAATACCTGACCGTGAAGTGCCGCCCATATTATCTTCCACGTGAGTTCACTTCAGCCATTATCACAGCGGTCTACATCCCACCCCAGGCAGAAGTGAGGAAGACGCTGGACGAACTATACACAGTTATAAACAACTACAAAAGAGAACACCTGGAGGCCTTGTTCATCGTGGCCGGAGAGTTCAACAAGGCCAACCTCAAAAGTGTACTGCCAAAATTCCACCAGCACATCTCCTGTCCCACCAGAGGCAACAACACTCTTGACCACTGCTACTCAAAAATCAAGGGCGCCTACCGTTCCATCCTCCGACCGCACTTTGGGAAATCAGACCATAAGACGGTGCTCCTTCTCCCGGCATACAAGCAGAAACTCAAGTGGGAGAATCCAGCTAAGAAGGTTGTGCAGTGCTGGTCCGAGGAGACAGAAGAGCTCTTACGTGACTGCTTAGAGACAGTGGACTGGTCCATATTTAAGAACTCAGCGACCAACTTAAATGAGTACGCCACCACCGTCACAGACTTCATCAGCAAATGTGTGGACGACTGCGTGCCAAAGAAAGCAGAACTTACGTTCCCCAACCGGAAACCATGGCTCAATTGCGAGATTGACTCCCTACTGAAGGACAGATCTGAGGCGTTCAAGACAGACGACCCTGACCTATACAAGAAATCCAGGTACGACCTCCGCAAAGCCATCCGAAATGCCAAGAGAGAATTTCAAACCAAGCTAGAGTCACAGACAGACTCTCGGTGGTTGTGGCAAGGACTAAACAACATAACGGGCTACAAAGCGAAGCCGAACAGTATCTGGCAGCTGTGCACCCCTCCCCAATTAACTCAATGCATTCTATGCTCGGTTCGAGCAGGTAACCAACAATCCGCTGTCGAGTGCCCCAGCATCCCATAATTCACCCATACCCACCATCACAGCTTCCGAAGTCAGATTGGCCTTCCTGAAAGTGAACCCTAGGAAGGCGACGGGCCCGGACGGGAACCCTGGTCGTGCACTCAGAGCCTGCGCGGACCAGCTGGCAGAGGAATTCGCGGACATCTTTAACCTGTCCCTACTCCACTCCGAGGTCCCCACCTGATCAAGAAGACCACCATTATACCGTTGCCAAAGAAGAAACAGGCAACGTGCCTCAATGACTACCGACCAGTGGCCCTGACTTCAGTCGTAATGAAGTGCTTCGACAGGTTGATCATGAAGCGCATCACCTCCATACTCCCAGAACACCTTGATCCACTGCAATTCGCATACCGTCGCAACCGGTCCACAGCAGACGCCATTTCCCTGGCCCAACACTCGTCCCTGGAGCATCTCGACAACAAGGACTCCTACATCAGACTCCTATTTATTGACTACAGCTCCGCCTTCAATACCATAATCCCAGCCAAGCTCATATCAAATCTGCAAAACCTAGGACTTGACTCCCCACTCTGCAACTGGATCCTCGATTTTCTGGCCAACAGACCACAATCAGTAAGAATGAACAAGGCTGCGTACTTAGCCCCCTACTCTTCTCCCTGTACACAAACGACTGTGTGGCAACATTTGGTTCCAACTCCATCTACAAGTTTGCTGACGATATGACCATGGTGGGCCGGATCTCGAATAACGATGAGTCAGAATACAGGAGGGAGATAGAGAACCTAGTGGAGTGATGTAGCGACAACAATCTCTCCCTCAATGCCAGCAAAACTAAAGAGCTGGTAATTGACTTCAGGAAGCAAAGTACTGCACACACCCCTGTCAGAATCAACCGGGCCGAGGTGGAGATGGTTAGCAGTTTCAAATTCCTAGGGGTGCACATCTCCAAAAATATGTCCTGGTCCACCCACGTCGACGCTACCACCAAGAAAGCACAACAGCACCTATACTTCCTCAGGAAACTAAGGAAATTTGTCACGTCCACATTAACCCTTAACAACTTTTACAGATGCACCATAGGAAGCATCCTATCGGGCAACATCACAGCCTGGTACGGCAACTGCTCGGCCCAGGACCGCAAGAAACTTCAGAGAGTCGTGAACACAGCCCAGTCCATCACACGAACCTGCCTCCCATCCATTGACTCCATCTACACCTCCCGCTGCCTGGGGAAAGCGGGCAGTATAATCAAAGATCCCTCCCACCCGGCTTACTCATTCTTCCAACTTCTTTCATCGGGCAGGAGATACAGAAGTCTGAGAACACGCACGAACAGACTCAAAAACAGCTTCGTTCCCGCTGTTACCAGGCTCCTAAATTACCCTCTTATGAACTGACCTCATTAACACTACACCCTGTTTGCTTCATCTGATGCCGGTGCTTATGGAGTTACATTGTATATGTTGTGTTGCCCTATTATGTATTTTCTTTTATTCCCTTTTCTTCCCATGTACTTTATGATCTGTTGAGCTGCTCGCAGAAAAATGCTTTTCACTGTACCTCGGTACACGTGACAATAAACAAATCCAAATCCAAATGTAGCCCATTCACCCTAGGACTAGTCTTATCCTTGTCCACCAGCACTTTAAAACTTACTGAATTGTGGTCACTGTTCCCGAAATGCTCCCCGACTGAAACTTCTACCACCTGACCGGGCTCATTCACCAATACCAGGTCCTGTATAGCCCCTTCCCTAGTTGGACTATCTACAGATTGTTTTAAGAAACCCTCCTGGATGCTCCTTACAAACTCTGCCCCGTCCAAGCCCCTAGCACTAAGTGAGTCCCAGTCAATATTGGGGAAGTTAAAGTTTCCCATCACAACAACCCTGTTGCTTTTACTCCTTTCCAAAATCTGTCTACCTATCTGCTCCTCTGTCTCACGCTGGCTGTTGGGTGGCCTGTAGTAAACCCCCAACATTGTGATTGCACCCTTCTTATTCCTGATCACTACCCATATAGCCTCGCTGCCCTCTGAGGTGTCCTCCCGCAGTGCAGCTGTGATATTCTCCCGAACCAGTAGCGCAACTCCTCCACCCCTTTTACATCCCCCTCTATCCCACCTGAAACATCTAAATCCTGGAACGTTTAGCTGCCAATCCTGTCCTTCCATCAACCAGGTCTCTGTAATGGCAACAACATCATAGTTCCAAGTACTAATCCAAGCTCTAAGTTCATCTGCCTTACCTGTTATACTTCTTGCATTAAAACATATGCACTTCAGGCCATCAGTCCCACTGTTTTCAGCAACATCTCCCTGTCTGCTCTTCCTCAGAGCCATACTGGCCCTATTCCCTAGTTCTCCTTCAATGCTCTCACCTTCTGACCTATTGCTCCAGTATCACCCCCCTGCCATGCTAGTTTAAACCCTCCCATGTGACACTAGCAAACCTCATGGCCAGGATATTTATGCCTCTCCAGTTTAGATGCAACCCGTCCTTATACAGGTCATACCTGGCCCGGAAGAGCTCCCAGTGGTCCAGATAACGGAAACCCTCCCTCCTACACCAGCTGTTTCGCCACATGTTTAGCTGCTCTATCTTCCTGTTTCTGGTCTCACTGGCACGTGGCACAGGGAGTAATCCCGAGATTACAACCCTAGAGGGCCTGTCTTTTAACTTTCTGCCTAGCTCCCTGAACTCCTGCTGCAAGACCTCATGCCCCTTCCTGCCTATGTCGTTAGTACCAATATGTACAATGACCTCTGCCTGTTTGCCCACACCCTTCAGGATGCCCGCTCCCTGGCACCAGGGAGGAAACATATCATCCTGGAGTCTCTTTCACATCCACAGAAGCGCCTATCTGTGCCCCTGACTATAGAGTCCCCTGTGACTATTGCTCTTCTGCGCTTTGACCCTCCCTGCTGAACATCAGAGCCAGCCGTGGTGCCACTGCTCTGGCTGCTGCTGTTTTCCCCTGATAGGCTATTCCCCCCAACAGTATCCAAAGTGGTATACCTGTTCGAGAGGGGGACAACCACAGGGTATTCCTACACTGACTGCCTGCCCCTTCTGGTGGTCACCCATCTCTCTGCCTGCACCTTGGGTATGACCACATCTCTATAACTCCTATCTATGATGCTTTCTGCCACCTGTATGCTCCTAAGTGCATCCAATTGCTGCTCCAACCGAACCACGCGGTCTGTGAGGAGCTGCCATTGGTTACACTTACTGCAGATGTAGTCAACCAGAACGCTGGAAGCGTCACAGATCTGCCACATTTCACAGTTGGAGCACTGCTCCCCGCTAAGTGACATTTAAGCACTAATTAATTAATTTAAAATAAACACTTGAATTATTGGTAGATTGAGTTACAATTAACTATATGGCCCTGATGCTAGATCATTTCTGCTGTAAAATTAAATGCTAAATACCGATCTCTGCCCTCAGGTTTAGTTACTCCACTATCTAGTTAATCAATTAGATTTATTTTTTGCAATATTATTTTTTAGATTCCCAACCAGCCAATCAGGTCACAGCTTTACGTGATGTCACTTACAGTTTTCTCCCCACACACAATTTGAAAAGGTAATAAAAATAAAATAAAAATCACTTACCTTCCCAGGATGCTCTCTGGTCTCTCCCTGCAGATTAACAGTTACAAGCCAGAAGAAAGAGAACAAAATGATAGGGAAAAAGCACCTTCTCCCACTCTGCACCGAATTACCTCACTGCATCAAATTACCAAGTTCCAATTCCCATTCTGGATGTGTCTCCCTCACTCAAGATGTGTCTCCTTCACCTGCGCAAAGCTTACTGAGTGCGCTTTCTGTCTGTCTTTTATACAGAAATCAGCTAACCAGGGTGACTCACACTACTTAAGCTTCAAACAGAAGAATACAATGTACACCTTTGTGTCACTAAGCCGGCTTCAGGTGACTGACAACTGCCTCTCAGCAATTAGGGTGGGGGCAGCTTCAGCCAATCAGACACTAAGTTACGCACTGCACTTTTAACTGAAAAACAGCAACATTAGATTGACCACTTACCTTCCGTAAGTGTAGCTTCCGGTATCTGGGCATCCAAGTGACATGTTGTCAGAGGCTTCATAGTTTGTTAGATAGGGTGAGACTCGATCTGCAGAGATGAAGTAGCCTTCTGATGTCCCTGATGGGCAGAGTTCAAATAATCAAAATTAACGTTCTGCCGAGGTTTCAATTTCTGTTCAAATGCCTTCCTACTTTTCGTGCTAAATCGTTCTTTGTTCGGGTGAACTTTGCCAGGGTAAACAAATTAATTAACCATTGGGTGGTGTCGCAATACCCAATTTCTTCATGTATTACTGGGCGCCCAACATGGAGAAAGTGTTGGGGTGGTACAGAGAGTCGGACACCAGGTGGGGGAAGATGGAGGCAATCATGTAATGGGTTGAGCCTCTGGGCCCTAGTAACGGCACCTCACCCACTCTCTCCAACAAGATATACCTCAAACCCATTGGTAATCTCCACCTTGAAGATATGGAGGCAGCTCAGACAGCATGACAAGCTGAGTGCCATGTCATTACTGGCTCCTATAAATGGTAACCGTTGGTTTCCACCATCGGATTTGGATTCAACTTTTAAGGCGTGTGAAGGGAAGGGGGCTAGAGTGTGTTAGAGACCTGTTTGTAGATGGACGGTTCGCCAGTTGGGAGGAGTTCTTGGTGAAATTCCAACTATCAGGGTCACACCTATTTCGATATTTTCAATTGTGCGACTTAGTCGCAAGGTTTACCCTATGTTCTCCTTAGCACCACAGCCTTCCCTGTTGGAGCAAATCTTACGGTTAGCATAAATTGGGGTGGGTGGGGGAGAGGATTTTAAACATCTATGAGCAGACCATCTCATTGGAATGTATGTCACTTGATGGGGTGAAAGTGAAATGGGAGGAGGAGTTGGGACGATGTTTGGAATGAGACCCTTTGAAGGGTAAATCTGACCTCATCCTGCACGCGGCTCAGCCCCACCCAACTCAGGGGCTGGTTTAACACAGGGCTAAATCGCTAGCTTTGAAAGCAGACCAAGGCAGGCCAGCAGCACGGTTCAATCTCCGTACCAGCCTCCCCGAACAGGCGCCGGAATGTGGCGACTAGGGGCTGTTCCCAGTAACTTCATTTGAAGCCTTACTTGTGACAATAAGCGATTTTCATTTCATTTTCATTTTCAAATGGTTCATAGAGCTCCCCTAACCAAAAGAAGGATGAACAGGTTCTTTGATGGAGCGGAGGACAGGTGCGAGCGGTGTTTTCGTGCACCCGCCAACCATACGCACATGTTCTGGTCTTGTCCAAAGATGGTGAGCGTTTGGGTCTCCTTCTTTAACAGCTATTCTTAACATTGACATGGAGTCTTGTCCATTGGTGGCCATTTTCAGGGTGTCGGTCTCGCTGGGGCTGCGAACCGACGTGAGGGCGGATGCGTTCGTCTTTGCCTCACTGATCGCCCAAAGGCAAGTTCTGCTGGGATGGAAAGCGTCCACTCCTCCTAGTGCTAGTTGGGTGACATTATGGACTTCTTATACCTGGAAAAGGTCAAGTACACCGTCAGGGGATCAGCAGAGGGATTTTACCTGAGGTGGCAGCCATTTCCCTCACTTCAAAGAGTTAATTACTTTCAGCAGTTGGGGGGGGGAGGTAGGGTTTATGGGTGGGGTTCGGGGGGATACGGGGGGAGGTTTGGATGTAGCTCTTGTTGTATATTTTTCTATATCTGATTTCTTGTGTTAACATGACAATTGTACCATATTTGAACAATTTTCATAGTTGTGTTGTAGTTTAATTTGTATTTGTTAAATCTGAAAACTTCAATAAAATAATGCCTGTCCACTCCCCTAAGAATCGAATCCCATATCACTATAGCTCTACCACTCTTTTTCCTGCTCTCCTGCGCAGCACATCCAGCCATGAACCTGGCTACTGCTGCCTTTCCCTGGTGAGCCATCTCCCCCCAACAGTATCCAAAACGGTATTCATATTTTGGAGGGAGATGACCGCAGGGGACACCTGCCCTGCCTTCCTACCCTTCCTCTGTCTGGTGGTCACCCATTTCTTATCTCCCTCAGTACTCTTTATCTGCAGTGTGACCAACTCGCTAAACATGCAATCCATGACTCCCTCAGCATCGTGGATGCTCCAAAGTGAGTCCACCCGCAGCTCCAGAGCCGTCAAGCGGTCTAACAGGAGCTGCAGCTGGACACACTTCTTGCACGTGAAGGAGCCAGGGACAGTGGACGTGTCCAGGGACTCCCACATCGCACACGAGGAGAATGACACGGGTCTGGGATCTCCTGCCGTGTCTAAATCCTTAAGTTAACTTACAACAACAACTCCAATGCCAAGAGAAAAATGAAAGGAAAAACTACTTACCACTCACCAGCCAATCACTTACCTGCTGGTCGAGGACACTGAGTCTGGCTTGCTACCCTCTAATAAGTGTGACAAGAAAAAAAACACAAAACAAAACTCTTACCTTACAAAATGTAGCTCAGAATCTACTCCGGTGAGCCTAGGAATGAAAGGATTAAGGACACGAGTCAACTGATTTATAGAGATGTAGGAAGCGAATCTGTGGAAGAGAATCTGTGGGAGAGAGCTCGCAGAGAGCTCTTGACCCGAAGAATAGCAAGGATATGGATTTTAAAAATTCATTTACAGGAAGTGGGCATGCTGGCTCAGCCAGTATTTATTGTTCATCTCTAATTGTCCTTAAAATGGTGATGGTGAGCTGCCTTCTTGAACCATTGCAGTCCCTGTGGTGTAGGTACACTCACAGTGCTGTTAGAGAGGGAGTTCCAGGATTTTGACCGAGCGATAATGTAATGAAGGAATGCCAATATATTTCCAAATCAGGTTGGTCAGTGGTTTGGAGGGGAATTTCCAGGTGGTGGGTTCCCATTTTTCTGCTGCCCTTGTCCTCCTAGAGTCTATGTGCAACACGGTAACACAGTGGTTAGCACTGTTGCTTAACAGTGCCAGGGACTCCGGTTTGATTCCCGGCTTGGGTCACTGTCTGTGCGGAGTCTGCATGTTCTCCCTGAATCTGTGTGGGTTTCCTCCGGGTGCTGTGGTTTCCCCCCACAAGTCCTGAAAGACAGGCTGTTGGGTGAATTAAGCATTCTGAGTTTTCCCTCTGTGTACCCGAACAGGTGCTGTAATGTGGTTACTATGGAATTTTCACTGTAACCGCATTGCAGTATTAATGTAAACCTACTTGTAACACTAATAAAGATTGTTATTGTTATTATTAGATGGTAGCAATCGTGGGTTTGTAAGGAGGTGAAGGGAGGCACGGTAGCACAGTGGTTAGCACAGTTGCTTCACACCTCCAGGGACCCAGGTTCGATTCCCGGCTTGGGTCACTGTCTGTGTGGAGTCTGCCCGTTCTCCCGGTGTCTGCGTGGGTTTCCTCCGGGTGCTCCGGTTTCCTCCCACAGTCCAAAGATGTGCAGGTTAGGTGGATTGGCCATGCTAAATTGCCCTTGGATTAGGTGGGGTTACTGGTTTATGGGAATAGGCTGGAGGTGTGGGCTTAAGTTGGGTGCCCTTTCCAAGAGCCGGTCCAGACTCGATGGGACGAATGGCCTCCTGCTGCATTGTAAATTCTATGATAAATTCTATAATCAAGCAGACTGCTTTGTCCTGGATGTTGTTGAGCTTCTTCAGTGTTGTTGGAGCTGCACTGATCCAGGCAAGTGGGGAGTATTCCATCACATCCCTGACTTGTGCCTTGTAGGTGGTGGGAAGGCTTTGGGGGATCAGAAGGTGAGCAATAAGAACATGAGAACGAGGAGCAGGAGTAGGCCACCTGGCCCCTCAAGCCTGTTCCGCCATTCAATGAGATCACGGCTGATCTTTTGTGGACTCAGCTCCACTTTCCAGCCCAAACACCATAACCCTTTATTCCTTTATTCTTCAAAAAACTATCTATCTTTATCTTAAAAACATTTAATGAAGGAGCCTCAACTGCTTCACTGGGCAAGGAATTCCATAGATTCACAACCCATTTGGTGAAGAAGTTCCTCCTAAACTCAGTCCTAAATCTACTTCCCCTTATTTTGAGGCTATGCCCACTAGTTCTGCTTTCACCCGCCAGTGGAAACAACCTGCCCGCATCTATCCTTTCTATTCCCTTCATAATTTTATATGTTTCTATAAGATCCCCCCGCATCCTTCTAAATTCCAACGAGTACAGTCTCTACTCAACCTCTCCTTGTAATCCAACCCCTTCAGCTCTGGGATTGACCTAGTGAATCTCCTCTGCACACCCTCCAGCGCCAGTACGTCCTTTCTCAGGTAAGGAGACCAAAACTGAACACAATACTCCAGGTGTGGCCTCACTAACACCTTATACAATTGCAGCATAACCTCCCTCGTCTTAAACTCCATCCCTCTAGCAATAAAGGACAAAACTCCATTTGCCTTCTTAATCACCTGTTGCACCTGTAAACCAACATTTTGCGACTCGTGCACTAGCACACCCAGGTCTCTCTGCACAGCAGCACGTTTTAATATTTTATCATTTAATTAATAATCCCTTTTGCTTTTGTTCCTACCAAAATGGATAACCTCACATTTGTCAACATTGTATTCCATCTGCCAGACCCTAGTCTATTCACTTAACCTATCCAAATCCCTCTGCAGACTTCCGGTATCCTCTGCACTTTTTGCATTACCACTCATCTTTGTGTCGTCTGCAAACTTGGACACATTGCCCTTGGTCCCCAACTCCAAATCATGTATGTGAATTGTGAACAATTGTGGGCCCAACACTGAGCCCTGAGGGACACCACTAGCTACTGATTGCCAACCAGAGAAACACCCATTAATCCCCACTCTTTGCTTTCTGTTAATTAACCAATCCTCTATCCATGCTACTACTTTACCCTTAATGCCATGCATCTTTATCTTATGCAACTGCATATATCTATACACTGCAGGATTCCTAGCCTCTGACCTGCTCTTGTAACCACAGTATTTATATGGCTAGTCCAGTTCAGTGTCTAATCAATGGTATCTCTGGGATGCTGATAGTGGGTGATTCGGCGATGGTAATGCAATTGAATGTCATGGGGCAATGGTTAGAATCTCTCTTTTTGGAGATGGTCATTGCCTGGAACTTGTGTGTCATGAATATTACTTTCCACTTGTCAGCGCAAGCCTTGATATTGTCCAGGTCTTGCTGCATTCACACATGGACTGCTTCAGTATTTGAAGAGTTGCAAATGGTGCCGAACATTGTGCAGTCATCAACGAACATCCCCAGGGCTGACCTTATGATGGAAGGAAGGTCATTCATGACGCACCCAAAGATGGTTAGGCCTAGGGCACTGCCCTGAGGAACTCCTGCAATAATGTCCCGAGACTGAAATGGCTGACCTCCAACAACCACAATCATCTTACTTTGTGCAAGGTAAGACTCCAACTAGTGGATGGTTTCCCCGTTTCCTGTTGACTCCAGTTTTGCTAGGGCTCCTTGATGCCACACTCAGTCAAATGCTGCCTTGATGTTAAGGGCAGTCACTCTCTCCCATCCCTGGAGTTCAGCTCGTCTGTCCATATTTGAGCCAAGGCTGCCATGAGGTCAGGAGCTGAGTGACCCTGGTGGAATGCAAACTACGCGTCACTGAGCAGGTTATTGCTCAGTAAGTGCCGCTTGATATTGCTGTTGATGATCCCTTCCATCACTTTACTCATGATCGAGAGCACACTGATGGGGGCGATAATTGGCTGAGTTAAATCTGTCCTGCTTTTTGTGTACAGGACATACCTGGGCAATTTTCCACATTGCCCTGTAGATACCAGTGTTGTAGCTGTGCTGGAACAGCTTGGCTAGAGGTGCAGCAAGTTCTCGAGCGCAAGTCTTTGGTGCTATTGCCGGATTATTGTCATGGCCAATAGCCTTTGCAATATCCTGTGCTTTCAGGCGTTTCTTGATATCATATGGAGTGAATCGAATTAGCTGAAGACTAACTTCTGTGATGCAGGGGAGGCCGAGATGAATTATCCACTTGGCACTTCTGGCTTAAAATCCTTGTGAATGTTTCAGCCTTATCTTTTGCACTGATGTGCGGAGCTCCTCCACAATTGAGGATGGGAATACTTGTGGAGCCTCCTCCTCCAGTGAATTGTTCAATTGTTCACCACCATTCAGAACTGGATGTGGCACGACTGTAGAGCTTGGATTGATCCATTGGTTGTGAAATTGCTCTTCTCTGTCAATCACTTTTCACTTCTGCAGCTTGGCACGCAAGTAGTCCTGTGTTGTAGCTTCACCCTGTATAATTTCAGGATAACTACTTTGTACAAAGGATGGCATTTAACTGAAAAAACTAGTGGCGAATTGAGTAGATGTTGAGTAAATATATTAATTTGTGGAATTGACAGATATAACCCTACTTTTTTTCCAACGGCTGACTTTTCTGTGTTTCTCTGAAACAATAGCCAATGGCAAGAAATGATGGGTACCATAGGGCAAAGTGACCTGGACTATTAATGCAACACTGTTGTCCAAAGTCAGCTATTTGTGTAATAAGCTGAAATTCTCAAGAACATTTTTTCAATTTTACTGAATATTCTGTTCATGGAAGATAAATTGCAGGAAAAATTAGACTAGGATAATATGTGGGTCAGATTTGATATCCTTGGTACATTATGTACAAGCATGCAAATTTGGAAAACATATATACGGAGCAAGAGGGTAGCTAGGGAAAGAGTAGGCCCACCCACGGACAAAGGAGGGAAGTTATGCGTGGAGTCAGAGGAAGTGGGTGAGATCTTTAATGAGTACTTTGCATCGGTATTCACCAAGGAGAGGGACATGATGGATTTTGAGGTTAAGGATGGGCGTGTGACATGTCAGCACAATGAAGGAGGAAGTGTTGGATATCTTAAAATGCATTAACGTAAACAAGTCCCCAGGGCCAGATGGGATATATCCCAGGTTACTGTGGGGGGCAAGAGAGGAAAATCTGGGGCCTTAACAGATATCTTTTCATCATCTTTACCACAGACGAGGTTCCAGAGGACTAGAGAATAGCTAACATTTTTCCTTTGTTTCACAATCCAGGTAATTATAGGCCGGTGAGCCTGACGTCAGTGGTGGGGAAGTTGTTGGAGAAGATACTGAGGGATAGAATTTATTCACATGTGGAAGCTAATGGACTTGGTAGTGATAGGCAACATGATTTTGTGCAGGAAAGGTCATGTCTTACCACCTTGAGAGAGTTTTTTGAGGAGGTGACAAAGTTAATAGATGAGGGAAAGGTTGTGGATGTCATCTGCATGGACTTTAGTGAGGCATTTGACAAGGTCCATCTTGGCAGACTGGTACAAAAGGTAAAGTCGTATGGGGTTCGGGGTGTGTTAGCTAGATAGATAAAGAACTGGCTTGGCAACCGGAGACAGAGAGTAACAGTGGAAGGAAGTTTTTCAGAATGGAGATCTGTAACTAGTGGTGTTCCACAGGGATCAGTGCTGGGACCACTGTTGCTTGTAATTATATACAAATGATCTAGAGGAAAATGTACATGGTCTGATTGGCAAGTTTAATTAGGCCCTTTGTTTAATAATCCAGGTGGGGAGTTGTTTATGGGCCTTCAGGCAGTGGCTGTGGTGTGGGGCAGTGTGTGAATCCGGAGGATTGAGTCTCATGCGGTGGGGTGGAGCAATGATGAAGGAGGACGTCATGAGGGGGCAGTGGCATAATGGTATTGTCCCTGGACTAGTAATGCAGAGAATCAGGGTAATGCTCTGGGGATCCGGGTTTGAATCCCACCATGGCAGATGGTGAAACTTGAAGTCAGTTTAAAACAATCTGGAATTAAAAGTCTAATGATTATGAAGCCATTGTCGATTGTCATTAAAACCCATCTGGTTCATTGACATCCTTTAGGCAAAGGAACTTTGGGCAGCACAAGTGGATAGCACAGTTGCTTCACAGCGTCAGGGTCCCAGGTTCAATTCCCCGCTGGATCACTGTCTGTGCGTAGTCTGCACGTTCTCCCTGTGTCTGCGTGGGTTTCCTCCGGGTGTTCCGGTTTACTCCCACAGTCCAAAGACGTGCAGGTTCGGTGGATTAGCCATACTAAATTGCCCTTAGTGTCCAAAAGGGTTAGGAGGGGTTATTGGGTTACGGGGATAGTGGTTTAAGTGGGTAGGTGCAGACTCGATGGGCCGAATGGCCTCCTTCTGCACTGTATGTTCTATGTTCCTATGAAATATTCTATCCTTACCTGATTTGATTTGATTTGATTTATTGGCCGGGATTCTCCCTTCTGGGGACTAGGTCCCCACGCCAGCGGGAGAACCGGCGCCAACCACTCTGGCGTCAACAACCCCGAAAATGCGGAATTCCCCACACTTTCGGGGACTAGGTGGATGCCGGAGGGGTTGGTGCCGCTCCAGCCAGCGGCGAAGGGACGGCGCGAGTTTGCGCATGCGCTGAAGGGCCAGCGGGATCTCACGCATGTGCGGAATCGCCGGCGTGGTTCCGCGCATGCGCAGACCGGCCGCCCTATTTTGGCGCATGTGCAGGGGGTTCTCTTCTCCGCGCCGGTCATAGCGGAGCACTACAGGGGCTAACGTGGAAGGAAGAAGCCCGCCCGCAGATTGGTGCGCCCCGATCGCGGGCCAGGCCACTGTGGGGGTCGGATCCCCCCCGAGGACCGCCCCCGCCGACTTACCTGCCAGGTCCCGCCGATACGTGAGTTGAATGATTCACGCCGGCGGGACTAACCAAACCTGGATGGCCGCTCGGCCCATCGGGGCCCGGGGAATCACCGGGGGCATGACGGTAATCCCGCCCCCGCCTGAAAAACAGCGGCGGAGAATACGGCAGCCGGCAACGGGACGGCGGGGCAGGATTCGCGCCGCCCCCTGGGGATTCTCCGACCTGGCAGGGGGTCGGAGAATCCTGCCCACTGTCACATGTACCGAAGTACAGTGAAAAGTATTTTTCTGCGGTCGAGGGAACGTACACAGTACGTACATAGTAGACAAAAAAATGATCAACAGAGAACATTGACAAATGGTACCTCGACAAACAGTGATTGGTTACAGTGCGGAACAAGGGGCCAAACAAAGCAAATACATGAGCAAGAGCAGCATAGGGCATCGTGAATAGTGTTCTTACAGGGAACAGATCAGTCCGAGGGGGTGTCGTTGAGGAGTCTTGTAGCTGTGGGGAAGAAGCTGTTCCTATGTCTGGATGTGCGGGTCTTCAGACCTCTGTACCTTCTGCCTGATGGAAGGGTCTGGAAGAAGGCAATGCCTGGGTGGGAGGGGTCTCTGACAATGCTGTCTGCCTTCCTGAGGCAGCGGGAGGTGTAGACAGAATCAATGTGGGGGTGGCAAGCTTGTGTGATGTGTTGGGCTGAGTTCACCAAACTCTGCAGTTTCTTGCGATCTTGGGCCGAGCAGTTGCCATACCAGGCTGTGATGCAGCTGGATAGGATGCTCTCTATCGCACATCTGTCGAAGTTTGTGAGAGTCGATGCAGACATGCCAAATTTCTTTAGCTTCTGTAGGATTTGGCCAACATGTGACTCCAGACCCACAGCAACTTGGTTGGCTCCCACATCCCATGAACAAATAAAAAAACTTCATGTGGACTGAACGGACCAGATGTGCAGTGGTGCTGTGGAAGGAAACTTGTGGAGTTTTTGCAGAGTGATCAGTGTGTCGTGGAAGCGGCTTGGGAGTTGGCTATTTTGGATCAGGTGTTGTGTAATGAGAAGGAGTTTATAGGTGTGACCATGTGGCCAAGAGGCCTCTGGGAAGGAATGACTGCATGAATTTTCTGTTCAATTGGAGAAGACTTGGTTGGATCCCAAGGCTGTTTCTTGAATCTGGGTGGGATAAATAGCATGATTCGGGGGCCTAAGTTGGTTGAGGTGCTCAGGAAAGTACTTTGAAAGATGCGATGGTGGGCAGTTTCAGCTGGCACTTGGAAAATTGTATACGGATTGCAGCAAATATGCATTCTTGTTGGGCACAGGTGCCCAAGGAGGAGATGTCCAGCCATTGGAGATAGTGTTGGATCAAAAAAGGAGACTTGTTACTCTGCCAGGAAGAGTGATGGGCCAAAGGATGTTGGAGTTTGGCAGGAGAGGACCGAGAGGTCGATGAGGAAGGTGAGAGGAGAGTCCACTGGCAAGTGACATAGAAGCAGATTGTAGATGTTTTGTGGGTGTGTGGACGAGAGTAGATTGGTGGTGGTGTATTTGGGCCTGTTGGAGAGGCCATGGATCTGCCTAGTAATAACAGTAAAACAAATTTAACAAGGCATGATAGGATGCAATCTGCCCAGCAATATGTAGAAATATGCCTAGCGACAGCAGTAGTCAGCATTTAAAAGGCATGATGAGATGTGACTTCCCCAGTAACTAGATTAGCAGGTGCCGAGACATAATCAGGTGTTAAATCGTCCTATTAGTAGAAACAGATTACCCAGACGACTGAGAGATCAGTGGAGGTATATATAGTAATTTTTAGAATCTAAGAATTTGAGAGAGGCAGACAGTCCACTGCACAGAATGAAGAATCAAAGGGGAAAGTTATATAATTGCCAGCACTCTCAGAAGCGGACAGGCATGTTTTACATCTAACAGCCTAAGAGGCTAGTCCACAACTCACAGATAGGAAGTTAAACTTGCATCAAAGCCTGAGAGCCTACACAATACAGAAACCTTCATAAAGAAAGTTTAAATATCTTCGCTGGACCAGAATAAGATGTTTCCCAGACTTGATTATCAGCCCTGTATTGTGTGGTAATTTTAAACTCGATTTGGATAGTCAAAGACTTTTTCCTAGGGTAGAGGGGTCAATTACTAGGGGGCACAGGTTTAAGGTGCGAGGGGCAAGGCTTAGAGGAGATGTATGAGGTAAGTTTTTTACACAGAGGGTAGTGGGTGCCTGGAACTCGCTGCTGGAGGAGGTGGTGGAAGCAGGGACGATGGTGACGTTTAAGGGGCACCTTGACAAATACATGAATAGGATGGGAATAGAGGGATACGGACCCCGGAAGTGTGGAAGATTTTAGTTTAGACGGTCAGCATGGTAGGCGCAGGCTGGGAGGGCCGAAGGGCCTGTTCCTGTGCTGTACTTTTCTTTGTTTTTTGACTTCTTGATTTATTTAATTTGAATGTTGTTTTGGGAAAGGGGAAGTCTTGAGGTGTTCAGGGATCCTAGATATATTTTGGAACAAGAGCACATTCTACATAAACAGTTTGTGTACATAGTGATTCATATACATAATTGTCTCTGAGTGTTGTAGACCTATTCTTGTGTATTTGTCTTTTCTTTAATTTAATGAGTAGTTTTTAATCATTGCTACACGATGAATGGGCTGGTTATTTTCACTGGAGTTTCACGTGACTCCTCACATCACTCCCAAAACAAAACTATACACCCCACGAACTAGTGTTTAAAATTGGGCTACTTTCACAGATGCCATCGGCGTGGTCATGACAGAAGCAAGGACAGATGGAATTGTAGTGGGGAGTGGAAAAGTGGTAGGGTGCTTTGTGTCCATCGTCACAGTGGACGGAACTGTGGATTGGATTGGATTGGATTTGTTTATTGTCACGTGTACCGAGGTACAGTGAAAAGTATTTTTCTGCGAGCAGCTCCACAGATCATGAAGTACATGGGAAGAAAAAGGAAGAAAAGAAAATACATAATAGGGCAACACAATGTATACAATGTAACTACATAAGCACTGGCATCGGATGAAGCATACAGGGTGTAGTGTTAATGGGGTCAGTCCATAAGAGGGTTATTTAGGAGTCTGGTGACAGTGGGGAAGAAGCTGTTTTTGAGTCTGTTCGTGCGTGTTCTCAGACTTCTCTATCTCCTGCCCGATGGAAGAAGTTGGAAGAGTGAGTAAGCCGGGTGGGAGGGGTCTTTGATTATGCTGCCCACTTTCCCCAGGCAGCGAGAGGTGTAAATAGAGTCAATGGATGGGAGGCAGGTTTGTGTGATTGACTGGGCGGTGCGCACGACTCTCTGAAGTGTTGGCGGGAGGTCAGGTGTCTGGCAAGAGGGAGGAGCTTGAAGATCCTGAGGGGTCTTTACCAGGTGGATGTGGAGAGGATATTTCCTCGAGTTGGAGAATCTAGAACTAGGGGTCACTGTTTAAAAAATATGGGGCGCCCATTTAAAACAGATGAAATCTTCACTCAGAGGGTCATGCGTTTTTGAAACTCTCTTCCTGAAAAGAGACTTTGAATATTTTTAAGGCAGAGATGGATAGATTCTTGGTATGCAAGGGGGTGATAGGTTTGGATAGATTCTTAATATGCAAGATAGGTTATCAGGTGTAGGCAGGATGCAGACTTGAGGTTACTATCAGATCAGCCCATGATCTTATTAAATGGTGAAGCAGATTTGAGGGGTTGAATAGCCTACTCCTGCTTCTTGTTTGTATGTCAGTGTGTACAAAATCAGTGTGGGTTGAGTGATGGTCCTGGAAAGATAGATGGGGCTGGTGGTAGGTTCCAATGGCCTGCATCTTGGAGTTGTGACTGCAGAGATGGTGGTGCATTGGTTTCATCTTCCAGGATTCTTTAGATTCTGGAGCAGTTCCTGGAGACTGGAGGGGCAAACATTGCTCTGTTGTGTTTGAGGGGAGAAGGAGGGAAGATGGGGAACTGTGCCAGTTATGCTAGCATCAGTCCTTGGAGTAATCAGGTCGGGATCTTCCTGGAGGTTGGGCTCCTGTGGCTGTTCTCCCCATCTGAAGCCAGGAAACCGATTATACAGTGAGTGTAAATAACCAATTATACAGTATTGAAAAGTTAAAGTTTTCCCACAATAAAGTGAAAATGTGCTCATCTGTATCCCTACCATTTAGACAGTCATTCATTATCTCATAAATGCACATCCCTAATAATAAAATGAAAATCTTACCATCTATACCCCTAAACCCTTTAAAACGTCTGTCAGCATGACAAGTCAAGGTCTGTGAGATGAAGGTGAAAGTTATGCCTTTAAAGTGGTGGAAATCTTTGAAGTGGTTTTTGCCCAGTTAATTTAATTGCCTTTTGAAGTATTGAAGGCAGTGTGTATGGCTAGGAGGCTGAATGCTTTGAACTGGATTGTTTGCATTTCCTGCTGACACCTCGCTGGCACTTTAAAGCGTAGAATCGGATTATCTATTTTTCTAGTTCTGCGGGGATCCATTAAGTCAGGGTAGCTTCTCGAACACCAATTTTTTTTACGAGTCTGCCTTTTTGTCTGGAGTGCTTCACAGAAAGTGAAAGGGCACCCCTCACAGCTGTTCTTTCTACCTTGCCACCCCTCGGACTGCAAAGTGCCAGGTTGGCACTGCTAAGGGATGGAGCCTGAATGGGAGGTGGGAATGAGGGCGGGGGCAGAAATGGAGACATGGGGGCCGGGAGGGGAGGGAGTGGGGGGAAGAATGGGAGTGGTGGGGCTGAAGGGGGGATCAATGGGGAATGAGGGGGGCTGAAAGCGTGGTCTGGGGGGGGCGACTGAAGGGGGGCTGTGGTGGGGGAGGGAGTTCGGGTGATTAGGGTGAGGTGGTGCCTTGCCTGTGATCGGGGTGGGGGGGGTGCGGAGCTGTAGCAGGTAAAGTGCTCACTGATCTCAGAGGTGCTGAACCTGACCAAGAGATAGGTCCTGCCAATCTCAGTTTCAGCACAGATCCAGGCATGCCATTCCATGACACGGAAAACCCGATTTCCCCAATTTAATTTTCCAAGTGCCATGGAATGGCACGTCAGGGGTGCTCTCAGGGGGACCAATCTCAATTCTCCACTGGTGGGAGTATTAGATTCCAGAACAGAGAATCTTGGACGTGAACAGGAAATTAACTTTTCAAAAATGTCAGATGTGTCATTTGATCACATCCATCTACTATTAAACTGAGTTCCAGGGCCTAATTTTGCGCGTCTGAAACACAACCCAATAGAAGCGGAATAGCAAAACGGTGGCTCCTGAGCAGTGCAGGTGGAAGCTCAGCCTCCGTTTTTGCTGGATGCGGGAAGGAAGCCTGCCAGAAACTCAAGGTCAGACCTTGTCGAATTTTCACCTGAGGCGGGGGTGTTTCTGCAACCCCACCAAGTGAGCAGAGTCATGAACAACTAAAGGGTGGGACAGACGGCCAGAAAACATCTTGGAAGATGAATTGGAGGATTTATAGCGACTTGTGGCATTAAGGCAAGTTAATGTTGATGAAGGTCAGTAAGAGAGGGACTTCATAAAAGGGCCAAATTTTGGGAGGGTCTCAATCTTGATGACGGGGTCTCTCTCTCTCTCTGTCTCTCTCTCTTTCTCTCAGTGGGCCCAGGACATCATTCTTTTTATTCACGTGTCAAAAACTGAGGCTTAGGCCCTATCAGGGATTGTCAGGCTTCTTCAAAAATGGCAGCCGGACAGCATCCTGGGGCCATCCCACCTTGGTTTGTGTGTCGGGTTCACCAATTGCAATGGCAGACCTATCTCCGGCTCAAAGTGGAGGTGGCTTTCCCTGGCATCCTGGCGACAGAGGCATGGTCGTGAAGTGGAATCGTTTCCACCTCCCAATTCCCAACTCCGGTGGCAAAATCCAGTCCTCGGTATCACAGAAGCACTCACAATTAACGGTTTGGTTTTGATTATTCTGTACAATGCCGCATAATAATAGCGCCAGTAATAAAACAAGTGAATGAAGTAGGTGCAGCAAGTTTATCAATTTTGTGTGGTTAAATCAGAATTACCTGTGATTCAACTTTTAACAGAGATTAAACTCAATTGTTCCTAATAATGTGACAGCTGTACTTTAAAAGGAAGGGATTTTGTTAGTTTGGAAATAACTAGCAATGTTATGCTTATGTAATGCCTTTTCTCATTAATTTGATGCTTTATTTAATCTAAAGGAGACTGTGTATCGGTGAGTAGCCCAGTAGGCAACTTCAAATGCTCACAACTTGTAGGAATAACTGAGCTCATCCTAATGGCTGCTGGTACAGGCTTCACTCCAATGATCAAACTTATAAACTTCAGTTGGAAAATGTCTTCTTTCAGGTGAGTTTGACCAGTGTGATTTCTGACTCTTTAAATTAAGGTCAAATCGTTTTCCGCGATTACGGAATCCTGCTTTCATGCGTTTCCCTTTATCCGGCACAATATGCATGTGAGATTAAAATCCAGTGGCACGGATATTCCGAGGAGTGGTAACCTTCAGCAGATTGTCGCTCTCTTCGAGCATTCCCCTGACTTGACACTGCTCTACATTTCTTGCTGGATCTTGTGAGTCTAGCTTTCTTAGAAATGCGGAATGCAGCATCCCTTGGGGAACTCCATCACAGCGCTGTGGAGTCGGGGATGGGAATCCTCTTTACAGCACGAGCTGACGTTTGGTAAGTTTAAATGTCTTTTTGAGTGCTAGTGAATGGATGTATGTTAGCGAATGGGCTGGTAAAATGGTAAGAGGGTAAATAAGAACATAAGAACATAAGAACTAGGAGCAGGAATAGGCCATCTGGCCTCTCAAGCCTGCTCCGCCATTCAATGAGATCATGGCTGATCTTTTGTGGACTCAGCTCCACTTTCCGGCCCGAACACCATAACCCTTAATCCCTTTATTCTTCAAAAAACTATCTATCTTTATCTTTTTTTTTTAATTTAGAGTACCCAATTCATTTTTTCCAATTAAGGGGCAATTTAGTGTGACCAATCCACCTAACCTGCACATCTTTGAGTTGTGGGGACGAAACCCACGCAAACACGGGGAGAATGTGCAAACTCCACACAGTGACCCAGAGCAGGGATCGAACCTGGGACCTCGGCGCCGTGAGGCTGCAGGGCTAACCCACTGCACCACCGTGCTGCCCTATCTATCTTTATCTTAAAAACATTTAATAAAGGAGCCTCTACTGCTTCACTGGGCAAGGAATTCCATAGATTGACAACCCTTTGCGTGAAGAAGTTCCTCCTAAACTCAGTCCTAAATCTACTTCCCCTTATTTTGAGGCTATGCCCCTGGTTCTGCTTTCACCCGCCAGTGGAAACAACCTGCTCGCATCTATCCTATCTATTCCCTTCATAATTGTATATGTTTCTATAAGATCCCCCCTCATCCTTCTAAATTCCAACGAGTACAGTCCCAGTCTACTCAACCTCTCCTTGTAATCCACCCCCTTCAGCTCTGGGATTAACCTAGTGAATCTCCTCTTCACACCCTCCAGTGCCAGTATGTCCTTTCTCAAGTAAGGAGACCAAAACTGAACACAATACTCCAGGTGTGGTCTCACTAACACCTTATACAATTGCAGCATAACCTCCCTAGTCATAAACTCCATCCCTCTAGCAATGAAGGACAAAATTCCATTTGCCTTCTTAATCACCTGTTGCACCTGTAAACCAACTTTTTGCGACTCATGCACTAGCACACCCAGGTCTCTCTGCACAGCAGCATGTTTTAATATTTTATCATTTAAATAATAATCCCTTTTGCTGTTATTCCTACCAAAATGGATAACCTCACATTTGTCAACATTGTATTCCATCTGCCAGACCCTAGCCCATTCACTTAGCCTATCCTAATCCCTCTGCAGATTTCCGGTATCCTCTGCACTTTTTGCTTTACCACTCATCTTAGTGTCGTCTGCAAACTTGGACACATTGCCCTTGGTCCCCAACTCCAAATCATCTGTGTAAATTGTGAACAATTGTGGTCCCAACACTGATCCTTGAGGGACACCACTAGCTACTGATTGTCAACCAGAGAAACACCTATTAATCCCCACTCTTTGCTTTCTATTAATTAACCAATCCTCTATCCATGCTACTACTTTACCCTTAATGCCATGCATCTTTATCTTATGCAGCAACCTTTTGTGTGGCACCTTGTCAAAGGCTTTCTGGAAATCCAGATATACCACATCCATTGGCTCCCCATTATCTACCGCACTGGTAATGTCCTCAAAAAATTCCACTAAATTAGTTAGGCACGACCTGCCCTTTATGAACCCGTGCTGCGACTGCCCAATGGGACAATTTCCATCCAGATGCCTCGCTATTTCTTCCTTGTTGATAGATTCCAGCATCTTCCCTACTACCAACGTTAAGCTCACTGGCCTATAATTACCCGCTTTCTGCCTACGTCCTTTTTAAACAGTGGTGTCACGTTTGCTAATTTCCAATCCGCCGGGACCATCCCAGAATCTAGTGAATTTTGGTAAATTATCACTAGTGCATTTGCAATTTCCCGAGCCATCTCTTTTAGCACTCTAGGATGCATTCCATCAGGGTCAGGAGACTTGTCTATCTTTAGCCATTAGCTTTATTTATAGTAAGAGGGTTGGTGGTAGAGCGACAGGTGGGTGAGATGGCAGGTGGACACGATGCCACTTGGGTCGGGGGGTAGTCTGTCAGCGGCTAGTCCGGTCAAGTCAGGGAATTAGCCAGGGTGATGTGCAAGGTAGTCAGATCAGGTTGGTAGAGAGAGTCAAGTGATCAAACTGAGAATGGTCAGGAGGGGAAGTGAATTCTAGTTACTGGAGGCAGTCAGCCGTGGTAGTCCGAGAGGGATTGAGGGTGGAGAAGCATGGTAACGCTTGAGTGATTCGGGGTAAGTACCGTGGATCGGTCCAAGGTCTCCATTTCACGCTTCGAATTGGGGACACTCACAGGGGTCCCGTGGAGCTATGAAATTGCCCTTGAAACATCCCATGCAATTCCCATGAAGGTCAGCGCATCAGGACTTTCATAGGATGCCAAAGCACATCTTTGTTTTTATAAGTTTAGTGTACCCAATTCATTTTTTTTCAATTAAGGGGCAATTTAGTGTGACCAATCCACCTAGCCTGCGCATCTTTGAGTTGTGGGGGCGAAACCCATGCAAACACGGGGAGAATGTGCGAACTCCACACGGCCAGTGACCCAGAGCCGGGACAAAGCACATCTTTGGTCTTTTGTCCAGCCTCTGACAGTCCGGAGATCTGGGCCAATGTGACTTATTGGTTTTTCATCAGAACCTCTTTTATTTCAAAATTTTAATAACAATTCGACTCATGCAAGGAACAATGTTTTTTAAACCACGGTTGCTGCACAACCTCAGCCAGCAACAAATTTTCCTGATATGTTCAAATGTTAATCTCATAGGAATAGCATTAACAGGATGGCATTCTGCAGGCCCTAAGGAATGACACACTCAATCCAAAGCCCCCTTTGTGCTCAATTACCATTTTGTGACATAAGGGGGATAATGAAAGTAACTAGGCAATCATCTCTCTAATATCTGGAAATACCATTTTGTAAGTTATTCAATAGGTTCATGCATCTTAAAGGATGTTCTAGCAACTCCTATATGCATTTGCCAGAGATGGGTTTTACCATTCTGGAAATACTATGGCGATGACTCTTGATATTTTCAAGTGGTTCCCAATGGTGCAAATCAGTCAGACATAATTTCCACATCCATCCTCCCCCAACTATTCTAGAATGACTTTATTACTAACAGTTTTGTTAAAACTAAATCACTATGTTGAACACAATTTTACATAAAACAAAAGAACACTTTACGTGCTATTGTTTTGTCATATTTTTGCTTTTACTTTTCCCCATTCTCTCAACTCTTTTTTAATTTTGCAACCTTGTCCTATGTAAAAGCCTTTGTTCACTTGTATCCTTCTGCCTGCCTGCTCCTGTTGTCCACTTTGGAATTGACAGCCTGTTTCCAATAAATGGTTTTATTTTTGCTACCAGTTAAATGTCCATGTGCTGGCGGTTGACATGGAAAAGATTTTGAGCGATGAGGATGTGACCTTGTTCTGGCAGTCCAGTGATGATTCTTCAATAATAAACTACTGCTGCTCGTAGCTACTTCTAGCAGGAGATCTGCTGTCAAAGTAAAGCACCATTGCCTGTGTTGAACCACCCTCACACATCCAGTTTAGCTCGACTGCACCTGAACTGTGACCTCTGTCATCCAACTTGTGCTGAGATTGACTGTTCTTTCTGACCTCCGCTTTGCTGCCTCAAAGAGATCACTGTAGCTTTTCAGCTCTGATCAAATGGCTGAAGTGCTGACATTTTCTTCCTGGATGTCAATTCTTAGAATTTACTTTTGCTCTTGTAACTTCAAGCACCTCTTCAGTGCTGTTGTGATCGGTACACAAATTTTAAGCATACATTTCCGCATCCGCATTTCAAAGACCTCTATATTCCTCCACAAATCTTTATTTATTGCATGATACTCAGGAAGTTGAAATACATTGCATAACTATCAGTTGCAGGAAATATGTTTATTGGAATGATTAGAAGGGCTCCCTTTTCCTCAACATGCTCTTGACAATATCCTTAACTATCAGAAACTTTATTGCTAAGATCGCAAGCTTTTTTTATTATTGGATGTCGCAAGTGACTTTTCATTTCCCAACACTGAGCAAATCCATGGGAGAACAAAGCAGGAGGCATTCAGGGCAGTATTTTTAAACTATTCCTCGATTCCATCCCCCACTCCCCATCATTTACGTCAGAGTCGTGGTCTGATTCTCCCTTAAAGTGATGTTAGATTCTCTATTTAAATGCCAGCTACAAATTCTTGCTATTTTCATGGAGACAAGTGGATTCCTTCAGGCTCTGACAGATAAGACAAATTTGTGAACCTTGGAGAAAGCCTGCTGTGAATTCGGGAACCTTTTGGTGGGTGAGTTTAAAAGCTCCCGCCAACTTCAGCTGTGATAACTAGATATTGTTTGATAATTTAAATACGCTGTCAATGCAGTGATTTCTTATAGGTTTCTGTCCTTAAAAGGTAACAAACCATTACATTGATCAACACTGTTCGGATACATTAGAGCACTTTCTCCAATGGATAGATGCTCTTCTGCATTCTACTGTATGCAGAATCTGATATAAATGTATGTAGAGAGCCCTGTGATTTGATTTTCACATTGAATGCATGTCCTAACATTTGCCGAGTCTTTGAGGCACTCTTTTAGAATGCAATAGGTACAGAAACAATGAATCATAAAACACTGGCAAGCCTTTGGAATGCTCATGAAATAATAGGAAAAAATATTCAAAAATCCCTTTGAAAAAACATTGGGCTGGATTCTCCGTCGGCGGGATTCTCCGCTTCGTCGGCAGTGCACTCACGTGGATCTCCCGGCGGCGTGGTGGTACCCACAATGGGAGACGTCATTGGCTGCCTGCCGGGATGGCGGATCCAAAAACGGGTGCGGCAAGACAGAGAATCCCGCCCGTTACCTCTCTTTCAATCTCACAAAATTACCTATCAGACACAGGTAGGAAACGTTTAATTGAAGAAACCTTTAATCCACTTAACACCCCTTATTTCATTCATATCAACAGGCATCGAAAATCCACTTCATTATTACGAATAAAACTGCCAATCAATCAAACAAAGCTAGCTGTCTCTTTAACGTTGTGTAATCAGCCCCCCTGCAGGGCTGAATGCATTCGCCACTCTTGGAGCTCAGCCCAAGAATGAAGCCAATTGGCAACTTTGTAAACAGAAATAGGCTGCATGAGAATGTAAGAGGGCAATGTTTTCAAAGGAATTTTTAAATGGCTGATTTTAAAATTATAATTCAGTGAGCGTTTCAGAGACTTGACTGTGTTATTGTAGAATGCATTGATGACGTACATGCTGGGTGAGGGGGCATGGGAGACATGATGGGGCGTGGAGATGGATGGGTGGGGGGAGGTTGAAGGGTGAAAGCTAGAGGGCCTAACAACTGGGATGACAACAGGGCCAAGGCTCCAGTAAATGAAGCCGAGTCTTTTAACGCATGAGCCTCGCCATCCACATCTCTCCATTGCCACCTTGGGCCTGCCTCAAGAAGCGTTTAACCTCTATTAACCTCTATCTGTCTCCTGACTGGAATACTGGGTGAATGGGCTGACTTTTAAAAGTCAGTAAACAACAGCAGGAAATGGCCCAACCAAGATGAAAATCTGGCCTCACGTTAGCATTGAAGGCACAAAGCAGTCTTGGATCAGATGTGACTTTTCCATACACTACCTCAACAACATACTCCCAACATAATTTGAATATATCCCTGTCCAATCAGTCTTGCTGGTTTGACATATTGCCTTGTTGAGGTGCGTATTGTGCATAAAGATCTGGAATTATTGTGCAGCAAGGTGAATTTCACATTTTGTCCTAGACTATTGATTTTTTTCAACATTGTATACTGCAGCTGTCCCAAGATCATAGGATCATAGAATCATAGAATTTACAGTGCAGATGGAGGCCATTCGGCCCATCGAGTCTACACCGACCCTTGAAAGAGCACCCTACTTAAGCCCACACATCCATCCTCTCCCCGTAACCCCACCTAACCTTCAGACACTATGGGCAATTTAGCATGGCCAATTCACCTAACCTGCACATCTTTGGACTGTGGGAGGAAACCAGAGCACCGGAGGAAACCCACGCAGACACGGGAACGTGCAGACTCCGCACAGACAGTGACCCAAGCCGGGAATCGAACCGGGTCCCTGGTGCTGTGAAGAAAAGTGCTAACCACTGTGCTACCGTGCCGCCCCACAAGAACAGTTCAGTATTGTGGTGAATGGAACTACTGTTAATTCACCAGTGCACTGTGATATCATGTTACTGCTGTATCGTGTTACGTTGTGTGTTTAACCCTGTGGGCTCCACCTATGGGCCATTATACGGCTTCACCCACAGGGGGATATGTCGGGGCATGTACGGGCTGGCCCATGGCTCCACCCCTTACAGGAAGTATAAAGGCAGCTGACCTGCGGGGCCGCATTCATTGTTGTACCGGTCACAGGCAGGCTCAGTTGTAAGCTGATTAAAACCACGGTTTACTTCTCAACGTGTCTCTCATGAATTGATGGTCGCATCAAGTATAACTTGTCGTTCCATGTCGTCTCCTTCCAAACGGGGATACATCTGGCTTCTCACCATTCTTATTGACACAACAGGAACTGCAGATCGCCTTATTGGGCAATGCATCCCACATCATTATTTAAACCATCCTTTTAGGATTTTAAAGCTATTTTTTAAATTAAACAACCTTTTGTAAATACTGATGAGAATTAGATGTTACCTTGGCACTTTTATTTGGTTTCAGGAAAATCCGATTGATGGTGTTCAACAAAACAGAAAAGGACATTGTGTGGAGGGATCAATTAGACCTGTTGGCTTCAAAAGACAAAAGGTAATTTATGTCTACACCAAAGTGTCTTCGTCAATCAAGTTAAAGTGACAGATTTATGTATGTCCATGGATATGAGATCAAGCGAAAGGCCTATGGTCTCTTGTTACAGAATAATATTGACCATTCTTGTTTATTTTCATGAGTATATAAGAATAATGTTTTTTTGTTATATCAATGGTGATATTGCTTGTAAACGTTATAATGTCCATAACAGAAATAATTACAATTAGCTTCCAGATTAAAACATATAAGTATGAAAATTAGTTCTATTCCAATAACATCTTGTTATGACACAAGAACATTTAGATTTAGATTTATTGTCATGTGTACCGAGGTACAGTGAAAAGTATTGTTCTGTGTACAGTCCAGGAGATCGTTGCATACATGAAAAACATAGGACATATGATAAATACACAATGTTAATACATAGACATAGACATCGGATGAAGCATGTGGAGTATAGTGCTAACAATAGTAGAGAAGATGTGTAGAGGGATCGGGTCATCCATAGGGGGGTCATTTAGAAGTCTGGTAACAGCGGGGAAGAAGCTGTTTTTGAATCTGTTATTGCATGTTCTCAGACTTCTGTATCTCCTGCCCGATGGAAGAGGTTAGAAAAGAGGATTACCAGGGTGGGAGAGGTCTTTGATTATGCTGTTCGCTTTCCCAAGGCAGTGGGAGATGTCGACAGAGTCAATGGATGGGAGGCGGGTTCGCATGATGGATTGGGCTGTGTTCAAAACTCTCTGTAGTTTCTTACAGTCTTGGGCCGAGCAGTTGCCATACCAAGTTGTGATACAGCCAGATAGGATGCTTTCTATGGTGCGTCTGTAAAAGTTGGTAAGAGTCAATGTGGACGTGCCGAATTTCCATAGTTTCCTGAGGAAGTATAGGCGCTGTTGTGCTTTCTTGGTCTTGGGGTGAGGTAGCAGATGCAATGAGTGCTCGTAGCCTCACCAAGAGGACCAGCATGCAATTCAGGAAGAAGATGAACAACCTCCTTCAATCAACTCCGGTGAGTGGCCAGCTTTGTGACCCTGCCATCACTCCGTCCTTGACCCCTGACATCTACCCCCAAATCCTTATATGCCAGTGACACTCCACCTACCAGGATGTCCCTCACAGCCCCCCCCATCCCGAACCCACCAACACATGCCTGCCACTTTTGGCCAAGCAGCTTGCCCAAATATGCCACCAGCTAGAAACCTCCCTTCCCCCATAAAACTGACATGCCGGCATCTCACTATAGAACATAGAACAATACAGCGCAGTACAGGCCCTTCGGCCCACGATGTTGCACCCACCGAAACAAAAGCCATCTAACCTACACTATGCCATTATCATCCATATGTTTATCCAATAAACTTTTAAATGCCCTCAATGTTGGCGAGTTCACTACTGTAGCAGGTAGGGCATTCCACGGCCTCACTACTCTTTGCGTAAAGAACCTACCTCTGACCTCTGTCCTATATCTATTACCCCTCAGTTTAAAGTTATGTCCCCTCGTGCCAGCCATATCCATCCGCGGGAGAAGGCTCTCATTGTCCACCCTATCCAACCCCCTGATCATTTTGTATGCCTCTATTAAGTCTCCTCTTAACCTTCTTCTCTCCAACGAAAACAACCTCAAGTCCATCAGCCTTTCCTCATAAGATTTTCCCTCCATACCAGGCAACATCCTGGTAAATCTCCTCTGCACCCGCTCCAAAGCCTCCACGTCCTTCCTATAATGCGGTGACCAGAACTGTACGCAATACTCCAAATGCGGCCGTACCAGAGTTCTGTACAGCTGCAACATGACCTCCCGACTCCGGAACTCAATCCCTCTACCAATAAAAGCCAACACTCCATAGGCCTTCTTCACAACCCTATCAACCTGGGTGGCAACTTTCAGGGATCTATGTACATGGACACCTAGATCCCTCTGCTCATCCACACTTTCAAGAACTTTACCATTAGCCAAATATTCCGCATTCCTGTTATTCCTTCCAAAGTGAATCACCTCACACTTCTCTACATTAAACTCCATTTGCCACCTCTCAGCCCAGCTCTGCAGCTTATCTATATCCCTCTGTAACCTGCTACATCCTTCCACGCTATCAACAACACCACCGACTTTAGTATCGTCTGCAAATTTACTCACCCACCCTTCTGCGCCTTCCTCTAGGTCATTGATAAAAATGACAAACAGCAACGGCCCCAGAACCGATCCTTGTGGTACTCCACTTGTGACTCCACATTCTGCCACTCCATTCTGAACATTTCCCATCAACCACCACCCTCTGTCTTCTTTCAGCTAGCCAATTTCTGATCCACATCTCTAAATCACCCTCAATCCCCAGCCTCCGTATTTTTTGCAATAGCCTACCGTGGGGAACCTTATCAAACGCTTTGCTGAAATCCATATACACCACATCAACTGCTCTACCCTCGTCTACCTGTCCAGTACCTATGTCCTTACTGTGTCCCCAAGGATAAAGCGGGCCATAATCGAAGGGAATGTCAGAAAATGGGTGGCAGAATGCCCAAAATACAGGTCCACACCCCCTTTGAAGAAAGGGCCATGGACCTTGCTATGGAGGCCGAGAAGCAAGCTGTGGCTCGTATGGAGTTCGGCATGTGCTGAAGAAGTGAGTCGAATACAACTTTATCCAGAAGTTCTATCTGACGTTGTCATTCAGCTCCCACAGCCCTGTCCTTCCTAAGAGCCGACTCCATGTCTTATATCTTTCAGCATCCCTATCAGATGAGGCCGGGCTGTCCGGGGTCGCAGCCCCTATCCAGACCCTCAGAAGACCCCCAGAGCAGACCTCCTGGGACGGCACTGAATTCCCAGCACTGCTTTCACCAGCACCATCCACTAGCACAGAGACTATTACATCGGTGGGAAGTATTATTGGTCAGGCTCCTGGGTCACCCTCTGGTGAGCACCACAGACAAGCTGTAGCACAACAAGTGGAGGCAGGGGCTTCCGAGCAAGCAGCCAGTTGGAGGGGTGCCAGTCCCAGTGAACAGCTGCCCAAGGCAGACGTTTCATCTCTGGAAAAGAGCGTTCCAGCGGCCACCATTGCATGTGTCATCATTGCATGTGTCCTTTGTGTGGGTTTAGCTCTGCTGTGGAGCTATGCATCTAAGGAGTACAATGAGAAGTCCCAACCCCTGGTGGTCTAGCGATTGAGCTTGGCCATGCCCATTCCCTTCATCATACCTCAGATACATGAAGGTTTCCAGATGGGCAGGGTCGATGGATACCGACTTGATCAGGAGACCTCAGAGCATTTTCAGGATACTGGCAGCAGTCAACAGTTATCACAATCTTTATTAGTGTCACAAGTAGGCTTACGTTAACATTGCAACAAAGTTACTGTGAAAAGTCCCTAGTCGCCACTTTCCGGTGCCTGTTTGGGTACACTGAGGGAGAATTCAGAATGTCCAATTTACCTCACATCACATCTTTCGGGACTTGTGGGAGGAAACCGGAGCACCCGGAGGAAACCCACGCAGATACAGGGAGAACGTGCAGACTCCGTCCAGACAGTGACCCAAACCGCAAATCGAACCTGGGACCCTGGCGCTGTGAAGCAACAGTGCTAACCACTATGCTACCATGCCAGTCAGGAGCCTGTAAATAACACCGAAGCGATGAGTTGCTAGTCTTTTACAGCAGCAATGGGAGGTTTGGCCACAGCACCCCGATCCTGAAGGGGACACCCCAAGTCCACGCCCTTGCCACCAAATCGGTCCCTGTTAGTCCCAGAGCTCCAGGCACACAACCCCCAGCAAGCCTGAAGACAATGAAAAAGGTACTGGACTCCTTGGTTTCCCTTCAAAGGCCATGACTCCAGGACCCCGCTTGTAAATACTTGCACCAAACCATGCCCGCGTGACACCCCCCTGTGAGGGATGGAGCATAATTGGGGGGAGGGGTGGGGGGTATTCAAGCTTCCAGCCCATTAATCCCATTCAAATTAATGCAAAGGATCTGTTTGCGTGCTGGCAGGAATCCCGCTCTGGCCGGCAGGGAGGGATCAGAGACTGGTGACAGTCTGCCAGCCAGCACCTTTCCTGTTTTTTTGCCCAACATGGGATTCTCTGCCCGATCAGGATTCCCGGTCTTAGCGGCAGGGGTCAGAGAAATCTGGCCTTTATCTGCAGACCAAAAATCTATGACTGCCAAGTCTCTCATGTAACAGAAGATCTCAAATCTATGCAGTAATATGTCTGCCAAAAGACATTACTCAGTATATGGCTTTGCTTGTTAATTGAAAATTACATACTGTCGTCAACATATTCCACTTCAAATGTTAGTCTAGCAGAGAAAGGTTCTTGGCCATCGCATACAATTAAAAGATGATTAACATATTGCTCTGCTATGGTCCTGGTTGCTGTTTACTTACTCTAAAAGAAAATTAGATTCATTGCTTGGAGACACAGTGCAAGAGTGAATTCCAAATTGCAGATAAAAACCAACAGTAATTATTATAGAAAATGAATGACTCATTGCCAGAATCATTGGACAGGCAGCACACATTTTTCATTTTGTATAAAAAGGTGAGAATTGTGTAAACTAGTAACTGCTAGTTTATTTCAATTTAGAAATGAGTATCGCAGATTGCAGTAAACATACAAGGTTACTCCCTCTGTCCATCTCCTTCTCTGTATCCTTGTTCATCTCCATCTATCTCAGTCATCCCTTCACCAATTCCCCGCTACATATTCAACCTCATCCTCTCTCCCTCTTCCTCTCTCCCCACATCAATCATAGTGCATCACCTCAATACTTCGTGCCAGCCATGTAGGATCTTGGCCAAGTTTCCACTTTTCCAGTATTTGGCCATGAGTCAGCAAATCAGGCGATGGCGAGGCTCAATCTCAATGTATAATTGAGAGCAGTGAATACAGCAACACCAAATATCACAGAGATATCTGTGAAGGTTAGGGCATCTGACACACAAATTGTCACATTTAAGCTGGAATCCACATGAAATAGGTTGGAGCTGGACATGGTTGCCGTAAAAAGAAATGTGTCTGTGGAAGTGAGTTTTAACAAAGATATTGGGTGCAATCTAACAGAAAGGTTTCTAAGTGTCATTTGTGGCGGGTTTTACTGGGTTCCCCATCGCTATCTAATCACATATAGTCACTTTTTTGGAGCCCTAGGGAGTTTCTCCTCGGTCAAATTATCTTCATCACTGGGGAGCTGAACTCACTGGCCAGACCGGCTCCTCTGAGATTGGGCCACCATTTTGAAAGTGTACCCCAATCCCTAAGAGGGCTAGTGAATCCCCCAAACACCCCACCCATGGGCAATGTCACCCCCCACATACATGGGCATTACCCCCCCCAAGTGATGATACCCCACTATGGGGTCGCTAAAGGCCCCCCTTTTCAAGCCTTCCTATGCCCCCTTTCAACCACCCCCAAATCTTCCAGATGCCCCTTCATACCTCCCCTGCACCCCCCCACCCCACTTCATATCCACCCTCCTTTCATGGGTAAGGCTCCCAGGCCCTGACTCTTGGCAGTGCCACCCCGGCATCCTTGCACTGGCACTCTGGCAGTGCTGCTGCCGGCTTTGCAGTGCCATCTGGGCACCTTGACAGTGCCAAGGCGGCAGTGCCAAGGCGTCCGTGTTCCAACAGGAAGGCCAGGGGGCCACCCTGCCCGGTCTCTGACCACCCAGGGGCCTCCAATATCCCAGGATCCCTTGCTATTCCCCCTAGTCCACGTTTTTGTGGACCGGTACTGGACAGCGTCCAGCTGGGGCTTGCTGGGGAGGCCAATAGATGCCAGGAGGCCGGTAAACCGCGGGTGAGCACACCCAAGTGGGTTTAAAACCACACGGGGATTAGAAGTCGCACCCATTGCGGGCAGGATCCTGATCGCGAGGTCTGGAGAGATCTCGCAAGGCGCACTGACTGTTGGGAAACCTGTGGGAGGGTCTCCCGGCATCTACCGGCCGCATCGTGCTCCCATTCCGGCGTAACGCAGCCGGTAGATCACCCCCATTATCAAAAACAAGCGGAAAAGATTCTTTCCATATAGTTTTTACTCAAACTTTCTAAATAAGTATACTCCTTTTTCAAATACAAAATAAGGTGTGACCAATAGATTGTACAAGTCCAATTTTACTTCCTGTATTTTTATTCTGTGCTTCCTGTCACAAAACTCCCACATTCCATTAGCCTCCTTGATAATCTTTTGCATGGACAAGCTAGTTTTTAATGATGTAGCTAGATTCCTAAATATCTGTTGGTGCTTTTCCATTCTGTTTCAATTTATACCTACCATTCTGTCCTTGTGCAAATTAATAAAATCTTAAGAGTTGAGTTTGGAATTAAGATCAGGCATTTTTTTAAATTCTTCATGGAATGTCGCTGGCTGGGCCAGCATTTATTGTCCACCCCTAATTCCCCGTGCAGGGGCATTTAAGAGTCAGCCACATTGCTGTGGTCCTGGAGTCACATGTAGGCCAGACCAGGTAAAGGCAGCAGATTTCCTTCCCGAAAGGGCACTATGGCTTTTTATGACAGTCGACAAATGGTTTCTTGGCTGATTAAACTTATAATTTCAGATTTATTTCTTCTTAATTGAATTCAAATTTCGCCACTTGCCATGGCAGGCATTAACCTGAGTCTCTGGATTACTCGTCCAGTTACAATACCACAAAACCACTACCTCCCCTGCCTGGATAAACCTCTTGTTAGATTTGACCTATACTACAATTTACATGTACGAAAGGATGATGCGCCATCTCACAAAACACTCACAACCCTTTCATTTTAATAAAGCTTTCAGTGAGTCATATTGCAAAAGCCATCACATGGTGGAGATTAGTTCAACAGACTGGTGAAAAGCTGTCCTCACAATTTAAAAACAGGAATAGCTGTAATAACAGTTTAGAAAGCTGTGTCACCTGGAACAAAAGACCCTCACTGGACACTCCAGCAGAGGTTTGTGTCAATGTAGCCAAATTTGTTTTTTGTGTTTGTGGTGTATGTTCACTATTGCATACACAAGAAAGATTATACTAGGGAAAGTATGGAAACTTTAAAAAATATATATTTTAAAGAGTTTCCATTTGTTTAGATGTCAAACAAAGCACATGTAATTGCAACCAAAAAAAAGAATGTTGTGCGTATTACGGTTGTTTAATTGTCCTATTGCAGACCGGCTCGTTGGACTAGGGGTAAGATTCTCGCTTCAGGGTTCGTGTTTCATGAATTTGTGAGAGGTCCCGGGTTCAAATCCTGCGAGAGCCCTTTGATGTTGTTTCTGGGGCAGCACGGTGGCACAGTGGTTAGTACTGCTGCCTACGGCGCTGAGGACCCGGGTTCGAATCCCGGCCCTACGTCACTGTCCGTGTGGAGTTTGCACATTCTCCCGGTGTCTGCGTGGGTTTCACCCCACAACCCAAAGATGTGCAGGATAAGTGGATTGGCCCACGCTAAATTGACCGTTAATTGGAAAATAAATAATTGGGTACTCTAAATTTATCATTTTAAAAATTGTCTTCATGCAGTTAGACTTCAGCAAAATCAGCAACTTCAACACGATTTTCAGGGACAGTTGTATTAAATCATTCCAAATTGACCAAGAGAACTTTGAATATCTTAAGAGGTAGCCCAGTACAAGAAGCATTGGTTAGTATTGCAACATTGGACTTTCATTAAGTAGGCAAGGAAACACTGGAGATAACTATGATGGTTCCCAGTCTTTATGCAATTGAGGTTGATTTACATGGGTAATATTTTTGTGGCACTTGCTTTCAGTTAAAACACACCCACGAGGGCAGCATGGTGGCGCAATGGTTGGCACTGCTGCCTCAGGGCGCTGAGGACCCGGGTTCGATCCTGGCCCCGGGTCACTGTCCGTGTGGAGTTTGCACATTCTCCCCGCGTCTGCGTGGATCTCACCCCCACAACCCAAAGATGTGTAGGATAGGTAGATTGGCCACGCTAAATTGCCCCTTAATTGGAAAAACGAATTGGGTACTCTAAATTTCAAAAAAAAAATATTTTCGAAACACACCTGGCATGACTCTCTTGCTCTTTCCCTCTCTCTCCAGCCCGCTCCCCCTCTCTCTCTCCTCACTCCCCTGTCCCCCATGCTCCAGAGAGCTAGTACCTGTGGCTCAGCCTGTGGATCAGTGCTGCTTGGGGAGCAGGAGAAGGAAGATGAACCATCACACCACTGGAAAGTGTCACGCTGACAGCTCCCAGCCCTCAACCACGGCCTTGAATGGGCCTTCATTGTGTAAAGTTCACTCTGAAAGTTGACCCCTGCATCCTGGTTCCATTTGCACTGTTTATTGCTGTACTCCAGTCTATCAGTTTTTCCCCTAAAGATCAAGATCAATCTACAGTCTTCCTGCCTTGATTGACAAGTAGGAATAGGAGAAAATATGGCTCGGGGAACTTTGATGAATAAGGAATTGAGGTTTTTGATGTGACTGCAGAGATTATACTTTGGTTCTGAAACTTATGGGTTTTGATCCCTGAAAAACTGGGGTCGAAGTTTGTGAGGCATATGGTAAATTGTGGGCGCGATTTAATGGAAAAGTTCCTAAGTGTGGAAGCGAGCGGGAATTGCCACAGGCTTCCTGACACACAGCCCGGCGAGGCCATCACCGCTATAAAACATTAATTGGTCCACATAACCCACCCCACAGGCTTCACGCCGCAAGCTGATCGCCAGGACCGCGCCCACAACAAACGGAGCAGTACTTACTCCGATCCTCCAGAGCAAACACCACACAGCTTGCAGCCATGCACCATGATTCAGGGATGCTGACCTAGCTAGATTGTTAGAAGTGGTCGGAATGCCCTGTTCCCCCAAGGGGCTTGGAGGGTCCACCACAGGGCAGCCAGTGCCACCTGGGAGGAAATTGCAACAACTGCCAGCTCAGAAGCATCAACAGAATGACTGTCAGCCAATGCCGTCAGAAGATCAACGACCTCCATCGGACCACATGGGTGGGTTGGCACTGGCCTCCAGACAACGCCCCCTCCACCCGCCGAGCATGCGCCTTGCATATCCCATGCCCAGCACTGTACCGTGCCCTGGCCCACCCATGTCTAGCAGTGATGCCCACGTCGGCCCCATCCTCCCAGGCTCCATATTCTCCATTTCCCCCCCCCCATCCCATCCCCTCCCCCAACGATAAACAAAGTATGTGGCTCTCGATGCCCCCTCTGTGCCCCGCAAGAATAATTGGCGCACAGCAGATGTGAGAGGGACCAGATGGGAGGCGGGCGCCAGGCATCAGAGTCCTCAACCTCTTCGAGGTGCGGGCCCTGGATGTCGTTCGTGTAGCCGAGGACAGATTGGTCGTTGACATAGAGGTTGACATATGGTACAGAGGTGAGGATGCACCGAGCCCCACCCAGATGGCTTGTCACACGCGAGTTGTTAATGCCATACCGACTGACCCATCCCTTCCACTGACCACATGTCTATTCTCCTGCAGGATCTCTATCAGACGGTGCCGACCCATTCGGGGAGGTTCCCCCCCCCCATCCCGCCTCCCATGAGAACACCTCGGAGGGGAGTTCCAAGGAAACCACCATATTCACGGCACAGCTGTCATCCCCACCCTCCACCAGCGTGGAGGCACACATTTCGGTGGGCGACAGTAGTGGTCAGGTTTCTGAGGCACATTCTGGTAAGCAGCACGTGGTTGCTGATGCATATCAGGTGTGGGCAGGAATACCCAGGTGAGACAGCAATCGCAGATCTGCTGGATCCCAGGACCCAGCTGGCCCCAGTCCGACGCTGAACCTCTAGACCAGGACCCGGAGCTGATGCAGTCGATAGGGTGCGGCCGTGAGATTCAGAGGAGGATGTTAATAACGCTCTAGGTCCAGAGCCAATTGGAGTAGTCCCAGAGACTACGGGTGCAGGAGATGGCACCGGCAATGCGTGGCACCGAGGCCAACACTGCTAGGGTGGGGACCGCATTGGAGAGCCTGGTGAACAATGTCAGCAGCTTGAGTGGAGGTGTCCAAGGTGTTGATCAGTCAATGAAGCTATGGCTGAGCGCCTCGACAACATGTCCCAGTTTCTGGGGAACATGTCCCAGTCCCACGTGGATCTTGGTGAGGAGCTGTGGAGCATGTCCCAGTCTCAGGTGGGCATTGCTGAGGCACTCCAGAGCATGTCTTGTCACTGGGGGAGGTGTCCTAGTCACAGGTGGGCATTGCTGTGGTGCTTCAGAGCATGTCTCAGTTGATCCCAGCATTGTTGATTAAAGAAGATAGTGATACAATATTGAGGAATGATATTAGTACAGACGTTGTGGAATCTGTCTGAGTCGAGTTAAGGAACATCAAGAGGCAAAAAACATTTGTAGGGGTGGAATACAGACCACCAAACTGCAGTGGTAATGTTGGGAATAGCATTAAACAGGAAATCAGAAATGCATGTGATAAAGGAACATCTGCGATTATGGGTAACTTTAATCTGCATACAGATTGGGTGAGTCAAATTAGTCACAGTACAATAGAGGAGAAATTCTGGAGTGTATCCGGGATGGTTTCCTGGACAAGTATGTTGAGGAACCAACAAGGGAACATGCCATCTTGGATTGGATGTTGTGCAATGAGAAAGGATTAGTTGGCAATCTAGTTGTGAGAGAACCCTTGGGGATCAGTGACCATAATATGGTAGAATTCTTTATCAAGGTGAATAGTGAGGTAGTTGATTCTGAGACCAAGGTCCTGAACCTCAATAAAAGTAACTATGATGGTATGAGGCATGAGCTGGCTATGATTGACTGGAAACATTACTGAAAGGAAGGACAGTGGACAGGCAATGGCAGGCATTCAATTTCCATTACAGTGAGCATTGTCTCTAAGGTACTTAGTGGGTGCACCCAGTGATTCACTCGGTTGAAGTAAAAGATTCTCCTCACCAATTATAGGGCGGGATTCTCCCTTCTGGGGACTAAGTCCCCAAGCCCGCTGGAAAACGGGCGAGAATCACTCCGGACTTTTTCCTCGAAGGCCCAAGGTGATTCTCCGATTTCCAGGGGGCTAGCAGAGCCCCGGCGTGCATCCCGCAGCTCTGGCTGCTGGCAGGGCCCTGCTAGCCAGACCGCGCGGCCGCGCATGCGCATGGCGGCCGGAAGCAGGTCCGCGCATGCATGTGGCGGCCCACCTCGGCGCTGGCGACATGGCGGAGCCACACAGCGTGCCCGCGAGGAAAAAGGTAGGTCCATCCCAGATCGCGGTGGCCCCCGATGAGCACCCACCCCGGAGTCCGATACACCCCGCCCCCCACCAGGACCGCGGCCGTGGGTCCCAGCTTCCGCCGAGTGGTACCACATGTAAACCACGCCAGCGGGAGTTCGGCCGGTTGACCGCGGAGAATCGCCGCGGAGGCCTGTTCCAACGGCCCCCGACCGGCGCCGCGTTGACTGCATGTGCATGTTAGACTAGCGGACCTGCGGAGAATCGCGGAAGCACGTCGTGCCGGATTTCCGGCGTGAACGGCTATTCTCAGCCCCCGTGCCGGGCGCGATTTAGGCGTGGAAGGTTGGAAAATCCCGCCCATAATGTTTGATATGGTCATGATGGGTATATGACTGGATTGTGGTGAAGTTTTACTCTGCCTAACTAGAGTACCAAAGAGATGATAGCCCAGAATTTCCTGAATTTGTGCCTTTGTGATGGGACATTTATATCAAAGTGTCAGATTTTCAGTGCAAAGATGCCAGGAAATTGTGTCAGAGATTTGGGCCACTTCACAACTTCCTGGGATCACAATTTTGGTGTTGGTGGGCAATCTATCTACAATAAATGTTGTGCACAGCAAAACATTGTCATATTTATTCATCACACAAATAACATTTAGCTGTGTCTGATTAAAACTAGCAGGAGTCAACAGCTTAATTTGCATGCGTAACATCATACTTCTCCAACTAATTTAGCCAGCATAAATATAATTGACTTTCAGACACAATAGCTGGCCAGAAAGCATCCTTTAAATGGGATTTAGTTTTTGAATTTGTTTATTGTTTGTAATGATTCACTGATCTCTTGTTCCTTAACAGTGTCAGGTGCTATTTTTTAACATGGAATGTCGTCCAAAAATGGGCCTGGATTTCCGTTTGGGAGACCGTTTTCCGGTCAGAATTGCGTGGAATTCGCGTTCCCGCTGTGGGACAAAATTCAGGAGATGCAAATTGGCCAGCACTCTGCCCACGTGAATTGCAAGTGATGCCCTGCCCCGCTGGCATCCGGTTTGCTGCGACCGAGGTTTGCGTTAAAGAGCCTGACAAGCTGGAGCTGCTTACAAACCCTCTACTCACCACACACTCTCATTCCAGCCAAGACAATGGCTCAAAGAAGATCTTGCCCTGGCATCTCTCCCGTCCCTCACTTCTCACATCACCCCCCAATGCCCTAGACGCCAACAACACCCCACCTGCCGGGATGGCTTGGGTCACTGTCTGTGCGGAGTCTGCACGTTCTCCCTGTGTCTGCGTGGGGTTTCCTCTGGGTGCTCCAGTTTCCTCCCACGCGACCCAAAAGTCGTGCTGTTAGGTAATTTGGACATTCTGAATTCTCCCTCCATGTACCTGAATAGGCGCCGGAACGTGGTGACTAGGGGCTTTTCACAGTAACTTCATTGCAGTGTTAATGTAAGCCTACTTGTGATACTAATAAAGATTATAATTATAATAATTTCCCCTAGATCCCACCCTCGACAAACTCCTACAAATATGCATTGTCTTCTTTGGCTAGGAGCTTTGCACACACATGCCACCAGTTACAGACCCAACCCCCCCATAGAACTCTCCTCCCAGAGACTCAGTATGTCCTCTCTATGTCTCCTAGGATAAGGCGGCCCATAATAGGCGTGAGCGCAAAAAGACAGGAGGTGGAGTCACTGACTTTCGGGTCCACATCGTAGCGAGGAGAAAGACCTGCAACTCGAAGGCGAGGCCAGGGAGAGGGCAGAGGTCAGCACGTGACAAACAACTGAGAGCCCAATGGAGGTCTCCCACAAACCAGTCCCTCCCAAGATCTCACCCCATGTCTTTTCTTTTGCAGGAACACGATAAGACGAGGTCGGGCTGGCCCGGGTCGCCGCCCCCAGCCACATGCCCAACATACCCCAGAGCACAGGTCCGGGGAAGACACTGACATTTCATCACTGCTGTCACCTGCACCCACCACCAGCGCAGAGACTATCACCTTAGTGGGTAATGTTAGCCATCTGGCTCCTGGGTCACCCTCTGGTGCGCACCAGATTAATGCACCTCAGGTGGAGGCAGGGATTCCCGAGGGAGAGGAAGGTCGGAACGCTGCCTGATACCAGGAAACAGCTGTTGTCCAGACAGGCATTGCGCTTCTGGAAAGTTTGATCCCACCACTCGTGCAAATGCAGCCGAAGAGCCAGAGCCTTCAGCAGGTGGTGTCAGCAACGTTCCAGCGCCTGCAAGTCCAGCTGGAGGAGTTCATCCGCCTTCAGGCATTGGAAATGTTACCGACAATGTGTGCCACCTAGGCCAACACTTAAAGGGTGGCATCTACAGTGGAAGGCTTGGGGCAAGAAATCAGAGCTATGGGTCAGGACATCAAAGACTTGGGGCACACTGTCCTGTCCATGGCTGAGGTGCAGAACAGGAGGGCCCAGTTAAAGGTGGATATGTCCTTGGTGCTGATGGCCATTGCAGCGGCACTCCAGAGCTTGGCCCAGTCACTGAGGGCATCGTGAACATTGAGCAGGCACTGACTGACTGCCGCCAGTCACAAATACATGTCCCAGTCTCAGAGCGCCATGACTGAGGGCATCAAGGCCATGGTCCAAACACGGAGGGCCTCCGGGACTGGCAGCGCCAAGTGACTGGCGCTTCCGGAGCTCACTCTGGCCTCCTCTCAGTCCCATGGAGTCGGCCTGGGGCCAGCGAGAACCCCAAGGGAGGAGGACGTGATGGGACCCGTGCCGGTGTCTGCCACAGGGGAGATGCTAGAACTCCTCAGCCCTTCCGAATCCCCCTCCCCCCCACCTGACTCTGACACATCTCATGGGCAGCAGGCAGAACAGGGTGACACGTCGTCACCTATGACACGCGAAGGTCAGCCGTGCCAACCCAGGTCCAGGCCCTCCAGGGGACGGCTGCCAAAGACCTCACATGGCAGAGGGTGAGGCACGCAGCAGGCTACCTCCGCTTCTGATGTGCTTGAAGGAGCAGTAGGGCAGATAAGATAAGGAAGGTAGATGATACTTAAGTTGGCAAGCGTGTAGAACATAGAAGATAGTTTAGGGTTAGGGCGTACCGTTGTACATAGTCACCATTAAACACTTTTGCACCACCAGTTCGAACTGCCTCTAACCCCATTCTGCCGGGTGGGAAGATATGTGGGCCCATGAGAAGGTGTGGTCAGCGGACCCAGGCGGGCAGTGGCATGTTTTCCTACAGGCAAGAGTCAGACTTTGTCAAGCAATGAGGAGCACCAGAGCTCATCTCACAGCGAGTCGTCTTTATCCTCCGTCCCGTGGACAAGACCCGCTGATACTGCCAACCCAGGGCCAACACTCTGTGATGATCCTGGAATGACCCCCAGAGGTGGAAGAGGCAGCTGTGGTAGTGGGAAGGAGTGGAAGGCAAGGGGGAAGGTAGAGTCCAAAGTCCAAAGATGTGCAGGTAGGTGAATTGGCCATGCTAAATTTCCCCTCAGTGTCCAAAAGGTAAGGTGGGGCTACTGGGTTACGGACTAGGGTGGGGACATGGTCCTAGGTAGGGTGGGTGCAGAATCGATGGGCCCAATGGCCTCCTTCTGCACAGTGGTGATTCTATGACCGGATAGCCCTTGTCACCCAGTAGCCAACCCCTCATCTGCACCAGGATGTAAAAGTTGCGCACACTGCCTGGATATTGGGTGCATATGTGCATGGTGTGCAGCTGCACGTCCAGGGAGTGGAACCCCTTCCTATTGATGAAGGACACCCATGATGCACTGGTGTTCAGAGGGTGCCATCAATCACCCCTGGAACTCGGGCATGCCAGTGATGGCGGCTAAACTTGCTGCCCAGGCAGCCTGGGGGGATCTGTTCCACATTGAAGGTCATGTTGTATGATGTCCAGGCACATAAGGGCATCTGTGACAGCACGAATACTGTGCGGATATTTGCGAGATCCCACACAGGTCCCCGCTCGAGCCCTGGAATGAGCCAAAGATCTCAAGGTTCTGGGAAACCATCACCTTGACTGGCACCGGGAGTTGGTGTCCTCAATACACCCCTGGTTCCAGATGAGCCACGGTCTGACACAAATGGCGCATGGTCTTCCTGCTGAGCCGGAGTCATCAGTGGTACATGCGATCTGGAAGCTCCTCGAAGGATAGGCGTCGATGGTATACACGTGGCCTGTGCAGCATCTCCTTCTCACCACCTTGACCTGTTGGACGGCCTGCACTTGAGCCTCACCAGCTGGCCCCAGCTCTTCTGGGGCAGGCTCCTCTTGTGCAGGGTCCTCTCTCATGCTCTAGCCTCCGTTCGTCCGCAACGGCAGTAGCGGCCAGGTAGATAGCGAGCACAGCTGGCAGTAGTCTGATATCCATATCTCTGCAGGTGCACCCCTGTTCCCATCACTGCATACCAATCTTTATTATTGTCACTTGGGGCTTGTTTAGCACATTGGGCTAAAACAGCTGGCTTGTAATGCAAAACAATCAGCAGCGCGGGTTCAATTCCCATACCTGCCTCCCCGAACAGGTTCCGGAATGTGGCGACGAGGGGCTTTTCACAGTAACTTCATTGAAGCCTACTTGTGACAATAAGCAATTATTATTATTAAGTACGTTTAATAATGAGGTTATTGCAATGAGGTTACTGTGAAAATCCTCCAGTCGCCGCACTCTGGCGCCTGTTTGGGTACACAGAGGGAGAATTCAGAGTGTCCAATTCTCCTAACAAGCACATCTTTCGGGACTTGTGGGAGAAAACCGGAGCCCCCGGAGGAAACCCAAGCAGACAGGGGGAGAACGCCGGCCTGTGATGTTGGGATCCCCCATCCTCACCACCCGTACTTGTCAATAGAGGCACCAGTGTCAGTGATAGGCTCTGTGAGCCCTGTCCTGTTTCCCCCATTGGGGTTTACTGTGGGTCTCCACACTGGTGGGCCGTGTGTTATCCCACCAGCAGGGTGCCAACTGGTTGGTGTAGTGGAGACGGTCAACGTGCTGCCAAGCTCCTCCATGATAAGAGACTTGTGTGTGGGCTGGTCCTACTGATGGGGTGAGCAAGGGAAGTGTGCTTTTGCTGGGACCTTAGCTGCAGTGTGATCTACAGCCTGGGTATTACACACAGGTTGTGTCAGGGAGCTGGTCATGTTTCCTTGACGGGGGAAGGATGGATGGGAGCAGCAGCACGGTAGACAGGCAAGGCTTGGAGTCAGCTCGTGGTCCTGATGTTGGGCTAGCTGATATTGTCACTGGTGAGGCCTCTACTCTGAGAGGGACAGTATGACATGTGTTATGGGCCAGGGTTTAGAGAACCCCAAAGTGTATCATGGAGTTCACCTGACCCACAACTTTTAATAGATTGTGGTCTGGGGAGCACACGGCACACTCTACAGGTGTGGTACAGCAGAAATGGAAAAGTATTTTTTAAAGCAAAACAATGTTAATTCTATGAACTCAAGTTAACCTTTTCAAAACATACAGTGAACATCTTAGCAACCATTAATTCAAATACAACCCCCAAAGAATACAACGCTAAGTAATCATTTAAGCTTTCCTTTTAACATCCATAAGACTTAAAACACCTTTTACCAGAAGCACATTAGGTTTACATTCACTACTGAGAACATTTATAATTCTGAATTCACCAAATGATCAAGAGATAGTATTTTCATGGCAGAGAGATCAACAGTACACCTGCTCTGCCTGGCTCCAGCTCCAACACTGAAAACGAAACTAAAACACACCCTGCAGCCTGCTCAAAAACAAAAGTAAAAAGCTGACAGACAGCCCAGCTCCACCCACTCTCTTACATCACTGCAGTAGTAAACACCCATTTCTTAAAGGTTCTCTCACTACAGATATTTATATACACACCCATTTATAAACACCCATTTCTTAAAGGTACTCTCACCTGCCACAGGGTGGCTGCCAAAGGTCACGGTATATGTGTCCTTTATGTGAGGTGAGCTCAACAATTCCACTGCTTCATTGGCAGTGGAGCTGCGCTTCTGAGGAATGTACTGATGAGTGCCAACACCTGGTGGACCAGTTATTGAGCATTACCATGCCCATTCCCTTGATGATACTGCTGGGGTTGGAGGGTTTCTGGAGTGGGGCGGCACAGGCTGGGTGGGCTCCTAGATGACCGGAGGCTCTCTGAGCATTGACATACAGTCAGCAGTGTGAACAGCCAGGAACCTGCATGTTGCACCAAAGGGGTGCGTTTAAATCACATCCTGCAGTAATGGCAGTCTGAGCCAGGCCATCCCCATCCCGAAGGGGACACCGTGAGTGCACGGACTTGCCACCAGTCATTCCCCGCTACTCCCTGTGGTCCAGCCAGAGATCCTCCAGGAAGGGCGACACATTTTGAGAGTTTTCTTACCTTCTCGCTCCCCCTCAACAGCCATGGTGCGCAGGACTTGCTTGTAACGAAGAACGGTACAGCACAGGAACAGGCCCTTCGGCCCTCCAAGCCTGCACCGATTATGATGTCTGTCTAAATTAAAACCTTCTGCACTTCCGCATCCCTCTATTCCCATCCTATTCATGTATTCGTCAAGATGCCTCTTAAACGTATCTGCTTCCACCACCTACCCCGGCAGCTCCAGTCCAGGCACTCACCACCCTCATCTCCTCTAAACTTTCCCACTTAAGTCTATGTACCCTAGTAATTTACTTTTCCACTCGAAGAAAAGGCTTCTGACTCTCCACTCTGTCCATGTCCCTCATAATTTTGTAAACTTCTATCTGGTCGTCCCTCAACCCCTGGCGCTCCAGTGAAAACAATCCAAGTTTATCCAACTTCTCCTCATAGCTAATACACCGCAGATCAGACAACATCCTGTTAAACCTCTCCTGTACCCTCTCCAAAGCATCCACATTCATCTGGTAGTGTGGCGACCAGAATTGCATGTAATATTCCAAATGTGGCCTAACCAAGGTTCTGTACAGCTGCAGCATGACTTGCCAATTTTTGTACTCAATGCCCCGACCAATGAAGGCAAGCATGCCGTATTCCTTCTTGACTGCCTTATCCACCTGTGTTGCCACTTTTGGTGATCAGTGGACCTGATCTTTCTGCTTGTCAATACACCTAAGGGGTCTGCCATATACTGTATAATTGTCACCTGTATTAGACCTTCCAAAATGCATCGCCTCACATTTGTCCAGATTAAACTCCATCTGCCATTTCTCTGCCAGGTCTCCAACCGATCTATATCCTGCTGTATCTTCTGATAATCCTCTTCACTATCCCAAGCTTCACCAATCTTTGTGTCATGCACAAACGTACTAATCATATATATGAACAGCAAAGGCCCCAGCACTGATCCCTGCGGAACATCACTAGTCACAGCCTTCCAATCAGAAAAACATCCTTCCATCGCTCCCCTCTGTCTTCTATGACCTAGCCAGTTCTGTACCTGCCAGCTCACCTCTGATCCCGTGTGACTTCACCTTTTATACCAGTCTGCCATGAGGGACCTGGTCAAAGGCCTTACTGAAGTCCATGTAGACAACATCTGCTGCCCTACCTACATCAATCACCTTTGTCACTTACTCAAAAAAAACCTACCCAGTTGGTGCGGTATGACCTCCCCTTCACAAATCATGTTGCTTATTGCTGATAAGTCAATTTGTTTCCAAATGTGAGTAAATCCTGTCCCCAATAATTTCCCGACCACTAACGTAAGGCTCCCCAGCCTATCATTTCCTGGATTATCCCTTCTACCCTTCTTAAACAAAGGAACAACATTGGCTATTCTCCATCCCTGTGGGACCTCACCTGCAGCCAATGAGGATACAAAGATTTCTGTCATGGCCCCAGAAATGTTTTCCCTTGCCTCCCTCAGTATTCTGGGTAGATTCTATCAGGCCCTGGGGTCTTATCCACCTCAATGCTTTTTAAGACACACAACACCTTTTTGATATCTGCATTACCAAACATATCTACACGCCCTTCCCTAGACTCATCATCCACCAAGTCCTTTTCTTTGGTGAATACTGATGCAAAGAATTCATTTAGTACATCACCCATTTATCTGGCTCCGCACATAGATTCCCTCCTCTGTCCTTGAGTGGGCTGACCCTTTCCCTGGCCAACTTCTTGCTCTTTATATACTTTTTAAATGCCTTGGGATTCTCCCTAATCTTGTTTGCCAATTATTTTTCAAGGCCCCTTTTAGCCCTCCTGACTCCTTGCTTAAGTTCCTTCCTACTTTCTTTATATTCTACAAGGGCTTTGTCTGTTCCCAGCTGTCTAGACCTCACAATTACTTCCTTTTTCTTTTTGACTAGGCTCACAATATCCCTCGTCATCCAAAGTTCCCGAAACTTGCCATACTTATCCTTCATCTTCACAGGAACATGCTGGTCATGAATCCTAATCAACTGACATTTGAAAGACCTCCACATACCAGATGTTGATTTACCCTGAAACAGCCGCCCCCAATCCAAATTTATCAGTTCCTGTCTAATATTGTTGTAATTAGCCTTCCCCCAATTTAGCAAATACTTGCGCCAATTCACCCCCACGCGACTACTGTCTAAGAGGAGTGGAGCGTGCAATGTCCAATCTGCTAATCGCAATCAAATCCATACGGATTTGTATGGGGCAGCCGGTGCGGTGCATGAACCTGACTGCCAGACCGTGTCGGAATTGGCATAGATTTGTGGTGCACCCATCAGGCAGCGGAGAATCCAGCCTTAGGTTTCATTTGGAATTCATCTTGATAAATACACTCAGTGAGATACTGCATCAATATTTTATAAAGGATAGAAATGTTAAAATAGTTTATTTAAAGAGTTAAGGTGGTTGTTATGGATCATGTAACTCTGAATTTAAATGCAGAGATATCTGAGAGATTCACTGTTAATGAATTACCTCATGCTGATTTTGCATTGAATTTCAAATATTTCCCTGCAAACCACAGGAAGTGCTTTGAAAGTAATTTGCCCCGAAACAGTATCATTCATCCACTTAATAATAAAGTTGCAAATGTCCATATTCCACCCACGCATCCTGTTTTAGCAAATTTACCACAAATTGGTTGGTGGAAATATATCCGGGATGGAATATGGCAGCATCTTTATTTCTGGGGAGACGGAATATTCAGCCCATGGTGGATGAATCGGTAACAAAATGATTATTGTTTATTGTGAGGTGCCTATAGGGGAAAATTCAAATTAATTTCTCCCAGGGCATTTAGTAATCTGAAGCGATTGAAACCTGCAATTAGCACAGGCACCTGAAAATGCAGAAAACCAGAATGTAACTTTATTATTAAGTGGATGAATGATACTGTTTAAGTGATCAAATTAGAAATTAATACCAAACATCAGTGGACGTTGGCTGTGTCACGTCTGTGCACCACTATGCATCAAAACACTTTCTAGCATCAAAAGACAGGAAAATAGAGCGTTTATCACTGGTGAGGTTGGCGCACTGGACGGCTTAGTCGATGGTCTACATCACCCATCTTCCCATTACAGAAAATCTGTATCGCTTTGTACCATTCAGAATGTTGAAATATACCCACCACCTTCCCAACCACACCCAAGCTTGCCCCCAGAGAAACATAGCAAATAGGAGCGGGAGTTGGCCCTGGGGATTTATCGGCCTTCAATCCATCAATTTCCCCAACACCATTTTTCTACTAATACTGATTTCCTTCAGTTCTTTCCTCTCACTAAACCCTGTGTTCCCCAACATTTCTGTTATGCTATTTGTATCCTCCTTTGTGAAGACAGAGTCAAAGTATGTATTTAGTTGGTCAGCCATTTCTCTGTTCCCCATTATGAATTCTCCGGTTTCTGACCTACATTTGTCTTCACCATTCTTTTTCTCTTCACATACCTAATACAGGGAGGACGAGTGCCTAAATCAGCAATCTACCAAGCAAATTCACCCTGATAATATGCTGCCCACAAGATAAAACATTTGGCATGAGCATCCCATTTTTTAAAGGGTGGCAAGGAGAGGAGGTTTCTATCTTTGGGGCCTGCCCTTTGTGAATGGGGAGCAGGATGACCCCCTAAGATAGAACTCTTTTCCTCATCCCCTCCCCTCTTGGTACCCGCCTGCAGTCTTAAACCTAACTCCCTCCCCCACCCCCTGCCTGACTGGCCCAAACCCTCCTTTCCAAGACGCTGGATTTGCCTGTCTCTGGGACTATGGGCCCTCTTGCTCCCCATTGACAGCGTCCATTAACGCTCCTGGGACTGATGGAGCTGCTGGTAAATTGGATTGGCAGGCAGCTCCCGAGGGCAGGACCTCCTCTCCAGTAAGGGGCAGTAGTCCTAGTCAACCTTTGTTTAGGCTGCCCTCAGTGCACTATGGCTGAGGTGTGGGCTAGTGCGGAGCAGATTGGCTCCACACCAACTTTATTTCTGCGGAGACGGAATATTCAGCCCATGGTGGGTGAATCGGTACCAAAATTATTATTGTTTTATTGTTAGGTGCCTATCGGGGAAAATTCTAATTAATTTCTCAGAGGCCATTTATAATATGAAGTGTATTACTGTAGGTGTCTATTAAAACAATAATCACCATATTTGAAGGGAAATTACACAAAAGCAGGTAAGTTATGCTGAACCTTCATAGAATTTTGGTTAGGCCACAAGTTAGAGTATCTGGTGACTACACTTTAGGAAGAATGTGAAGATAAGAGTCACTTACAGCGCAGAGGAAGGCCATTCAGCCCATCAACTCAGTGCTGGCTCCCCGCAGAGCAATCCAGTTAGCAACACTCTCTATGAACCTTTGAGATTATTTTCTTCAAGTACCCATCCACTTTCCTTTCAAAATCATCGATTGTTTCTGCTTCTACAACCCTTGTGAACAGCGAGCTCTAGGTCATTGCCACTCGCTGCATAAAAATGTTCTCCTATTCCCACTGCATCACTTGCCCCAAACCTGAAATCTGTATTCTGTGGCGCTTGTCCATCAACTAATGGGAACAATTTTTCCTAGTCGACCTGATCTAAATCTGTCATAATCTTATATGCTTCTGTCAAATCTCCCCTCAATATCCTTTGCTGCAAGGAGAACAACCCTAGCTTTTCCAACCTGCCCTTGCGTCACTCAAGCCCCTCAGCCTATGAACCATTCTAGTAAATGTTTTTTTGCACTCTCTCAATGCCCCTCGTTTCCTTCCTAAAGTGTGGTGACCAGAACTGGGTGCAATTAAGTTGGGGCCCCACCAGAACTTTATAAAGATTTGACATAACTTCCCTGCTTTTGAACTCCTGGCTGGCTGGTTTTGCAGAGAGCAGCTTCAAAGTGCCTGGCTGTTTTGCTGTGAGCTGTTTAAAAGGAGAAAGCCAGTTTGAGACAGCAGCTTGAGAAGTTCTGGTTTGCTGTGAGTTGCTTGAAGGGAGAAGCCAGTTGGAAAAAACAATTTGTGTGTGTCTGTGTGTTTCCAGAGAGCCGCAGGAAGAAAGCAAGGTGCTGGAGCTGAAGTCAACCAAGCTAATATATCTCTGCCATTCTACAGAAAATATATATACATACTTAACCTGTTGTGATACTGTTTAAAGGTGTTAAGTCTCTTGGAAGTTTGAAGGAACATTTTAAGGGGTTATTTACTGTTGCAATATTTTCTGAGTTATCTTTGAAGTAAGGGGTGTTAAGAGATCCAATGTTTATTTAAGATGTTAAGTTGAGTTCATGGAATAAACAGTGTTTTGTGTTTAAAAACCCACATGTCCATAATTGTAATCCCACACCTAGGAAAAAGCCGTGTGCTAGGAAAAGCAACAAATCCATTAAAGGGAGAGGTTGGTTGAACTCCATGATACATTTTGGGGTTCAGAAAACGCCTCGCCCATAACACCACCTCATCAAATTTGTTATGATTGTATCTTGAAATTATGTGATTCAAATGTTCAACTTCCTCTTCTAAAAATTCCGTAATTCTATTATTTTAATAGACATCCTAGCCATTTATATTTAAGCAGGCTATTTATTGCCTCTAAAAGTAGTCAACCAAGGAATTTTTCATAAGCACACTGCATTTAGGTATTACTCTTTGCCGAATGTAGTCCGATGGCTTATGTTTCTGAAGCAACTGATCAGGGAACAGCTGAAAAATAGGCTGCAATTCCTATGCCATGTTACATGAAATAAGAAAAAGTAATTAAACACTGCACCATGAATACATGGTATAAAAATGCCTTTTTATTTATCTCCTTAGGTTTGAGGTTGAATACATCCTGTCAGAGCCTCACCTCGAATGGACAGGGAAACGGGGAAAGGTTGAAATGTCTCTTTGTTCAGAATTTGTGACTGGGCGTACTGAAGAGTTGCAAACGCTTGTGTGTGTTTGTGGTCCAACCTCCTTCACTGAGCAAGCTGTTGGGTATGTACTGAGCTATCCAACCTGCACAGGATGATATTCTTCAAATTTCCATAGTCTGTTTTTACTTCTAGACCATTGCCATGATTTACTTTATTTCTAAATTTTTAATGACTCTCAGTAGCCTTGTATAGTCCTGCTTATTGTTTTGCTGACAGTTCCATTCCCCTCCTTGATGATGGTCTTAGACAGAACCAGATTGTTCACATCTCGGCAACTGATGCAGCACTGAACCCATCGATCATCCAATTTGGTAACATCAGCCACCTCTACACTCTGCCGCCAAAACCTTTACAAATGCCTTTACCATCTCTAGATTTGACTATTCTAAAAACAGAAAATGCTGGATAAACTCAGCTGGCCTGGCAGTATCTGTGGAGAGAGAAACAGAGTTAGCGTTTTGAGTCCAAATCACTTTGTGCCTTGACGACAGAGATAGATAGGTTCTAGATTGATAAGGGATCAGGGGTTATGGGGATGAGAGAAATATCAGCCATGATTGAATGGCGGAGCAGACTCGATGGGCCGAGTGTCCTAATTCTGCTCCTATATCTTATGGTCTTATATGACTCTTCTACCGGAAATATCCACTCTGCTGCCAGATCTGCTGAGTGTATCCAGCATTTGAAAATGAAATGAAAATCACTTATTGTCACAAGTAGGCTTCAAATGAAGTTACTGTGAAAAGCCCCTAGTCGCCACAGTCCAGCACCTGTTTGGGGAGGCTGGTACAGGAATTGAACCCGCGCTGCTGGCCTGCCTTGGTCTGTTTTAAAAGCCAGCTATTTAGCCCTTTGCTAAACCCCTAGCATTTTCTGTTTCCATTTCAGATTTCCAGCATCTGCAGTATTTTACTTGTATTTGACTATTCCAATGCTGTCCAACCAGCCTTTCATCCTCCTCCTCATAAATTTCAACTCATCCAAAACATTGCCTGCCTATAGACTCTGCTGTCCTTGCTGATCTACATTGGCTCCTATTCACTCAATGTCTCCTTGATTTAACACAACCTGAGTTTTAAGAATTGCTGTAAACGCTTTTCAGTTTTAGACTGGAAAGTAATATAGCTGAAATTGTGATGGTTCTTCTTGTTGCTATCGACATGTTATAAGATCATAAGACATAGGAGCGGAGGTAAAGCCATTCGGCCCATCGAGTCCACTCCACCATTCAATCATGGCTGATTTCAACTCCATTTACCCGCTCTCTCTCCATAGCCCTTAATTCCTCGAGAAATCAAGAATTTATCAACTTCTGTCTTAAAGACACTCAACGTCCCGGCCTCCACCGCCCTCTGTGGCAATGAATTCCACAGACCCACCACTCTCTGGCTGAAGAAATTTCTCCTCATCTCTGTTCTAAAGTGACTCCCTTTTATTCAAGATTTTTTTTTGGAAAGTATCTTATTCCAAATTTATTCAAACAGTTATAAAATATAAATAATCCGAGGAACATGTTCCCCAACTCTCGGTTTTACAGTCTGTACAGGCTTTTTCCACGTTTTCACCTCCTTAAACATGGCCACCATGTTCTCAAAGCCCTCCACTGAGCCTTTCAGTTCATACTTGATTTTCTCCAACCGGAGGAAGTCATACAGGTCCCCTAGCCAGGCTGCCACCTCCTACGGCGTTGCCAACTGCCATTCCAATAAAATTCTCCGCAGAGCAAACAGATAGGCGAAGGCCACAATATCGGCCTTCCTCCCCTCCATCAGCTCCGGCTTCTCCGATATCCCGAAGATCGCCATCATAGGGACCAACCTGACCTCCTACCCCACAATCTTTGTTAGTGCCCCGAACACCCCTGCCCGGTATCTCTCCAGCTCCTCACTGCCCCAGAACCAGAAGGGACTGGTTTAGCACAGGGCTAAATCGCTGGCATTGAAAGCAGACCAAGGCAGGCCAGCAGCACGGTTCAATTCCCGTACCAGCCTCCCCGAACAGGCGCCGGAATGTGGCGACTAGGGGCTTTTCACAGTAACTTCATTTGAAACCTACTTGTGACAATAAGCTATTTTTCATTTCGAACATATGCGTTTAGTTTTCTGGTCCCAGCACACACTTCTCACATTCGCCTGCCACTCCCGGAAGACCCACTCATCCTTGCCCGAGTCATATGCACCCTGTGCACCACCATAAACTGTTTCAAGCTCATCCTCGGACACGAGGAGGTCGAGTTGACCGTGCCCAATGCCTCATTTCACACTCTCCAATCTATGCCCCCTCCCAACTCCTCCTCCCAGCTCTCCTTGATCCTCACCACCTGCACACACACCCTGCTCTCCTAGCCACCTGAATATGTCCCCAATCCTACCCTCCCCCCCCCACGTCTGGAAGCAACAACCGTTCCAATAAGGAATACTTCGGCAACCTGGGAAACCCTTTCCACACCTTCCGTGCAAAGTCCCTTACTTGTAGATACCTAAATTTGCTTCCCCTCGAGAGCTCTAGCCTCTCTCTGAGCTCCTCTAAGCTTGTGAACCTCTCTTCCAGATACAAACCCTAGCCCTCAAATCCCTCCTCTTTCAACTTCCTGACAATACCGTCCATCCGTCCCAACTTAAACCTGTGGTTCTTATATAGTGCCGTTAACAACGACATGCCTTCTACCCTAAACTGTCTCCTCAGCTGGTTCCACACCTTAATCATGGACTGTACAACTGGACTCTCTGTATATCTCCTTGGTGTAAACGGGAGCACCGCCGTCACCATGGCCCTCAGGCTGGACCCCCTACAGGACTCCTCCTCCATCCTAACCCACTCTAACCCCTCTCCTTCCCACCACTGCCTCACCTTCTCCACATTCACCGCCCAATAATAATGCAGCAAATTTGGTAGTGCTAACCCCCCCTTCTGCCTCTGCCTCTGCAGCAGGGCCCTCTTTACCCTTGCCAGCTTCCCCACCCATACAAACTCCAAAATAACGATCCAGCTTCTGAAAAAAGGCCTTTGGAACGAAAATCGGAATCGTCTGGAATATGAATAAGAATCTTGACAAGACATTCATTTTCACCACTTGGACCCTCCCTGCCAGCGTCTGATGCAGCGAATCCCACCTCTTAAAGTCCTCCCTTATCTCCTCCACCAACTTTGTTAGGTTCCACTTATGTAGCACCGCCCATTCTCCCATCACCTGGAACCCCAAATACCTAAACCTATGCCTGGCTACTCTGAATGGTAGCCCTTCTAATCTGGCTCTCCGAACCAACTCGTTCATGGGCACACCTCAGTTTTCCCCACGTTTAACTTACAGCCTGAGAAGCTCGCAAACCTCTCGAATAGGCCCATAATCCTCCCTCTGCTCTCCAGCGGGTCTGACACATATAGTAGCAGGTTGTCTGCATATAGCGACACCCAGTGCTCCTGCTGCCCCTTCTAGTTCCCTGACACGCTACTGACCCCCGAAGGGCCATTGCCAAGGGCTCTATCGCTAGAGCAAACAGTAGTGACAACAGTGGACACCCCTGCCTTGTTCCCCTGTGCAACCCAAAACTTTGTCAATTCATCTCATTGGTCCATACACTCGCCACCGGTGCCATGTACAACAAATGTACCCATGCCACAAACCTCGGTCCTAACCCAAACTTTCCCAGGACCTCGAACAGGTATCGCCACTCCACCCAATCAAATGCCTTATCCGCGTCCATGGACACCACCACCTCCGGTACCCGTCCTCCCGACGGGCTCATAATCACATTAAACAATTGCCTTATATTACTCAAGAATTGGATGCCCGTTTGGTTCTTTGCAACCACCCCCTGGACACATCCTTCCATCCTCCCCGCCACTACCTTGGCCAGCACTTTTACATCCGTGTTTAACAGTGATATGGGCCTGTATGACCCACATTCTTATAACTTTCTTTGGTATAAGGCGATTGTGTCATTGTCTCCAGTAGCTCCCCTTTCTCCAGCATCTCAGTAAACACCCCCAGTAGATGTGGTACCAATTCCGTCGCAAACTCCTTATAAAATTCCGTTGGGTAACCATCCAGCTCCAGAGACTTCCCCGACTCCGTTACCTCCCTCAGCCCTAAAGGCTCCTCTAGCGCCTGCCTCTTCTCTTCATCCCGCCGTGGAAACTCCAGCCCCATCTAAGAACCATCCCATATCCCCCGCTTTGCCCCCCTCCCCAGCTCCGCCCTGTACAGTTCTTCGTAATACTCCCTAAATGCCTCATTTATCTTCCACGGCTCTGACACTACCTCCCCTGTCCCTGTCCGTATCCTCAAAATTTCCCTGGACGAACTGATTGCCTTCTCGCCATACTCATACTGACCCTCCTGCCCTCTGCAGCTGGCCAACCGCCCTCCCCGTCGTCAACCTATCGAACTGTCCCTGTAGCGTTTTCCTTTTCGCCAATCCATCCGCAGTGGGGGTCCTCGAATACTCCCTGTCCAACTTGACTATCTCGCCCAATAATCATTCGTACTTCTCTCTTCTATTCCTATCTTCATGCGCCTTGAATGAGATAATCTTCCCCGAACCATCACCTTCAATGCCTCCTAGAATGTAGCCGCCTACACCTCTCTATTTTAGTTCAACTCCACATAATCCTTAATCATAGTTCCTGTACCGGCCCCTCCGAACAGGCGCCAGAATGTGGCGACTAGGGTTTTTTCACAGTAACTCTATTGAAACCTACTTGTGACAATAAGCGATCATTATATTATATTATTATCACCAACCGCACCTTATCACAAAATCCTCTGTCTGCTAACAACCCCGAATCCAACCTCCATCCCGGCCTCTGATCCCGTCCCAATCTGAGCCCAATCTCCAGCCAATGCAGCGCATAGTCCGAAATTATTACCCCTGCATACTCTGTCGCCACCACCCCCACCAACACCTCACAGCTCACCACAAAAAAGTCAATTCAGGAGTGTACCTTATATATATAAGGTGTGATAAGAAGGAATGCTGCCTCCCTCCCCCAGTTCTTGAATCGCCATGGGCTCCCCATCCCCATAAACCCTCCCAGCTTCTTCGCCATCCGCTGCTTTCCCATCGTCCTGCGGCTCCACCTGTCCACCCTCGGCTCCAGCACACAGTTAAAGTCCCCTCCCATAATCAACTGATGCGTGGCCAGGTCTGAAATCGCTCCCAACAGCCCCCTCACAAATCTACATCATCCCAATTCAGTGCATATACATTCACCAAGAGTTTAGAAGGATGAGAGGGGATCTTATTGAAACATACAATATGCTGCGAGACCTGGATAGAGTGGACGTGGAGGGGATGTTTCCACTTGTAGAAAAAACTAGAACCAGAGGACACCATCTCAGATTAAAGGGACGATCCTTTAAAACAGAGATGAGGAGAAATTTTTCAGCCAGAGGATGGTGAATCTGTGGAACTCTTTGCCGCAGAAGGCTGTGGAGGCCAATTCAAGACAAAGATAGATAGGTTCTTGATTAATAAGGGGATCAGGGGTTATGGGGAGAAGGCAGGAGAATGGGGATGAGAAAATATCAGCCATGATTGAATGGCGGAGCAGACTCGATGGGCCAAGTGGCCTAATTCTGCTCCTATGTCTTATGGTCTTATGATCTAAGAAATTAGAGATGTTTTGAGAATCGCATGGTTCGCATTCATGCCAATTTATGTAAATTGTTTTTAGACTGTATGAATTAATTTTTGAAAACCAGCGCCATCGTGATCTTTTTCAAGGCAGCAGCAAACTGTGTGTTGCATTCCCAATTGAGGGGAGGCGGTGGCATAGTGGTATTGTCACTGGACTCGTAATCCAGATACCCAGGATACCCAGGATAATGATCTGGGGACCCAGGTTCAAATCCCACCACGGCAGATGATGGAATTTATACTCAATAAAATATCTGGAATGAAAGGTCTAATGAAACTATTTTCGATTATCGTAAAAACCCATCTGGGTCACTGATGTCCTTTACGGAAGGAAATCCGCCATCCTTACCTGGTCTGGCCTGCATGTGACTCCGGACCCAACGCAATGTGGTTGACTTTTTTTTAAAGAGAACCCAATTTTTTTTTTTGTCCCAATTAAGGGGCAAATTATCTGCACATCTTTGGGTTGTGGGTGTGGAACCTACTCAGACAGGGAAGAATGTGCAAACTCCACACAGTGATCCGGGGCCGGGATCGAACCCGGGTCCTCAGTAGCGTAGGCAGCAGTGCTGACCATTGCACCACCACGCCGCCCTGTGGTTGACTCTTAAATGCCCTCTGAAATGGCCTAGCAAGCCACTCAATTGTATTCAACCAGTACAAATAAAACATAAAAAAGAAATTAAACCAGACGGACCGCCCAGCATCGAAACAGGCACCGGAAACAACAACGGGAAAACCAGCCCCGTTGACCCTGCAAAGTCCTCCTTACGAACATCTGGGGGCTTGTACCAAAGTTGGGAGAGCTGACTTACAGACTAGTCAAGCAACAGCCTGACACAGTCATACTCTCAGAATATCCCAGACAGCACTATCACTATTCTTGGGTATGTCCTGTCTCACCGGCAGAACAGACCAAGCAGAGGTGGCGGCACAATGGTACACAGTCAGGAGGGAGTTGCCCTGGGAGTCCTCAACATCGATTTTGGACCACGTGAAGTCTCATGGCTTCGGGTTAAGCATGGACAAGGAAACCGCCTGCTGATTACCACGTCCTGGCCAAGTACTGAAGAATCAGTACTCATCCATGTCGAACACCACTTGAAGGAAGCACTGAGAGTGGCAAGGGTGCAAAACATGCTCTGGGTGGGGACTTCAATGTTCATCACCAAGAGGGCTTGGTAGATTGATTGATTGATTTGATTTATTGTCACATGTACTGAAGTACAGTGAAAAGTATTTTTCTGCGGCCGAGGGAATATACACAGTACATACATAGTAGACAAAGAGAATAATCAACAGAGAACATTGACAAATGGTACATCAGCAAATAGTGATTGGTTACAGTGCGGAACAAGGGGCCAAACAAAGCAAATACATGAGCAAGAGCAGCATAGAGTGTCGTGAATAGTCTTACATGGAAAAGATCAGTCCGAGGGGGTGTCGTTGTGGAGTCTAGTAGCTGTGAGGAAGAAGCTGTTCGTATATCTGGATGTGCGAGTCTTCAGACTTCTGTACCTTCTGCCTGATGGAAGGGTCTGGAAGAAGGCAATGCCTGGGTGGGAGGGGGTCTCTGATAATGCTGTCTGCCTTCCTGAGGCAGCGGGAGGTGTATATAGAATCAATGTGTGGGTGGCAAGCTTGTGTGATGCATTGGGCTGAGTTCACCACACTCTGCAGTTTTGTGCAATCTTGGACTGAGCAGTTGCCATACCAGGCTGTGATGCAGCTGGATAGGATGCTCTCTATGGCACATCTGTAGAAGTTTGTGAGAGCCGATGCAGACATGCCGAATTTCTTTAGCTTCTGTAGGAAGTAGAGATGTTGTTGGGCTTTCTTGATTGTTGCATCAACGTGAGTGGACCAGGACAGACTGTTGGTGATGGTGACCCCCAGGAACTTAAAGCTGTCGACCATCTCCACTTCGGGGCCATTGATGCAGATGGGAGTGTGTGTCGTGCTATGGTTCCTGAAATCGATGACCAGTTCCTTGGTCTTTCCAACATTTAGAGAGAGGTTGTTTTTGGTACACCATGCAGCTAAGTGATCTATCTCCCTTCTGTAGTCTGATTCGTCGTTGTTTGAGATGGGGCCCACCACAGTCGTATCATCCGCAAACTTATAGATTGAGTTGGAGTTAAATCTTGCCACACAGTCATGTGTGTATAGGGAGTACAGTAGAGGACTGAGCACACATCCTTGCGGGGCCCCGGTGTTGAGGACTATTGTGGAGGAGGGGCTGTTACCTATCCTGACAGATTGCGGTGTGTTGGTGAGGAAGTCAAGGATCCAGCTGCACAGGGAGAGGTCAAGTCTAAGATTGCAGAGTTTGGTTATTAGTCTTGTCGGGATAATGGTGTTGAAGGCGGAGCTGTAGTCGACGAACAGCAGTCTTACATAGGTGTCCTTGTTGTCAAGGTGTTCGAGGGTTGATTGTAGAGCCAGGGAGATTGCATCTGCTGTGGATCGGTTGCAGTGATAGAAAAACTGCAGTGGATCGAGACTGTCTGGGAGGCTGGCAGTGATCCGTCACATGACTAGCCGCTCGAAGCATTTCATGATGACAGACGTCAGGGCCACCGGTCAGTAGTCGTTGAGGCAGGCTACCTTGTTCTTCTTTGGTACTGGTATTATGGTGGTCTTCTTGAAGGAGGTGGGGACCTCAGAGTGGAGGAGTGAGATGTTGAACCACCACAGACCAAGGCTGTAGTACCACCAGAGACCAAACTGGCCAGGTCATAAAGAACATAGCTGCTGGACTAGGACTGCAGCAGGTGGTGAGGGAAACAACATATTTGACTGCATCAGCAATCTGCCTGTTGCAGATGCATCTGTCCATAACAGTATCGGCAGAAGTGACTATCGCACAGTCTTGTGGAGACAAAGTCCCGTCTTCACATTGATGAAACCCTCCATCGTGTTGTGTGGCACTCCCACCGTGCTAAATGGGATAGACTTCGAACAGATTTAGCAACTCAAGACTGGGCATCCATGAGGCGCTGTGGGCCATCAGTAGCAGTAGAATTGTATTCAACCACAATCTGTAACCTCAGGGCCCAGCATATCCTCCACTCTACCATTACCACCAAGCTAGGGGATCAACCATGGTTCAATGACGAGTGCAAGAGAGCAACATCAGGCATATCGAAGAATGAGGTGTCAACTTGGCTCCATCCCAGGCAACATCCTAGTGAATCTCCTCTGCACCCTCTCTAATGTGGTGACCAGAACTGAACACAGTATTCAAGCGGTGGCCTAAACAATGTTCCGTGCAGCTCCAACATAACCTCCCTGCTCTAAAAATCTATGTCATGATTGATAAAGGCAAGTGTCCCGTATGCCTTCTTAACTACCCGATTAACCTGTCTTATCACCTTCAGGGATCAGTGGGCGGCATGATAGCACAATGGTTAGCACTGTTGATTCACAGCTCCAAGGTCCCAGGTTCGATTCCCAGCTTGGGTCACTGTGCAGAGTCTGCACATTCTCCCCGTGTCTGCGTGGGTTTCCTCCGGGTGCTCCGGTTTCCTCCCACAGTCCAAAGATGTGCAGGTTAGGTGGATTGGCCAGGCTAAATTGCCCTTAGTGTCCAAAAAGGTTTGACGGGGTTACTGGGTTACGGGGATAGGGTGGATGTGTGGGCTTAGTGGGGGTGTGGTGATCTTCCATGGGCCGGTGCAGACTCGATGGACCGAATAGCCTCCTTCTGCACTGTAAATTCTATGATCTATCCAGTTGTGAATGGTGGTGGACAATTAAACAACTAACAGGAAGAGGAGGCTGCACAAATATCCCAATCCTGAATGATGAGGGAGCCCAGCACATCAGTGCAAAAGACAACGCTGAAGCATTTGCAACCATCCTTAGTCAGAAGTGCATAGCGGATGATCGAGCTCACACCCGAGCCAGGCTATTCCAGTACAATCACAATACTGGTATCTACCCAAGAATGTGAAAAATTGCCCAATTATGTCCTGTCGAAAGTAAGACAAATCCAACCCAGCCAATTACCGCACAATCAGTCTTTCCTCGATCAGTAGCAAAGTGATGGAAGGGGTCATCACAGTGCTATCCAGTGGCATTTATGCAGCAATGACCTGCTCATGGAGACCCACTTGGATTCCACCAGGGCTATTCAGCTCCTGATCTCATTACAGTCATAGTCCAAAAAAGCTAGAATCAAAAGGTGAGGTGGGAATGACTGCCCTTGGCATCACAACAGTATTTGACTAATTATGGCATCAAGGAACCTTGGCACAATTGAAGTCAATGGGAATCAGGGGGAAAGCTCATCACTGGATGGAGTCATACCCAGCCCAAAAGTGATGGTTGCTGGAGGTTGATCATCTCAGCCCTGGGACATCACTGCAGGAATTCCTTTGGGGAGTATTCTAGGTCGAACCATCTTCAGCTGCTTCATCACTAAACTTCCCTCCATCATAAGGTCGAAAGTGGGAATGTTCACTGATGATTGTACAAAATGTTCAGCACCATTCAATGCAGAAAGATCTGGCCAACCCTCAGGCTTGGGCTGAGAAGTGGCAAATGTCACACAAATGTCTGGCAATGACCATCTCCAACAATAGAAAAACTAATAATTTCTCATTGGCATTCAATAACACTGCCATTGATAAATTCTCTCTCTTTCTCTTTCTCTCTCCATATAAAGACTGGAGCTACAAGATCAGGTCAGAGGCTGAGAAATCTGCAACAAATTTCTCATTTTCTGTCTCCCCAGGACATGTCCATACACTCCTAACTTGCAGTTTAATAGAATACTCTAAACTTTCCTGGATAAGTGTAGTTCCGAGAATCTCAACAACATCCTGGACAAAGCAATCTGCTTGGCCGACACTACACCAGCTTAAACATTCACTCCCTCCACCACTGACGCACAGTGGGAGTAGTGTGTGCCATCTAAAAGATTCACTGCAGCCAGTCACTAATGTTCCGTTCACAGCATCTTAGAAGCCTGTGACCTCTATAACTAGAAGGGCAAAGGCAGCAGATGCATGGGAATACCACCTGCAGGCTTCCTTCCAAGCCACACACTGTGATGAACGGTTACTGTAACACTACCCTTGTCATCATGTAAGGTGATGTCCCCTTTAAGACCAGGCTTGGAACCCTGGGGAACTCCGCCTCCGGCTGCGCCCATCTGGGAGCCGAATATAAGGGGCCGCCTTGTGGGCGGCGTAGCTGTTAGCACACGTCTCGGCACCAGTCTAGTTCTTAGTTGATTAAAGCCTTCGTTACCGTTTACACTCTAAGCGTCGTTATTGAGGGTACCACAATTTAATAAACTAAACTACATCAGGATGGACGCAGGCCGAAAACCAGAGAAGCTCAACCTGGAAGCATGGACACCGGAGGCAAAGGACATTTTTAAATACTGGCTCCGATGCTTCGAGGCCTACCTGGACTCCTCAGAGACTCCCATACTGGGCCACGCAAGCTGCGTCTACTCCACGCCCGGGTGAGTCACAGAATCTCAGCCACGCTCGAAAAGGCGATGACTTATGAAGAGGCGGTCGAGCTACTCCGCAAGCGGTTCGTCTAGCCTATCAACGAGGTGCACGCCAGGCATCTGCTTTCTACCTGCCGGCAGCGCTCGGGGAAATCGCTAGACGAATTCGTCGAAAAACTCACCGCGCTTGCCAGGGACTGTGACCACCAGGATGTGACAGGGGAAGTCCATATGAACCTACACATCAGGGGCGCTTTCGTGTCCGGCATCCGCTCGACCTACATCCGGCAGCGGCTGCTCGAAAACGGGGCAAAAAACCTCCAGGACACGCCTCCTCGCTGGAGGTGGCCCGACATAACTTGGGTACGTACCCCGCGGACTCTGCGAGCCCCCCCGGACTTCCTCAGACTCAGCCATATTACAGGCCTGTGCCACGCGGCGACCCGCTCATCATGGGGGCACACCGTGCTACTTCTGCGGGCAGGGCCAGCACCCATGCCCACGCTGCCCAGCCCGCTCCGCGATCTGCAACGACTGCGAGAAGGGGCATTTTGCGAGGGTCTGCCTGGCCAGGCCCAGGGGCCAGAAAAACAAAGAACAGCCGGCCCAAAAGCAGGCTCTCAGGCCCGTAGACCTCGCAATGTGGCTGCGCACCAACCCGACACGCCCCCTTGTGACGAATCATCAGCCTCGTGCGAATCATGGGAGCGGCCATCTTGTCGGCGGCCATCTTCTCGACCCTACACGCGCAGCCGACGGCGGCGGCCATTTTACGAGTCCAACTCGGCTGAGAACTCTGACTACCGTAAGCCCGTCACCATCAGGAGCCGGCGGTACAGTGCCCAAGATATGACTTTATCAAGTCAGAGGTCCAGCGTTTACTGGGAGAGGGGGTCATCGAGGCTAGCAACAGCCCTTGGAGAGCACAAGTGGTGGTAGTCCGGTCCGGGAATAAGAAACAGATGGTCGTGGATTATAGCCAGACCTTAAACCGATTCACGCAGCTTGATGCGTACCCCCTTCCTCGCATCGCGGAAATGGTAAATCGGATCGCCCAATACCGTGTATTTTCCACGGTCGACCTCAAATCCGCCTACCACCAGCTCCCCATCCGACCAAAAGACCGCCCCTATACTGCCTTCGAAGCAGCCGGCCGGCTCTTCCACTTCCTCAGGGTCCCCTTCGGCGTCACAAATGGAGTCTCCGTCTTTCAAAGGGCGATGGATCAAATGATGGACCAGTATGGTTTGCGGGCTACATACCCGTACTTGGACAATGTCACCATCTGCGGCCATGACCAGCAGGACCATGACGCAAACCTCGAAAAGTTCATCCAGACCGCCCGAGCCCTTAACCTGACCTATAATGAGGAAAAATGCTTTTCCACACAACCTGGCTCGCCATCCTCGGCTATGTCGTGGAAAACGGAGTCCTAGGTCCCGACCCCGACCGCATGCCCCCTAAAGGAACTCCCCTTCCCCCGCAGCATCAAGGCCCTCAAACGGTGCTTGGGGCTCTTCTACTACGCCCAGTGGATCCCCAAGTATGCGGACAAAGCCCGCCCACTCATAAAGACCACCACTTTTCCCCTCTCGGCTGAGGCTCGATTGGCCTTCAACCGCATCAAGGCCGATATCGTCAAGGCTGCTATGCGCGTGGTGGACAAAACTATCCCCTTCCAGGTAGAGAGCGATGCATCAGACATCGCCCTGGCTGCTACCCTCAATCAGGCAGGCAGACCAGTAGTGTTCTTCTCCCGGACTCTCACCGCCTCCGAGGTTCGACACTCTGCAGTCGAGAAGGAGGTACAAGTCATTGTGGAGGCTGTGCGGCGCTGGAGGCACTACCTCGCCGGTAGGAGGTTCACCCTCATCACCGACCAACGGTCGGTTGCCTATTTGTTCGATAACACGCAACGGGGCAAAGTAAAAAACGATAAAATTTTGAGGTGGAGGATCGAACTCTCCACCTACTCGTACGATATCAAGTATCGTCCAGGGGAGCTCTCGCGGCACATGCGCCAACGCGCAGGACGACCGCCTGCAAGCCATCCATAATGACCTCTGCCACCCGGGGGTTACCCGGCTTGTCCATTTTATCAAGTCCCGCAACCTACCTTACTCAACCAAGGAGGTCAAGGCCATGATCAGGGCCTGCCAGATCTGTGCGGAGTGCAAACCGCACTTCTACCGGCCAGACAAGGTTCGGATCGTGAAGGCCTCGGGGCCCTTTGAGCGACTGAGCGTGGGCTTCAAGGGGCCCCTTCTGTCCACCAATCGTAATGCCTATTTCCTCACCGTTATCGATGAGTTCTCCCGCTTCCCATTCGCCATTCCCTGCCCCGACATGACCTCAGCCACCGTGATTAAGGCACTGCACAGCATCTTCACACTGTTCGCTTTCCCCGCTTATATCCACAGCGACCGGGGTACATCATTCATGAGCGATGAACTGCGTCAGTATCTGCTCAGCAAAGGCATCGCCTCGAGCAGAACGACCCACGGGGAAACGGGCAGGTGGAGAGGGAGAACGTGACAGTGTGGAAGGCTGTCCTTCTGGCCCTACGGTCAAGAAGTCTCCCAACTACACGCTGGCAGGAGGTCCTGCCCGATGTCCTTCACTCCATTAGGTCGCTCCTCTGCACGGCCACGAATGAGACCCCTCACAACCGATTGTTTGTCTTCCCCAGGAAGTCTACCTCCGGAGTCTCGCTTCCACCTTGGCTGACGGCTCCGGGACTTGTTCCTCTCCGGAGGCACACGAGGAACCAAAAAACGGACCCCCTGGTCGAAAAGGTCCGATTACTCCATGCCAACCCCAGTTATGCCCACGTCGAGTACCCCGACAGCAGGCAAGATACGGTTTCCCTCCGGGATCTGGCACCCGCTGGATTCCCCACTACAGATGCCCCTTCCCGCACCGCTCCCCTGCAGGACCCGGCACCCCCTACAACACACCCCCTCCCGGCCCCACTCCCCGTTGGCGAGCACCTACCGCGCGCGCCCGCTCTTTACACACCCCGCCGGCACCGCTACCCCCGGCCCCGCCAATTCATCCTGCGCTCCGTTCCCCTGCCCCGACCCGGACCGAAGCTCCGACCGCCGTGCTCCCGGACGTACCCTCAACCAAGACATCAGTGTCCGCCGCACCACCGCCCGAACTGAGGAGGTCGATGAGGACGATCCGGCCACCGAGACGGATGGACTTATGATGGCACTTCACCGCTGCCGGACTCTTTTTTTAAACAGGGGGTGAATGTGATGAACGGTTACTGTAACACTGTACCCTTGTCATCATGTAAGGTGATGTCCCCTTTAAGATCGGGCTTGGAACCCTGGGTAACTCCGCCTCCGGCTCCGCCCATCTGGGAGCCGTATATAAGGGGCCGCTTTGTGGGCGGCGTAGCTGTTAGCACACGTCTCAGCACCAGTCTAGTTCTTAGTTTATTAAAGCCTTCTTTACCGTTTACACTCTAAGCGTCGTTATTGAGGGTACCACACACACCATCCTGACTTGCAACTATATTGCTGTTCTTTCACTATTACTGGATCAAAATCCTGGAACTCCCTTCCTGTCAGAACTGCAGATGTACCTGCAGCAGACGGACTGCAATGGTTCAGGGTGGCCACACACCACCATCTTCTCAATTAATGCAATTAATGATGAGCAATAAAAGTTGGCCTTGCCAGCGACACCCACACCTCATGAAGGAATAATAAAAAGGCTGAAGGATCTGGGCAATTTTGTCTCATTATATACCCACCAGGTTTCTGATGCCTCAGAAACCCAATCTGCCGATGTTAAGAGGAAATGTTTATCTAAAACGGAGGCTGAGCTTCCTTAGAATGTTTCTGTGATAGATCTGAACAGGCTGTCTGTTCTGTATTATTTCCAACTCTACAAAGTAGAGTAAACAGCTTTTCTCAATTAAAAAAAATATTTTATCCATGTCCTGTGCAGTTTATATCTTATCACCTTTATATTGGTAGGTCGACACTTAAGTCTGGACAGCCTGTGCTTTACTCCCGTACCTACTATTTGATTTAACACACTTTTATGAGTGGCCTTGTCTGGAATTTCTAATCTTTTTAACTCAAGGAAATAAATAACCAACTCCCTTGAACCATTTTCAACATGTTTATCTCTTCTGATTGTACTGAGTTGGCCTTTCAGAAAGGATTTAACATTATTTACAACAGGGCAACTAATCATTTGCGTTGTTTCACACTCTCAAGGTATCTGTAATACTTTGCCTATCATGAACCTGTGCAGACCTGCTTTTATTTGGTGGAAAAATAACTGTTCTTTCAAATTTGTCCTGGATTTATTTTCTCAATTCAATTTTGTATGTTTTCTGATGCTCTCCTTGGTTGTCTTGAATCTTTTAAAGTCTTCTTTTGCACGGTAGCACAGTAGTTAACACTGTTGTTTCACAGCTCCAGGGTCCCAGATTCAATTCCCGGCTTGGATCACTGTCCCGTGTCTGCGTGGGTTCTCCCCGTGTCTGCGTGGGTTTCCTCTGGGTACTCCGGTTTCCTCCCACAGTCCAAAGATGTACAGATTGGGTGGATTGGCCATGCTAATTTTCCCGAGCGTCCAAAAAGGTTAGGTGAGGTTGCAGGGTTAGGGTGGAGGTGTGGGCTTAAGTGGGGTGCTCTATCCAAGGGCTGGTGCAGACTCGATGGGCCGAATGGCCTCCTTCTGCACTGTAAATTAAATGATTCTGTGATCTCGAATTCAGTCCAGACTTCTGGATGAAGTTTTCCTTATGTATGAAATGCATCTTGAGTGGAACTGTTTCTTGCAAGTATAATTACAGAATAGAAATTTTTCATTGTGGAGAACATTTGTTAACTTTGCTTAATCTAATGTCTGGCGTGAAAAAATACATAATTTGTACTTCAGGAGTTGAGCAGAACTGGGGAGCTTTCTCTCTGTGTTACTCTGAGACTGGGAGCACACAATGCTAAAATAATGTAACCATGATGTGGAGATGCCGGCATTGGACTGGGGTGGGCACAGTAAGAATCTTACAACACCAGGTTAAAGTCCAACAGGTTTGTTTCGAATCACTTGCTTTCGGAGCGCAGCTCCTTCCTTAGATGAATGAAGAGGTGGGTTCCGCAAACAAGTATATAGACAAATTCAGTGATGCAAGATGGTACTTTGAATGCGAGTCTTTGCAGGTAATTAAGTCTTTACAGGTCCAGACGGTGTGACTGCAGGGAGGGATGGATAATCACAGGCTAAAAAGGTGTGGATTGTCTCAAGCCAGGACAGTTGGTCGGATTTCCTACCACTCAGTTGCACTACAACTGATCAACATTAAAATAATGTAGAAAATAGTTCATCCCCCCCCCCCCCCCAACCCCCCACCCAACCCCCCGAACCTACCAGCCCAGCAGTGCCTCTGCTCAAACTAAAGAGCTATTCCCACTTTGTGGCCACCTTGTGATGTCTTGATCATTCGAAATTATAGAATATTCACTGTGTTAATTGTTATTGTGTTGCATGTCCTTGCAGCTTCTTCAAACAGTTAGGATTTAACAATGGAGAGATTCATGCTTTCAAAGGATAACATCCACACGCAGCAAAAACATCATCAGTAAAGTCGTTTTTGATGCAACGGAAGAAAACCTGCTGAGCAGGTTCAACTGAAAACGTTTTTTCAAAAAAGCTATGCTTAACTCCTGCCTCAGCTGAAGTTTGTGTGCTGCATTGGATACAGCTGTTCTGAACGCACTCAGTTTTTACATGAACTTGCACATGCGCTCATGAGGATGATCCGATTGGACAGGTTCAGTATTTTTGAAAGGCTTAAGTTTTTGTCTGGTATTATGTTGAATGTGCAAGTTGGTTGTATTAGTTGTACCTGCTGTAAGGGAAGACGAATATGCTGTATTAAAAATGTAGCAATACTCTGCGACCTCAACTGTATTCTGGAAGACTAGGTTATATTTTGTGCATAATTTATCACGGTAATGTTCCCTCACTGAGCCTGGAGTATGGACTGATATCTATATCTTGTAGTGCTGGATGTATAAAGTGGCCCTCAAATGACCGATTCAATTACATTATTTCTTGGAAAAATAATTTGAACCTATATAATTTTTTTTTTAGTACAATAAAATATTTATGCAAACATGAACAGATTTACCCAATTTGTTTACTGCAATTTGCTTACTGTGGCGCACGCGTGGGGAAGGACAGACATGTCTAAATCAGTGCTGAGGAGGAGATTGTCCATTTGCAGGAGTTGGATGATAGGTTTGACCCCGTCAGAATTCCTTAATCAGGGCAGCACGGTGGCGCAGTGGTTAGTGCTGTTGCCTCACACGCCAAGGTCCCAGGTTCGATCCTGGCTCTGGGTCACTGTCCGTGTGGAGTTTGCACATTCTCCCCGTGTTTGTGTGGGTTTCGCCCCCACAACCCAAAGATGTGCAAGGTAGGTGGATTGGCCACGCTAATTTGCCCCTTAATTGGAAAAATGAACAGGGTACTCTAAATTTTTTTTTAAAATAATTCCTTAAATCAAACGTTTTGGGCGTCTTGCGAGATTTGGTTCTGAATGTTTGAGTTACATATGAAGACGGTGCCCACTGAAGTTATCTGATCTCCAGAATACCATCAATAAGACTAATTTTTATAAGCGAGTCCAATACAAAGAGACATGGAAGAAAATTAACGTCTGTTAATGACTAATGACTTCTGTGAAAATCAGTGAAGGCAAATGTCTTTCAAAGTCTGAATTGTTGATGCTTCCAAAAACCTACAACTGCTACCAAGAAGGGAAAAGTTTCCAGTTAAGAGATCGAGAGGTGGGATCAGCACGGTAGCATAGTGGTTAGTACAATGGCTTCACAGCTCCAGGGTCCCAGGTTCGATTCCTGGCTTGGGTCACTGTCTGTGTGGAGTCTGCACGTTCTCCCTGTGTCTGCGTGGGTTTCCTCCGGGTGATCTGGTTTCCCCCCACAAGTCCCGAAAGACCTGCTTTTAGGTACTTTGGACATTCTGAATTCCCCCTCTGTACCCGAACAGACGCCGGAATGTGGCGACTAGGGGCTTTTCATGGTAACTTCATTGCAGTGTTAATGTAAGCCTACTTGTGACAATAAAGATTATATTTTTAAAAATTTACCCATTGTGTCCAGTATTTTCCACAAACAAAGAATGCACACATTCATGCAGTCGTATAGTTATGATTGGAAAATGGGATCGGTTGTCGTGTAACTGAGTGGTGGGACATCGTTTGAGACCTCACCTCCTCACATATAAAGCTCTTCATTTTGACTGTGCCTGCAAAGTGAACACCATTAATAGAGGAAAAGAAATGTATTTTTTTTTTTAAAGATAGAGCGGAAACAAAACATTTTTCAAAGTGTCGGTTCCGGTGAGAAAACTAGGGAGATTCCCATTGCCGCCAAGCGGGAAAACTCACTGAATATTCAGCCTCTTTAACAATCTTTTTTCCATGTGATTCACGCTCCCCTTGTGGAGGTTTGCCTTTGTTACGGTCGGTGGAAACTTAATCTCTGTAATCCGTGGGCACCCCTTTAAAACGCTTCCACAGCACCTGCTCCAAATGGGGTGGCTGCCAGAAAGTCTGCAACACGTTGTACAGAGGGAGCCTCCAGCAAACCTCTCGACGGAGTCGAGCAGAGGCAGATTGGGCAGACATCCAGCCAGCAAAGTGACTGAGAAGCTGTGGCTGCGATTCTGAGCACCATCTCACTCCAAAAGAGGACAGGGCTGCAGTGCTGTAAGAAGATAAATGACCTCCTTCCACCTCTGGTAAGTCCACCTCCTCCTGTCTCCCTCAGCACCCCTTAACACAACCCTCACACCTCCTCGGTGATCTTACTCCCACCCACCCACCCAGTGGGGTCAAAGCACTTGTCATGTATTCTCCAATGCGTGCTCCCACTCACCTCCCAAGCGTGCCAGACTTCATCCCCATTTGATCTGAAAGGACTCCTGGCTGCACTTTTCCCATATGTCTCATTGCAGGACAAACTCGAGCACAACAGGCGTGAGCAGGCACAGCCGGCCGGAGTGATGGTGAAGCTCAGAACCCTAACTGGAACAGCAGACGTCGGTTTCACTGCTCCACACTTCAAGAGAAATGCCAGGAGCAAAATCAACCACTTTACATGATCTTCATCAATCTGACGAGTCAATCGGGAAGTGCTGTGGAAGACCCTGTCAAAGGGCGGCTGTCCAGAGAAATTCATCAGCGTCCTTTGACTCCTTCACGACAAGATGTCGGCGACAGTCTTAAACAACGGAAATAAGACCGAAACCTTCAAGGTCAAGACTGGAGTCGACGAGAAATGGGTCATCACCCGCACCCTTTTCTCCACCTTCATCACCACCATCCTTCACCTTGTAAAGAACAAGCTTTCCAGTGGAGTGGACACCATCTACAGGATAGACGGAAAACCTTTCAACCAGTTAAAATCCAAGAAGCAAACAACACTGACATCACTCGTGGAACTTCAGTATGCGAATGACATCGCCATCTCCACTTTCAGAAGAGAATCTCCAAGCCATGTATACCATCGAATCAGTCTCGCCCTCAACCTCAAGAAGAGTTTACTAAACCATCCTAGGGCAAAATCCAGTCTCTCCCTCCATCAAGATCAACGGAGAAACCCTCCCAAATGTGGAAACCACCTCTCCTCTCCTTTAAGACTGACATTGATGCAGAGATCCAATATCTTATACAATCCGTGAGCACCTCCTTCGAACGTCTAAGGACCAGTCTTTGATTCTCGATATCTGTGTTGATACCAAGATCCTCGGCTACAAGGCAGTTGTCCTCCCAACTCTTCCACACGTCTCAGAAACTTGAACTACGTACAGAAGCCGCCTCAAGGCCCTGGAGAGGTACTATCAATACTGTCTGAGACGCATTCTCCGCATCAGCTGGGAGAACAGCTGTACTGACATCAGTGTCCTTGAAGGAGCCAAGAGCACCAGCATCGAGGCCATGATCATCCGGATCCAACTCTGCTGGGCCGGCCATGTGCTGAGGATGTCAGAGTCCCAACTGCTAAAGTAAATCTTCTCCACCCAGCTCAAGGAAAACCCCTGAACAAGTGGAGGACAAAGCAAGCACTTCAAAGACAACCTGAGTGACTCTCTGGTCACCTGGGCAAAACACTTGTTTTCCTGCTGTTACGCTAATTCACATATCACAGAACCCCTTCACGCAGATGCACTCTTATCTATCTCTTCACTTTATTTTGTCCAAATTTGATTTATTTTACTCAATTCTAAAATCTTCCTTTTACTCCAATGTCTTGATAAAAGGTATAGCTGGGGTGAAAGAGTAGTGCTTTATAGTTAATCTTGTTTAATAAATGTTTTATTCTTTTGTTGAAAGTATATTGGCTTTTAGAATTGAGTAAAATAAATCAAATTTGGACAAAATAAAGTGAAGAAAGAGATAGATAAGAGTGCATCTGCGTGAAGGGGTTCTGTGATATGTGAATTAGCGTAACAGCAGGAAAACAAGTGTATATTGGCAGTCCAGTATACTGGCAGTCCAGTGATTCTGTTCATCCACTTCCCAAAACAAAAAAAAATAAAAATTACGATCTATTGAGCCGAGTTCCTTTCTGGCAACTGATTGTCCAGTGGTAACATCAGCTGGGATTGCAACAAAGAACAAAGAAAAGTATAGCAGAGGAACGGACCCTTCGGCCCCCCCAAACCTGCGCCAACCATTCTGTCCATCTAACCTAAAATCTCCTACACTTCCGGGGTCCGTATCCCTCGATTCCCATCCTACTCATGTATTTGTCTAGATGCCCCTTAAATTTGACTGCTTCCAGCACCTACGCCAGCGAGCTCCAGACACCCACTACCCTTTGTGTGAAAAAGCTTTCCTCCTACATCCCCTCTAAACTTTGCTCCTCGCACCTTAAACCTATGTCCTCTAGTAATTGACTCTTCCACCCTGGGAAAATGCTTCTGACTATCCGCTCTGTCCATGCCCCTCATAATTTTGTAAACTTCTAAAGGGTCGCCCCTCAACTTCCGTCATTCCAATGAGAACAAACCGAGTTTATCCAACCTTTCCCAAAGCTAATGCCCTTCAGACCAGACAACATCCTGGCAAACCTCTTCTGTACCCTCTCCAAAGCCTCCACATCCTTCTGGCAGTGTGGTACCAGACTTGAACGCGATATCCCAAGTGTGGCCTAACTAAGGTTCTATACAGCCTCCAGCATGACGTGGCAATTTTTATACTCATTGCCTCATCCGTTGAAGGCAAACATGCTGTATGCCTTCTTGACTACCTTCTCTACCTGCGTTGCCACTTTCAGTGACCTGTGGACGTATACACCCAGATCCCTCTGCCTGCCAATACTCTTAAGGGTTCTGCCATTAACTTTTTCCCACCTGTATTAGCCTACCAAAATTCATTACCTCACATTTGTCTGGATTGAACTCCATCTGCCATCTCTCCACCCAAGTCTCTAACCGATCTATATCCGGCTGTATACTCTGACAGTCAGCGCTATCCTCAATTCCACCAACCTTCGTGTCGTCCGCAAACTGACTCATTTTTCTAAACGTGAGAGAATGTAAACCTAATTTACTCAGCCCTTCATCATTGGTCAAGCATATCATCCCATGGACCACTCGACTGAACAAAATGACAGCCCAGCACACCACCTTCTGATGACAGTTTTCGACTTTCCTCCAGTACTTTGGTCCTGCCTTTGACATGAATCCAAAATTCAGCCCAATGCTTCATTAGGCAAAAGAGCATCGACCTGAAATATTGGCCCATAACTTCCATGCATCGGTGTGAAGCCATGGGCCATCGATACTGAGGAAGAAAAGTGCCCGTTTATTAACGCTCCAAAATCCCGACGAACTTCCCGACACCAGCTGCAGCCTTGGTCCTGCGCGGGACATACTGTGCAGGCCAGAACCCGGCGCAGTTTGAATGTAGCCACGTCCCCTTGTGACGGCAAAGTCCATTGAGGTCAGGGATTTCAACTGCAAGTTTGTATTGAAGGCAGCCAGCAACAGATTTCACAGCTGTTTTAAAGGTATGTTGAAGTTTTATCAACCTGTTTTATTGTCCTTTTAAACAGGCAATGCCATTGTTTATTGGTTCCTTTAAAGTAATTTTTAAGTTTATTTTTTATGATTGAGATTATTATTATTTAATATTTAGTGAACATAGGTTTTGTTATTTGTTTTAGATCTGTGAAACTACTATTTAATTCTGCACTGTATTCTATAACTTTATGTGTGGCATGCTTAAAAACATGCTTGCATGTTTTCGTTTAGGTTATGACAACTAAATATTTAGTGGGGAAGAAGAGAAGTCAGAACTTCTCTGACCACTAACAATGGAGATTCCTGAAGCAGGACAAAATGTAAATAGCACCGTCACCTTACAGACCTGCAGATGGGCTCATAAAATACTGGGTGGGATTTACCGACCGACCCGCCGTGTGTTTTTGGGTGGCTGAGGTGGTCCGCTAGCAGTATTTACCGACCCCGTCGTTGTCAACAGGATTTTGCGGTGACTGCACCCTTCATTGCTGGGAAACCCGTGAGCTGGCGTGGAACCGGAATATCCCGCCGGCTTGAACAGCCGATAGATCGCGCCCGCAGTTACAAAATGGTTCTTACCTAGCCGTAAGATTGAAAACGCGCCCCCCAGGGCATTTTGAATTTAGCTATGACTGTCCTTGTAACATCTGATTTTTTTGGGTTGATTTTTATATTTCTGCCTTGTTTACTTCAATTATATTATTCATTTAGAATTATCTCATAATTAAATGTTGTGTTTTGATGTTTCAATTAGACATTTGCAGTAGCTTAAAACATTTATTTGCAAAAATGTTAGGGATACAAATTTTGATACCATGTTTACATTTCACTTAATGTTTAACATTAGGAACTGCTGTATGACCGCATTAATTGCATTCATTACCTGGTGAATGCAGGTCCTCACAGCATTCTGTGAAATATTACATATGTCACAAATGCCATGTTGAAAGGACCCAGCCGCAAAGACATTCAGCGATGTTGTAAGTTTTATTTCACTATTAGGGCAGTGCAGCAGTTAGAGTTCGTTTTCAGGTCTTCAGCATTTCACAAAGGTGTCCCGTTGCTTCCTTGTTGAAGTGCAGTCTCCTGGCAACACATCTCCTCTGACATTTCACATGATGTCATTTGATTGTAGTCTTTGGGGTGGGTAATTGATTTGCTTCCTCACCAGGCGGACATGAAGCCTGAGTCTTCTATCATGATCCCTGTACCTACGTTGCAGTCTCAAAAGAGCTTCAATGATTTTTAGAAGCCAAACTAAAAATGTGATTCCCCAGTGGTGGTGGAGCAGAACTCCAGATTTTGAATCTCCACTGGATTCTGCAATACCTGTCAGAGAGATAATTCACATTAACTTACTGGAGACTTGCATTCGTCAGCCAAGACATTAAACTTTCCGAAAGCATTTGAAGTAATCACTGAGGCTTGAATGAATCAACATTACATCAGAGAGACTCTTAAACAAGACAACTTAAAATACATTGCAAAATCCAAATGTACTTTAGCTGAAGCTTATTACATACACCCCAACAGTTAGCACTGTTGCTTCACGGCACCAGGGACCTGGGTTTGATTCCCGGTTTGGGTCACTGCCTGTGTGGAATCTGCACGTTTTCCCCGTGTCTGTGTGGGTTTCCTCCGGATGCTCCTGTTTCCTCCCACAACTCCTGAAAGACGTGCTGTTAGGTGAATTGGACACTGATTTCTCACTCAGTGTCCCCGAACTGGTGCCGGAGTGCGGCGACTGGGGGATTTTCACAGTAATTTGCATTATTAGTGTCACAAGTAGGCTTACATTAACAAAGATTATTATTATCAAAGTGCAATGGTAAACAGCAAGTCGTAGCGCCAAAACCAACTGCTGTCTGGGAAAAACAACAGAATGGGCATTTCAACATTTCACTTGATGACCTTTTCTCTTTGTTGTATCAAAGTAACAACAAATTTATGGTCATGGCCTTTGGAGCACAGCAAAATGAAGCAACAGCAAGAAAATGTATCATCTGAATGTGGATTGTGAGAAACAAGTCTTTGATATATTTTTATTTGTTTGGGAAGAGAAAAGAGCTTTGCCTCAGTTATATTTCACTCTGATATTGTGCACAATGCCACCCTGGCATCAATGTTAGCATTTTCAGCTGATTCATCAATGACCTTCCTTCCATCATAAGATCAGAACTAAGGATGTTCTCTGATGATTGCTCAATATCCAGCACCATTCCCGACTCCAGAGATATTGAGGCAGTTCCTAATGCAACAAGACCTGGACACCATCCAGGCTTGAGCTGACAACGGCAAGTAACACTTGCATCAAACAAGTGCCAGGTATTGATGATTTCCAACAAGAGAGAATCTTAACACCGTCCCTTGGCATTCAACAGCATTACCATCACTGAATCCCCCACTTTCAACATCCTGGGGGCTGACCATTGACCAGAAACTAAACTGGACCCATATTTCCAGATAGGATTGATTTACATTGAATGGGCATTTGTTCCATTACATTCGCTCTGTCTGATACCAAGTTAATGAAAATCATTGAGCGTTGGTAAGAAAAATCAAAAGCTGCGCACCAAAGACATTGAGCTCAAAACTCCAGAGAAATAAGTTCAATCTATCTTGGTATTGAAAGAGGGATTTGAAGCTCAACAAATGGCTAAATTTGTTCTTGGATTTGTTCTCCCAGGGTGGGTAATGGAGACTGCAATATTCCCTTTTTTTTGGCATATCAAAGATATTACACAGAGAAGAGGCACTTAATTTCAGGGCAATATACTTCATGACATTTTCTATCCATTAAAATTATTGGGCATACAGGGCATGCTGCTCCCCATACTGTAGTGATGGGAAAGCTAATGGGGCTAAAGATGGACAAGTCTCCTGGCCCTGATGGAATGCATCCCAGAGTGTTAAAAGAGATGGCTAGGGAAATTGCAAATGCACTAGTGATAATTTACCAAAATTCACTAGACTCTGTGGTGGTCCCGGCGGATTGGAAATTAGCAAACGGGACACCACTGTTTAAAAAAGGAGGTAGGCAGAAAGCGGGTAATTATAGGCCAGTGAGCTTAACTTCGGTAGTAGGGAATATGCTGGAATCTATCATCAAGGAAGAAATAGCGAGGCATCTGGATGGAAATTGTCCCATTGGGCAGATGCAGCATGGGTTCACAAAGGGCAGGTCGTGCCTAACTAATTTAGTCAAATGTTTTGAGGACATTACCAGTGCGGTAGATAACGGGGAGCCAATTGATGTAGTATATCTGGATTTCCAGAAAGCCTTTGACAAGGTGCCACAGAAAAGGTTGCTGCACAAGATAAAGGTGCACGGCATTAAGGGGAAAGTAGTAGCATGGATAGAGGATTGGTTAATTAATAGAAAGCAAAGAGTGGGGATTAATGGGTGTTTCCCTGGTTGGAAATCAGTAGCTAGTGGTGTCCCTCAGGGATCAGTGTTGGGCCCACAATTGTTCACAATTTACATAGATGATTTGGAGTTGGGGACCAAGGGCAATGTGTCCAAGTTTGCAGACGACACTAAGATGAGTGGTGAAGCAAAAAGTGCAGAGCATACCGGAAGTCTGCAGAGGGATTTGGATAGGCTAAGTGAATGGGCTAGGGTCTGGCAGATGGAATACAATGTTGACAAATGTGAGGTTATCCATTTTGGTAGGAATAACAGCAAAAGGGATTATTATTTAAATGATAAAATATTAAAACATGCTGCTGTGCAGAGAGACCTGGGTGTGCTAGTGCATGAGTTGCAAAAAGTTGGTTTACAGGTGCAACAGGTGATTAAAAAGGCAAATGGAATGTTGTCCTTCATTGCAAGAGGGATGGAGTTTAAGACTAGGGAGGTTATGCTGCAATTATATTAGGTGTTAGTGAGGCCACACCTGGAGTATTGTGTTCAGTTTTGGTCTCCTTACTTGAGAAAGGACGTACTGGCACTGGAGGGTGTGCAGAGGAGATTCGCTAGGTTAATCCCAGAGCTGAAGGGGTTGGATTACGAGGAGAGGTTGAGTAGACTGGGACTGTACTCGTTGGAATTTAGAAGGATGAGGGGGGATCTGATAGAAACAGAAAGAATTATGAAGGGAATAGATAGGATAGATGCGGGCAGGTTGTTTCCACTGGCGGGTGAAAGCAGAACTAGGGGGCCTAGCCTCAAAATAAGGGGATGTGGATTTAGGATTGAATTTAGGAGGAACCTCTTTACCCAAAGGGTTGTGAATCTATGGAATTCCTTGCCCAGTGAAGCAGTAGAGGCTCCTTCATTGAATGTTTTTAAGATAAAGATAGATAGTTTTTTGAAGAATAAAGGGATTAAGGGTGTTCGGGCCGGAAAGTGGAGCTGAGTCCACAAAAGATCAGCCATGATCTCATTGAATGGTGGAGCAGGCTCGAGGGGCCAGATAGCCTACTCCTGCTCCTGGTCCTTATGTTCATACCTAATGTTTGGTCTTGTTTCCAAAAATCCTACATCTAGTGCACAAGTAAGTAAAAGCTTCACAGTGTATGTCCAGCAATATTTGCATTTCATTTTATCAGAACTGTTTGAGAGAGGGAGAATCAAAGGAACATGAAAGGAGTCATCCAAGTCTGCAATCTTCATTGATAAAACTGGCCCTAATAATCATTTTCAAAGTTTCCAGTTCAAATGTTGTATAATGATAGAATCCCTACAGTGCAGAAGGAGGCCACTCAGCCCATTGAGTCTGCACTGACCCTTCAAAAGAACATTCTACACATGTCCACTCACCCATCCACCCCGTCATATCCCCGTAACCTAACCTACACATTCCTGGACACTATGGGGTGTTTTATCATGGCCAATCCACCGAACCCGCATATCTTTGGACTGTGTGAGGAAACCGGAGCACCTGGAGGAAACCCACGCAGACACAGGGAGAATGTGCAGATTCCACACAGACAGTGACTGGAATTGAACCCAGGTCCCTGGTGCTGCGAGGCAGCAGTGCTAACGAGATACAACTGGGTATGTCAGAGAGAGCTTTGTTTTTGCCTTGAAACAAACATTTCTGGACAATCTCAGCAGGCCTGACAGCATCTGCACATAGAGAACGGAGCTAACGTTTCGAGTATGGATGACTGAAAGTCCAGCTTTGACAAATAGTCATCCAGACTTGAAACGTTAGCTCAGTTCTCTCTCGCCATAGATGCTGTCAGACCTGCTGAGATTGTCCAGCATTTTCTGTTTTCAGATTCCAGCAGCCGCAGTAATCTGTTTTTATTTTAGCGCTTTTTTTCCATTTTTGTGGGAGATAATTATTCTTCAAACACTTTCTAAGATATGTGCGGGTCAGAGCTCAAAGTTGGGGATGGAGCTGACAAAGCTGTGCACCACAGTTGTGGATTCCTTTTGTTTGAAGCCCAACACAGAGGAACCTTTCCAAGATTGGCAACTGCCTTGCTTGACAGGAGTACTAATTGAAAGCAGAGGTCAGCATTCCAGATTTGAGGCCTACTTGATTTTATAATGACCAGAACATTGGGAACGCCCTAAAAATAGTGACCCTTTGCAGATGCTTCTCCTATGTACACTCCCATTAAACAAAGCAGCTCCTGGAAAATAGTCTCAGAAATTGTGTCCTACCCAACTGACTACAAAAGATCTGAATAACCCAACCAAGTAGGTGGAGGAGTGTCATCAAAGATAAGAGAAGAAATTGCAACCATGGATTGAATTTGTGTGTCTTGGTTGAAGAAGCCGAGATGCAGTAAGGTCAAAGAATAAAAGATCTTGTTTTTTAATTTCAGATTTCCAGCATCTGCAGGAATTTGCTTTCCAAAAGGATGTCACAGATAAAACCACGAGTATAATGCCCAGAGGAAAGGGAAGTTGCCAGGATGGAGGTGAGCCGTGGGCGAGGAAGTGCCACCCAGCTGAGTTACGGTTTCCCGTGACACGTGTGTCAACCCACCCCAACACCGCCCCAACCCCATCCTCACCCCCACCCCACCCTAACCCTCACCCCCATCCCATCCCCACACCGTCCCCCCACCCCCCACACACCCACCCCAGCCCACGGTCTAATCATGCGTCTTGTCTCGTGCCTTGCAGAACTTGCTGATGATGGGGCAGGTCCATCCGCTGAACCCCGCCACTGCCACATCCGGAGCCCCCGTGTGCCGAGCAGTGATGAGGAGTCCGGGGATGACGCAGATTTTCCGTCACAGCTGTCTCCAACACCCTCCACCATCACAAAGACACACCTCAATTGGGCACTTTAGTGAAGAGGCTCCTGGGACACACTCTGGTGCGCAACGCATAGCTGCTCCTGTACATCAGATGGAGGTAGGAACTCCCAAGGGGGCAGATGGTCGGAGGGCAGGCCAACCCCAGGAACTAGTTGTCGTCTAGTTGGGTTTTGGGCGTCTGAAACGGACAGTCCCTTCGATCCTGGAGCTGCAGTCACAGAGCCAGGACCTACATGAGGGGTTGTTGCCGAGCATCCAGCACCTACAGGTGGAGTTGGAGGAGTCCAACCGTGTGCAGGAACAGAAGGTGGTGCCAACCATGCGTGCTACCCAGGCCAACACCATGTGGGTGGCATCCACGGTGGAGGCATTGGGGGCGAGGGTTGTGGCTATGGATCAGCATCTCCAATGCCTGGGTCATTGTATGCAGGCGCTGGCCGAGGCCCAGGATAGGGTGGCCACCTCACAAGCAGCCATGTGCCAGAGCCACCTAGAAAATGCAGCAGCAATCCTGAGCATGGCCCAGTCACAGCAGGCCGTGGCTGGGAAGATTGGCGGTATTGCCCAGGTGCTGACCGACAAGAGGGAGGTGGCCCAGTTCCAGAGGGAGATGGCACAGTTACTGGCTGATGTGACAATGGGTGATGTGGCGTAGTCCCAGACGGAGATGGTCCATGGCCACGAGCATGCAGACCCTGGTCGAGACCAGGGCTGACTTTGAGGACTGTCAGCGGCAGGTGGCGTGGGGGCCTTAGGAGATAGCTCTGCTTGCATCCCCATCCCAGGCAGTAGTCTGGGGCTCATTGGGCACTCGAGGGAGGAGGAGGTGATGGGGCCTATGCCGGTGGCTCCCGCACGGGAGGTGGCGGAACACCGCAGAGCCTTGGACTCCCCACCCCACTCCTGTCCCTGGCGCATCTGGTGGGCAGCGTGCAGAACAGGGTGGCACCATGCCATCTGGGGCACCCGAGCAGCAGCCAGGCCCAGTCTCATCAGAAGATGCCCGCCAACGGTGACCCAGGTCACAGGGCAGGAATCACAGCAGCCCGCCTCCAGTCCTGATGTACCGGCGAGGTCCACCGAGATGTAGCGTTAGGCCCCATAAGGCCAGATAATTATACACCAGTTATGTTACAGGGGCTAGGGCACAAATCTATAAATATTTGTGCACGTTAAATACCTGTTCACACTGTTGCAACCTGCTTCAATGCTCTGTCAGATCGGTGTGAGGGGGGGGCTGATCTGGACTGGTCAGAGATGGGTTACAAGGGGTTGAGGGGAATGGGCGGATGTTGTGAGTGGGCTGAGCTCCTGGGTTCCTCCCGCATGCCGTCCCCACCACCCAGGGATCCGATGGCACCGTGTGGTGGATCACCCAGATGGATAGGGGAAAGTGCTACTGTGGGCAGGAGTCAGACAATGTCATACGATGCGGAGCACCGGAGCTCATCGCAGAGCGGGTTGTCATCATCCTCCATGTTGTAGGCCTCCAGGATGTGGCCGACCCTCAGCGTCATACTGGAGGGCCCCTCCAGAGCAGTCCAAGCACCTGAATCACATCTTCAGGATGCCGAAGTACCACTTGATCACACCCCAAGTCGCTGTGTGCATCGTTGTAGCGGGTCTTAGCGTCGGTCTATGGCCTCCAGATAGGTGGCATCAACCACGACCGCAGTGGATAATCCCTGTCGCCCACTAGCCAACCCCCTCAGCCGGGGGAGGGAGGGGGGGGCTCGGTCCTCAGGCCTCTCGAACATGCCAGGAACCGTCGAGTGTGCCAGGATGAAGGTGTCGTGCACACTGCCCACCACGCCACCTGGGCACTTTGGCAGTACCAGGTTGGCACCCAGGTGGCACCGCCAGGGCACCACCTTGCCCAAAGGGAATGCACTGGGGGCCTGCAATCCCCTTGCAGTCCCCCATGAGTGCCATTTTGTCTGGACGCCGTTTGTGGCGACCATTACCAAACAGCTCGCCCGAGGTCCTCAAGGCGAAGGGATTGAATCCAAAGCCTCAGGTACCTCGGGAATCTGCCTACTGTAGTATGGCTTACTGCCTCCCTCTAATGTGCAGATTTGCCAAAAATTGATTGAATTTTGATGAATCTCACGAGGCGTTGCGAGCGGGGCAGATCCCCGGAGCGGGGTCACCCAGCTTTCACCGGCCACCCTGCACCGTAAGCTGCTTTTGTGCAGTGTGGCCGGAAGATCGCACCCTATGTTCGATTTGATTTTGACAAGACTGCCAGTCAACACTATTCAGGCCAATCATATCTCCTAACTATCCTCCCCTCACCCCGCCCCAACCTTTGCCCTCGCCCCCTTCAGAAAGCTTTGGGATGTTTTTACTACATTAAAAGTGCAAGTTGTTGCTGCCCCAATTGATCCATATCTCTGTTGTGACATGGCAGAAGTTGTCTTTTAACAATAGAACATAGAACAGTACAGCACAGAACAGGTTCGATGATGTGCCAAGCATTGTCCGAAAACAAGATCAAGCTATCCCACTCCAGGAGAGGATTCTTTTATCAACCACTTGCTATCAACCCAATCACTACAACAATTGGCTACGAATTGACATGACGAAAGTGTATTCATTCAAAATCTGACAGGAAACCCATTTCCCAGATTGCCTTCAAATGCAAGTCACAAATTCAATATTTCAGGTAATTTATGTTTCTAAATTACTAAATCTTAACCATACTGTGGTCAAACTTATTGATAATAACCAATGATTCAATATAAATCCTATTACCTGAGGAACCTCTCGTTAATGGATGAAAAAATGACTTATTTCCTTGCCCACAGAGTTCCCCTTGGGAAATATATATATATATACATCAAATGTCACCAGATTCTTTTAATGGGGCGATCAAAGGATCAGCAGGAGAAGTTTCAACATGTAAAATGTTCAATCAGATTTCCATCTAGTTTCATCTCTGAGTCCTAAGCCATTTTGTTTCTACGGTCCTCAAAGAAAAAGATTGTACTAAAGATTGTTTCTGTGCTAAGCCTCAATTATTATAGTTATTATGGTTGCAAGCATTGCTGTGTGTTTCTGAGTTGACTTCCATTATAATATACTGGACAGTTGCTGAATTCTAGTAATATTTGTGTTACAATTTGGTATAACCTCCCCCATGCCAACCATGGAGACTCGCTGATTCAACTCCCGATGGGCTTCATGGAATACAAGATCCCGTGTTGAGCGGACGGAGACCCGTCCAACAGGGAATCAGCAGGGCTTTAAATGGCGACACAGACCCAGACTGGGCAGATCCCAATGGTCCCGGGTTCGGACACTTGTTCTGTATATGCTGCGGCTTTATTTTCGTTCCAAAATAAACCTCCTCAGCCTTCCAATCTGCTTCCCCTGGGATGATTACATTGGCGACGAGGATCAAGCACAGGATTTTGAGCAGCCTTTAAAACACAGAAAATGGCTCCGGTAAGAAAAAAAAACAGGGAAATGTATTTCTTTGGCAAACTTGAGCAGTGCAACGCAAACGGTATGCCGAACGCATGCACTATTTATTTTGTGCCAATGGCATTGAAGGGGTTGAGAAACATGAGGTAATCCTCTCAACAGCATTCGGGTCCCCAAAGTTAAGCATCATAAACTTTCCCAGTGGCCCCTGACACTAAAACGTTCGACAAACTCGGAGACTTGGTGCGGAATCATTATTTAAAAATGTATTTTGTTACAAACATGTATCAAAACAGGTTACAGCAAATAAACACTCCAGGAAACATACTTCCCAGCAATCAACTATACAGTCTGTACAAGTTTTTTCCCTTTTTCACCCTCCCCTTCCCCCCCCTCCCTTCCCTATGACGAACAGCTCCTCAAGCACGGTCGCAAACATCCCCCACCTTTTCTCAAACCCCTCTGCAGAGCCCCTTAACTCATACTTTATCTTTCCTAACCGCAGAAAGTCATACAGGTCGCCCAACCAAGCCGCTACCCCCGGTGGCGATGCAGACCGCCACTCCAGCAAAATTCGCCACCGTGCAATCAGACAGACGAAGGCCACGACATCGGCCTTCCTCCTCTCCGTGAGCTCCGGCTTTTCTGAAACTCAAATATCACCACCAAAGGGTCCGGGTCCACCTCCTCCTCCACTATCTTGGCTAAGATCGCGAACACTCCCACCCAGAATCTTCCCACTATTTCGCAACCCTAAACCTTGTGTGTGTGATTCGTTGGCCCCGCCCACACCACTCACATTCATCAGCTACCCCCTGAAAGAACCCACTCATTCTCGCCCGAGTCATATGCACCCTGTGCAGCACTTTAAACTGTATCAGGCTCATCCTTGCACAAGAGGTGGTCCCGTTTACCCTACGCAGTGCCGCACTCCATACTCCCCAATTGATCTCCTCTCCCAACTCCCCTTCCCATTCCTCCTTATCTTCCCCACCCGTACGGTGCATAACCATTATAATCCAAAGCGTCCATCATTCTCCAATGCTCGCGCTTTAATATAGTTCAGAGAATCCCGGGAGAACCTGTTAAATGGAATTCCTCAAAATGTTGCGGAAGATGACAAAGTACTGGCACTTCGGCCCATCCCTGACCAAGGTGCTATGCTATAGACTGTTTTGTGGGGTTAACAATATCACAACCCAAAAAGAATGACCGATGGAACATAGAACATACAGCGCAGAAGGAGGCCATTCGGCTCATTGAGTCTGCATCGACCCACTTAAGTCCTCACTTCCATCCTATCCCCGTAACCCAAAAACCCCTCCTAACCTTTTTGGTCACTAAGGGCAATTTATCATGGCCAATCCACCTAACCTGCACGTCTTTGGACTGTGGGAGGAAACCTGAGGAAACCCACGCAGACACAGGGAGAATGTGCAGACTCCGCACAGACAGTGACCCAGCGGGGAATTGAACCTGGGACCCTGGCGCTGTGAAGCCACAGTGCTATCCACTTGTGCTACCTTGCTGCCCTTAGATGGAGCCCAATCTAGACCTGAAAAACTCCACTGAGATATCCTCGTCCCTGGAGAAGGCTGAAAAAAGGGTTCAAACATCCTCAGGTTGGGGAGAAGGTCTTTGCTTAGAGCAGCCTGCACTTCCAATGAAGGCACCCACATGCCTTGCCCACCATCAACCCAACATTCCATAAGGATGTCCTGGTGGCCTAAGAAATGGCTGGATAACCCCAGATGCACCAGGGAAACCTCTCTGGAGGAATACAAGTGTCAGCCACTGGGCTGTTGTAAGTGCTGCAGACCTAGGCTAGGCTGCCGGAATCGGCAATATGCATACCACCCAGGCAAGAACCCAAAGTCACCTCAGGCCCATGCTTTCCAAGTATACCAGCCCTCAGGGGAGGATTCAATGCAGTTGAACTGCGTCGTCACAATTTTTTTATTTTTTTATTTGGAGTGCCCAATTCATTTTTTTCCAATTTAAGGGGCAATTTAGCGTGTTCAATCCACCTACCTTGCACATCTTTGTGTTGTGGGGGCGAAACCCACACAAACATGGGGAGAATGTGCAAACTCCACACGGACAGTGACCCAGACCCGGGATCGAACCTGGGACCTCGGCGCCGTGAGACTGCAATGCTAACCACTGAGCCACCGTGCTGCCGTCCGCTTCGTCACAATTAAGGTTGTCCCAATATGAATGAGGCTGCTCTTCAACAGGCATCCTTTCGAGATAGAGGTAGATACGTCTCCGTCATTAGGCAACAGACATTCTATCACCACCAAATGGGGATTCTGCACTAAGGGATACCAGAGTCACACTAGCCACATATATGGGAGAATATATGTGGCTATAAGGAGAGGTTGGATAAACTCGGTTTGTTCTCACTGGACCGACAGAGGTTGAGGGACAACCTGATAGAAGTCTACAAAATTATGAGGGGCATGGACAGAGTGGATAGTCAGAATATTTTCCCAGGGTGGAAGAATCAATTACTAGGGGACATAGGTTCACGGTGCGAAGGGCAAAGTTTAGAGGAGATGTGCGAGGTAGGTTTTTTAACAGAGGGTAGTGGTGCCTGGAACTCGCTAACGGAGGAGATGGTGAAAGCAGGGACGATAGTGACATTTAAGGAGTGTCTTGACAAATAGATGAATAGGATGGGAATAGAGGGATACGGACCCAGGAAGTGTAGAAGATTTTAGTTTAGACAGGCAGCATGTTCGGCGCAGGCTTGGAGGGCCGAAGGGCCTGTTCCTGTGCTGTACATTTCTTTGTTCTAATCTTTGAAAATTACGGGGACCATAAGACCATAAGACATAGGAGCAGAATTAGGCCACTTGGCCCATCGAGTCTGCTCTGCCATTCAATCATGGCTGATATTTTTCTCATCCCCGTTCTCCTGCCTTCTCCCCATAACCCCTGATCCCTTTATTGATCAAAATCCTATCTATCTCTGTCTTAAAGACACTCAGTGATTTGGCCTCCACAGCCTTCTGCGGCAAAGAGTTCCACAGATTCACCACCCTCTGGCTAAAGAAATTCCTCCTCATCTCTGTTTTAAAGGATCGTCCCTTTAATCTGAGATGGTGTCCTCTGGTTCTAGTTTTTCCTACAAGTGGAAACATCCTCTCTACATCCACTCTATCCAGCCACGCAGTATCCTGTAAGTTTCAATAAGATCCCCCCTCATCCTTCTAAACTCCAGCGAGTACAGACCCAAAGTCCTAAACCGTTCCTCATACGACAAGTTCTTCATTCCAGGGATCATTCTTGTGAACTTCCTTTGGACCCCTTCCAAGGCCAGCACATCCAAATGGGGTCTGACCAGAGCCTTATACAGCCTTAGAAGTCCATCCCTGGTCTTGTATTCTAGCCCTCTCAACATGAATGCTAACATTGCATTTGCCTTCCTAACTGCCGACTGAACTTTCATGTTAACCTTAAGAGAATCGTGAACAAGGACTCCCAAGTCCCTTTATGCTTCTGATTTCCTTAGCAACTTCCCATTTAGAAAATAGTCTATGCCTCCATTTCTCCTTCCAAAGTGCATAACCTCACACTTTTCCACATTGTAGTCCATCTGCCACTTCATTGCCCACTCTCCTAGCCTGTCCAAGTCCTTCTGCAGCCCGCCTGCTTCCTCAATACTACCTGCCCCACTACAGATCTTTGTATCATCTGCAAACTTAGCAACAGTGTCTTCAGTTCCTTCCTCCAGTTCATTAATGTATATTGTGAAAAGTTGTGGTCCCAGCACCGACTCCTGGGGTACACCACTAGTCACCGGCTGCCATCCTGAAAAAGACCTCTTTATCCCCACTCTCTGCCTTATGCCAGTCAGCCAATCCTCTATCCATGCCAGGATCTTACCCTTAACACCATGGGCTCTTAACTAATTTAACAGTCTCCTCTGCGGCACCTTGTCAAAGGCTACTGGAAATCTAAATAAATCACGTCTGGGGCAGCACGGTAGCATTGTGGAGAGCACAATTGCTTCACTGCCCCAGGGTCCCAGGTTCGATTCCAGCTTGGGTCACTGTCTGTGCGGAGTCTGCATATCCTCCCCATGTGTGCGTGGGTTTCCTCCGGGTGCTCCGGTTTCCTCCCACAGTCCAAAGATGTGCAGGTTAGGTGGATTGGCCATGATAAATTGCCCTTAATGTCCAAAATTGCCCTTAGTGTTGGGTGGGGTTACTGGGTCATGGGGATAGGGTGGGGTGTTGACCTTGGGTCGGGTGATCTTTCCAAGAGCCGGTGAAGACTCGATGGGCCGAATGGCCTCCTTCTGCACTGTAAATTCTATGTTAATCTATGATGTCCACTTGTTCTCCTTTGTCTAACTTCCTTGTTACTTCCTCAAAGAACTCTAACAGATTTATCAGACACGACCTCCCTTTGACGAAGCCGTGCTGACTCAGTCCTATTTTACCATGCACTTCCAAGTACTCCGCAATCTCATCTTTAATAATGGACTCTAAAATCTTACCAATGACTGAAGTCAGGCTAACCGGCCTATAATTGCCCGTCTTCTGCCTCCCTCCCTTCTTAAACAGTGGTGTTACATTAGCCATTTTCCAGTCCCCTGGGAGCCTTTCTGCCTCCAGTGATTTCTGAAAGATCATCACCAATACCTCCACAATCTCCTGAGCTGTCTTTTTTAGGACCCTGGGGTATAGTCCATCTGGTCCAGGTGAATTATCCATCTTCAGACCTTTCAGTTTCCCCAGAACATTCTCCTTAGTAATGGTCACTGCACTCACCTCTGCCCCCTGGTTCTCCTGGAGCTCTGGCATCCCACTCGTGTCTTCCACCGTGAAGACTGATGCAAAGTAACTATTCAGTTCATCTGCCATTTCTTTGTTTCCAATTATTACTTCTACAGCCACATTTTCCAGAGGTCCAATGTCTATTTTTGCCTCTCTCTTACCTTTTATATATTGAAAAAACTCTTCCTAGCTTTCTTTACATTACTAGCTAGCTTGCATCATACTTCATCTTCTCCCCCTTATTGCTTTTTTAGTTGTCATCTGCTCGATTTTAAAGGCTGCCCAATCCTTTGGTTTCCCATTTTTCCTCTCCATTTTGTACGCTTTTTCCTTAGCTTTTATGCTGTCCCTGACTTCCCTTGTCAGCCATGGATGCCTTGTCCTCCCCTTAGCAGGTTTCCTCCTCCTTGGGATGAATTTCTGTTGTGCCTCCCGAATAACCTCCAAAAACTCCTGCCATTGCTGTTCCACTGTCTTCTCTGCTCGGCTCCTTTTCCAATCAACTCTGGCCAGCTCCTCCCTCATGTCTTTGTAATTACCCTTATTTAATTGAAATACTGTTACACCTGATTCCTGCTTCTCCCTCTCAAACTGCAGTGTAAATTCATATCGGGGTCACTGCTCCCTTAGGGTTCCTTCACCTTAAGTTCCCCAATCAGGTCTGCCTCATTACATATCACTAAATTCAGAATTGCCTGTTCCCTAGTAGGCTCCGTCACGAGCTCCTCCAAAAAAATCTCTTTGACATTCCACAAATTCCTTTTCTTGGGATTCACTATCAACCTGATTTTCCCAGTCCACCACCATGACCCTGGCAATTCATGGACCGCAGTCGGCCCGACTCCCACTTACAGTCGTGCAAGGGTAAGGATCAAGTCTCATGGCAGGGATTGGCTCTAGATCCAGCTGGACTGGCTGGAAATTGTTAAACTGGGGACCAGTGGATTATATGAGGTTATTAGTAAATGCCCCAACATATTCCAAGAGGGCCTCAGTAAAATGAAAGGAGCAAGGGCCAAAATCTATGTTGACCCCAACGCCATGCCAAAATACCTCAGGGCACGGCCAGTCTCATACCCATTGCTTGAGAAGGTAGAAACTGAGATTGAGCAGTTGTAAAACCTCAGGATAATACGGCCAACGCAGTTCACGGAGTGGACCGTACCCGTAATCCCTGTCCTCAAACTCGGCAAGTCAGTCGGCCTGTGCGGGTATTATAAACTCACGGTCAACAAGGCCTCGCGACTGGACCAGTGTCCCATGCCTTGCATTGAGGATTTGTATGCCAAATTTGCAGGTGGCCAAAGCTTCTCAAAACAGTAAATGAATCATGCTTATCTCCAGCTCAAACTAGACGAACCATCCAGAAAGTACGTCAAAATTAACACCCAAAAGGGTCTGTATGAATATACACCCCTGCCCTTTGGAGTCTTGTCAGCATGTCCCATCTTTCAGTGTGTCATGGAAACTATTTTACAAGGGCTACCCAGGATGGCACAATATCTCGACAGGGACTACTGAACAAGAGCATCGAGGAACTTTGATGAGGTCTTGAAACAGTTTTCCAATGCAGGCAGACGCCTTGAGGGAGAATTGCATATCTTTTGTTTAGAATACCCAATTATTTTTTTCCAATTCAGGGGCAATTTAGCGTGGCCAATCCACCTAATCTTTGGTTAGTGGGGGTGAAACCCACGCAGACACGGGGAGAATGTGCAAACTCCACACATCCAGTGACCCGGGGGCGGGATCAAACCCGTGTCCTCAGCGCCTTCGGTTGGAGAAATTATCTAAGGCAGGCAAAGTGATCTACCTCAAATATTGGGTGGATAAGAAAGGCATACACCTCATGGAGGATAAGGGCAAGGCCATTAAGGATGTGCCAACCTCACAAAATCCAACAGAGTTGAAATCGTTTTTGGAGTTGATAAATTATTATGAGAAATTCATCCTGAATCTGGTCACATCTGCACTCACTGCATACCAAAGGTCCTAGAATCTGACAATGGTAACGTTTACTAGTTCCAGATGTTCTTGAAATAGAATGGCATCAAGCACATCTGGACGGCACCATATCACTCACATCCAATGGCCTGGCAGAATGGGCAATACCGACTTTCAAAAACAGGATTCATAGATTTTGTAGAATTTACAGTGCAGAAGGAGGCCATTCAGCCCATCAAGTCTGCACTGGCCCATGGAAAGAGCACCCTACCTCAGCCCACACCTCCACCCTGTCCCCATAACCCAAAGTAACCCACCTAGCCTTTTTGGGACACTAAGGGCAATTTAGCATGGTCAATCCACCTAACCTGCACATCTTTGGACTGTGGAAGGAAACCGGAGCACCCAGAAGAAACCCACGCAGACACGGGGAGAACGTGCAGACTCCGCACAGACAGTGACCCAAGCGGGAATCGAACCTCGGACCCTGCCGCTGTGAAGCAACAGTGATGATCACTGTGCTACCATGCCGCCAGGATGAAGAAACAATCAGCTGGCTCCATGGACACAAGATTGGTTTGATTCCTGTTCAACTACCGGACCATGCCTATACCATGCCCTGGCAGAATTATTGATGGGACCAAGGCTTCGCACCAGGCTATGCCTGCTATCTCCCAATTTGACAGGGAAGGTGGAGTCCAAACAAGAGAGCGAGAAATTATGACACCAGGAGATCCATTAAAGACGGGTTGACGTATATGTATGAAACTTCGGGGACGGCTCCAGTTGGAAAACTGGAGTCGTATTGGAGAAGGCAGGACCCGTCTCCAATAAAGTTAAGGTCCAAGAAGAAGTCTTAAAAAAGCAGCTGGACAACCTAACGAGTGGAGAACCAGCTCCAGTCGAAACCACATCACCAACTTTAGTCGCGACCTCCTCCGGCACTAGGCTTCAGCCTGTGGGGGACTCAAAAGTCACCTCCCCCGATAGTGAAGACTCGGGATTCGAGCTGAGGAGACTGATCTGCCTCTGGAGACCAGTACCAAAGACGAACCTGCATCAGTGACCCCACGGCTCTCCTTGAGGAAGCGAAGGTCCACTTCACACATTCTGACCTGGTTCTACCTGCCACAGACCAGGCTCCACAAAGTGGAAGCGGTCTCATTGTCGCGGGAGTGACAGGCGGGCTTTGTGGACTACAAGTTCCCATATTTAGTGGGCGGAGGCCCATACAACAGGGAATCGGGCTTAAATGCCAGCCCAGACCAGGCAGATGCGAAAGGTCCCGGGCTCAGGCACTTGTTCTGTGTGTGCTGCGGCTGGGTTTTATTTTTGTTCCAGAATAAACCTTCGTAGCCTTCTCGACTCCTTTCCCTGGAATTATTACATAATATGAGCAAAATATTGGAAGGAATTTTTATAGATAGGATTTATGATTATTTAGAAAAACATAGTTTGATTAAAGCTGGTTAGCATGGCTTTGTGAGAGGCAGGTCATGCCTCACAAGCCTCATTGAATTCTTTGAGGATGTGACGAGACACATTGATGAAGGTCGGGCAGTGGATGTGGTGTATATGGATTTCAGCAAGGTATTTGATAAGGTTCCCCTTGGTAGGCTCATTCAGAAAGTTAGGGGGCATGGGATGCAGGGAAATTTGACTGCCTGGATACAGAATTGGCTGGCCAAAAGAAGACAGCGCGTGGTAGTGGATGGAAAGTATTCAGCCTGGAGGGCGGTGACCAGTGGTGTCCCGCAGGGATTTGTTTTGGGACCTCTGCTCTTTGTGATTTTTATAAGTGACTTGGATGAGGAAGTGGAAGGGTGGGTTAGTAAGTTTGCCGATGACACAAAGGTTTGTGGATGTCATGATATTCAGGTAAACATCATAGCACATACATAGCTACATACTGACGGACAGATCAACGGACCAATCAACACACACAACACGGCAGCCAATCACAGACAAGAGCATACACAGTACAAAACAGGGAACACGACACTTCCTGGGCACTCGAGCAGGAGACGGCTCAGGGCACAGAGCTCAGTACAAGCCACTCAGACATCCACCATGTGCTGAGTGCCACTACAGGATAGAATTAGGAATAGGTCCATAGAATCAAGTCATGATCGAACCTCAGTAAACAGTTTACCAGTGTAAATAGATGTTTGAAATAAAACTGCGTTGTACCATTCCCAACCGTGTTGGTTCGTCTGTGTACCCAACACTTCAGTGGAGTACCCAACACTTCAGTGGAGTTGTAGATAGTGTTGAGGGCTGTTTACAACAGGACATTGACAGGATGCAGAGTGGGGTGAGAAGTGACAGATGGAGTTCAACCTGGATAAATGTGAAGTGATTCATTTTGGTAGGTCGAATTTGAATGCAGGGTTAAAGGTAGGATTCTTGGAAGTGTGGACGAACAGAGGGATCTTGTGGTCAACGTACATAGATCCCTCAAGTTGCCACCCAGGTTGATAGGGTTGCTAAGAAGGCATATGGTGTGTTGGCTTTCATTAACAGGGGGGTTGAGTTTAAGAGCCGCAAGGTTTTGCTGCAGCTTTATAAAACCCTGGTTATATGGTACCATTATAGGAAGGATGTGAATGCTTTGGAGAGGGTGCAGAGGAGATTTACCAGGATGCTGTCTGGACTCGAAAGCATGTCTCATGAAGAAAGGTTGGGGGAGCTAGGACTTTTCTCACTGGAGCAAAGAAGGAAGAGAGGTGACTTGATAGAGGTGTACAAGGTGATGAGAGGCATGGATAAAGTGGATAGCCAGAGACTTTTCCCCAGGGCAGAAATAGCTGTTACGAGGGGACATAATTTTAAGGTGATTAGAGGAAGGTATGGGGGAGATGTCAAAGGTAGGTTCTTTACACAGAGAGTGGTGGGTGCGTGGAATGCACTGCCAGCAGAGGTGATGGAGTCAGAGTCATTAGGGACACTTAGGTGACTCTTGGACAGGCACGTGGACAGCAGTAAATTGAAGGAGTGTAGGTAAGGTTGATCTTATTTTCGGATAAATGGTCGGCAAAAAATTGTGGGCCGAAAGGCCTGTACTGTGCTGTACTGTTCTAAGTTCTAATTCTTTGACATGGTGAAGTACTGATTGATATAACTTAGAAAATTGTAAGCACAAAATAGCTTTGCAGCAGAATATGAGGATTTATTTCGAAAAAAGGTTAGATTTCTGGTAGAGTAGATTTGCTCAGGGAAAATTCAAGCTGACAATTGGCATGAAATTATACTTCTCACATTGTGCACTTGCGGCATGATCTGAATAGAAACTTGTTATAGTGAAAGCTGCAACAGTTGAGTGAACCCCCCTTCCCCCGCTGTGTAAGACTACATGGTTCTTAATTATAATGTTTTTTTGCAGTATCAGTACTGAATTCACTCTGCCGATCCAAATGCAGCTAAGTGGGAGTAAATTGAATTTTGCTCATTTTAAAACCTTTTTAGATTCCATTTGTCTCAGGGATCCCTGTGCTGATCACTGAATAAGGCCATTGTCTGATGATGTACTGAGATATTCAGACCCATACAGAGGACCAAGTCTTAGCCCCCCCCCCCCCCCCCCCCAGTCTGCGCCAAATTGTCTGTTCCCAGCTGCAGAGGTAATAGACGTGCTATCGTGTCCATGAGTTAGGAGCAGATGAAATCAAGCAAGGTTCCTTCCCCAAGATACTGGCAGCAACCTTGCTGAAAACTAAATGCGTATCCATCAAGTGAGGAGAGAATCAAGTTAGGCATCCAAGTGCTTCGAGGTATACATTTTAAAATTGTGTCAAGAGTGAGGCTCAGAGTTGTGGCTTTGTGTTTATTTTTCTGACTTTCTTTTCTGCTCCATTGCAAACCATATTAAAGTTAAACTACACACGTGGATTCATGACCTTCCAAAGCTGGTTCAGGTTCTTCCAAATATCCCTAACTGGCTCAGTGCAACATTCAATGGATTTTAGGAAATATTTGCATATAAAGCGATGGAAGATCGGCTATTTTATTTCCTATAAGTAATCCCACGTTCTGGGTGGGATTTTCCAGCCCCCCCCCCCTCGCCCTCGCTGGGTGCGAACCAGATATGCTTATTTAAATAAGTCATCAGATTCATTTAAATATGCTCTCGCCAGCTTCCGCTGGGGCCCGGGGTTCAGCGGCTACCTGGTAGGTGCTGGTACACACTAACATAACAGCACCTTGGGAGGGGGGGGTGGGGGGGGGGGGGGGTAGTGAGTCTCACAGGCTATTGGAGACTCCTGGGTGGGTAGGCATTGGGCAGAGTGGCACCCTGATACCTTCACACTGCCAGCTTATGCTTGGAGAGTTCCGGGGTCCGTTGTATCTGGCTGTACCGGAGGTGAGGTCATCAGGACTTCAGGCACGAGTTCAGCCGCGAGCGGGGCAATCGCCAACCAGTCCACAACGGTGCAGAAATGGCTGATCAACTAACAGAGGAGCAAATTGCTGAATTCAAAGAGGCCTTTTCACTCTTTGACAAAGATGGGGATGGTACCATAACAACAAAAGAACTTGGGACAGTTATGAGATCACTAGGACAGAACCCAACTGAGGCAGAACTACAGGATATGATCAATGAAGTTGATGCTGAAGGGCAGCACGGTAGCATTGTGGATAGCACAATTGCTTCACAGCGCCAGGGTCCCAGGTTCGATTCCCGGCTTGGGTCACTGTCTGTGCGGAGTCTGCACATCCTCCCCGTGTGTGCGTGGGTTTCCTCCGGGTGCTCCGGTTTCCTCCCCCAGTCCAAAGATGTGTGGGTTATGTGGATTGGCCAAGCTAAATTGCCCTTAGTGTCCAAAATTGCCCTTAGTTTTGGGTGGGGTTACTGGGTTATGGGGATGGGGTGGGGGGGTGGGCTTGGGTAGGGTGCTCTGTCCGAGAGCCGGTGCAGACTCGATGGGCCGAATGGCCTCTTTCTGCACTGTAAATTCTATGAGGACCACCTCTGGCGTTGGGCGCACATTTTCCATTTGTGACGTTTTTGCGATGCCGGCTTGCTGTGGCAGAATGGTTTACCGGGGAGTCCTTATTGGAGTTGGCTGCTGCCATTTTGGACTGTCATTAAGGTTTGTGAGTGTGGCCTTGATTTTGAAAAACTGTTCCATGATGGCTGGGACGATGAGATGGACGACAGCGGTATGTCACATGGCTATTGATGTTGCTGCATGGTTGCACTTTTTGTGTCTCCAGATACTGATAATAATAGTAATAATAATCTTTATTAGTGTCACAAGTAGGCTTACATTAACACTGCAGTGAAGTTACTGTGAAAAGCCCCAAGTCACCACACACCAGCACCTGTTCAGGTACACAGAGGGAAAATTCAGAATGTCCAAATTACCTAACAAGCACATCCTTCGGGACTTGTGGGAGGAAACCGGAGCACCCAGAGGAAACCCACGCAGACACGGGGAGAACGTGCAGACTCCACTCAGACAGTGACCCAAGCTGGGAATCGAATCTCGGTCCCTGACGTTGTGAAACAATAGTGCTACCACTGTGCTACCATTCTCTCTGTGATATCCTGGCCCGTTTGTGTCTCTGACCCCTAGTCCAAAAAGATCCATCTTCAGTTGTTCACACAGTCCTGTTGCTTGTTTGCTGACAACTACAAAATGGAGGAAGCTTTCCTCAGTAATTTCGCGCCCATAGTATGTGACGCCAGTGTACTGGGTCCGTGACCTGCTCTCTGCCGCCGCTTCTGGTGGGAAGACTAATCGATTTTTCAAAAAAAATCTGCTCCTGGAACAGGATGTTGACATACGGAGGAGGCGGTCTGCCCTGCTGGGCTCCGAGTCTGCGCACTGCTACACCTGACTGAGGAGGCATGCATGCGTGGGACGGCTGGCATTTTTGAAAACCGGTCGCGGCCAGCATTTTGAAAAGCCGGTCCCAGCCATTGGGCACTTCTTCCCATGATCGGGAAATCCACGAGCGATCGCTCTGCAACCCAACCAACTCCCGCCGCGACCCACCTGCGGGTCACGACCCTGAGTTTGAAAATGATTGCCTTACATTAAAATAAATCCCACCCAATCTTGCTAAACTCCCTGATGATTTAACTGGTCGAGACATTTAATGCCTTCCTGACTCACCTGATGTCTCTTCTAATTTTGGCTGTGCATCTATCCCTGCAAAACCTTCCCTTGGGGTCCCAGGCAGCTGTCAAGTTAGTTCAAACCCTCCCCAACAGCACTAAAAAACCTCCCTGCAAGGACATTGTTATATTATCTTGCATAATACATGTATTACTCTTTTGAACCAACTGAGTTGTTGAAATGAGCAGTAGTCTTCTTGTAAAGATAAACTAATTTAATGAGTAATGTAAATAAATATTGTGAGTTCTTTTCACATAATACTCAACTAACAAAATAAAGAAACAATTGTAGAGATAACTAATTAAATTATACAATACAATGCTTTGATAACAAATAACTTCTCGCTCTAGCTTTCCTATGTCTGTTCTCTCTTCACTCCTGATAATACACACTCCTTCAGAAAGAGCGGGAAAGCTATTAACATAGGTCCTGATGTGAGACCTCTAGTGTTCAACTGCCTGTACTAGCATTACATATATTGATCATGGAAATTGATATACAGAGATCACTACAGACACTGGTCCCTCTTGTGCAGCAGACCCACAGCTCCAGCTCTGAAATGCAGATAGTCGGTAGCTGCAGGTGGACACACTTTCTGCACATATGGTCACCGAAGACAACTGAAGCTTCCATGATTTGCCACATATCACGGGTGCAAGCTCTCCTGCCATGAATACCTTAAGCCTCTCATTTACTCCCTTTTTAACAAAAAATGAAGCTATACAAGAAGACTATTTACTTATCTCCCTAACGCTAACTTTATTTCCCTTACCTTACTTTGTTTACTTATATTATTTTATTGTAATGACCCTGACTTACACTTATTTGTGCTGTTTCTCAGTTAATCCCCTCCTAAACAAAAAACACTTTTTATACTCATGACTTTCACTGTGACACTGGCAGCGAAGTCAATGAGAACAGGAATCTGACCTTGGTGTTTATGAAGTTCGGCTCTCCCCTGCTCCTGCCCGGACTGAGACTGAGCTCCGCACTCAGTCTTTTTGGCTTCACCTTCTGCCGGTTTCACCTAACTCCCTGTTCACCCAACTCCAAAAGCACTCTGGTTCAGCCAGGCAGGCAGGTTGCCCGCGCCAGGGGTTGGGACTGGGGTGCCTTGCCCATAAAAGATGGGGTGAGAGAGAGCTCAAGGACCCCGGAAATGCTAAGTTGGGAGAAGCGAGGGGGTCCTGAGGCCACGGTGGGGTCACTCAAGGGGGTCGAAAGATCGAGACTGCCTTTAACAATGCCGCTCTGATCCAAAAGTGGTCTTCCTGCGCTGGCGAGCTGAGCTGCAGGCGGCGAGAAACATCCCGCTAAATGTTGCCAAAAGTGGACTCGCTCGTACGGTCCAGGAGGAGTTAGATATAACTCCTGGGGTTGAAGGCATCAAAGGACATGATGGGAAGCAGGGAACAGGCTATTGGATTTGATGATCAGCCATGACAATAATCATAGAATTATAGAATTTACAGTGCAGAAGGAGACCATTCGGCCCATCGAGTCTGCACCGGCCCTTACCAAGAGAACCTACTCAAGCCCACGTATCTATCCTATCCCCGTAATCCCGCCTAACCTTTTTGGTCACTAAGGACAATTTATCGTGGCCAATGCATCTAACCCGCATACCTTTGGACTGTGGGAGGAAACCGGAGCACCCGGAGGAAACCCACACAGACACAGGGAGAACGTGCAGATCCCGCACAGACAGCGACCCAGCCAGGAATCGAACCTGGGACCCTGGAGCTGTGAACCAACTGTGCTAACCACTGTGCTACCGTGCTGCCCATATGATAATGAATAGTGGCGCAGGTTTGGTGGACCGAATAGCCTCCTCCTCCTATTTACCGTGTTTTTATGTGTATTCCTGGAGGTGCTCCTGGTGCCCTGCAGAAAGACATCTATCCTCCTTTTTACCTGCTGGACTCCGGACTCCAGTACCACATCAGAGAGTCTGGCAGGCCTCATTCTGGACTGCTGCTCCATTGCTTTACTTCATTCCTGGCGAGAAACACTTTTGGAAACAGTTCCAACATATTCTGCAGCCAGAATGTACCTCCCTTAAAAGGTAGACAAAGGCAGGCTTTAAGAACTGCCGGATAGCTTTAAAACCTGCTAGCCTCACACATGCCCGGGTCCCTGCTGAGCGTGCTGCCAAGTAGTAGGCCATTGAGCTCTGGGTTGCATGCTGCAGATAGCACAATGTTCGCATGCTGTCAATATCACCGAGACGGGGTGAAGGGTAATCATGTAGAACAATCTCCAATGTCATCAAACCAGCACTTACACATTTCTCACCTTTATGAACCCAAACTTATTGAACGAAATAAACCGTCATACGAGACTCACAAGCCCAGAAAAACTGCTTTGGGAACAAACATAAATAATCCCGCCTACCTCTTTAACCAAAGGGATTTAAGGATTTGAAAATAGAATCAGCACATGGACTGAGTAGGAGGGTAAACTAAAGCTGAATTTAACATCCAGTCATGTCAACCGAAAGAAAAGAGAGAGAAATGAAAATTTCCTTCGAAAATTCAAAATCCGAATGCAAAGGGTGGCGCGGTGGCACAGTGGTTAGCACTGCTGCCTCATGGCGCCGATGACCCCGGGGTCACTGTCCGTGTAGAATTTGCACATTCTCCCCCTGTCTGTTTGGGTCCCACTCCCACAACCCAAAAAAGATGTGCAGGTTGGGTGGAATGGCCACGCTAAATTGACCCTTAATTGGAAAAAAAATAATTGGGTATTCGAAATTTATCTTTAAAAATATCCGAATGCACTTCCACACCTGTAATAAGAAATTTCCAGTCCCAGAGAGGTTGATTGGCAGTAATTAACATCACTAATGATCTGGGGCCTGGTATCTGCACTATTGATTCATTATTTCCCAGGACAAGACTTTAATTAGATCATGGATTTGGCACAAAACTGCGAACAATATCCCAAGAATATTTACAAACATGCAAATCTTTGTCTTACCTTTGGATCAGCCTAGGAGAAACCTTGCAGCTGTGGCCATTATTAGGGAAGGAGTAATATGGCTCATTGAATTAAATTAAATTGAAAGGACAGTAAAAATAGCAGACCAGAATGGCAAGCAGAGCCTACTATGTTTCCATAAACTCGGCACCTTAATTGAAATCATAGAATCCATACAATGCAGAAGGAGGCCAATTGAACCATCGAGTTTGCACCGACCCTCCGAAAGAACACCCTACCTAGGCCCACTCCCCCATCCTATCTCCATAACTCCACCTGACCTGCACATCTTTGGACTGTGGGAGGAAACGGCAGCACCCGGAGGAAACCCACTCAGCAGACACTGGGGGTGCAATCGAACCAAATTCGTAGTCAGTGTGGTAGCAAGTGGAAATCACCGGGTGTTTTGCAATGGCTGACCCGGCAAGGCCGTGACCGGTATCTAACATTAATTAGAACATATTCTGGAGCTCTACAGGCTTCATGCCGCAAATGTCTGTCCCGCCGGCTGATTCTCTGCGGCCGTGTCCAGCAGCTCCCTGCTAACGAGGGGGAGCAGCACTTAAACCGATCCCACAGAGTAAATGCCAGACAGTGCGCAGACCAGCTCCACGTTTCGGAGATGACGACCTGGCCAGACTCATGGACGCGGTGGAGTCCAGAAGGAATTATCTTTTGCCCTGAGGGGGTCAGAGGTCAGCCAGTGCCACCTGAGAGGCAGTGGCAGCGCTGTCAGCACGGGGAGTGTCACCAGGAGGACAGTCACCCAGTGCCGCAAGAAGCTCAATGAGCTCGACCGGGCCTCACAGGTGAGTCGGCATCGGCCCACTGGCTCCAGTTCTGCCTGAAAACCCCCCTCCATCCCAATGACCCTCAGCCTGGAACAGCACCCCATCCCAGCACAAGACCGCGATGTGCCACAGCATATTCTTGCACTCACCAGCACATCCCATCCCTCAAGAGCCAGCCGGCCACCTTGGGGTGTCCCTCGAAGATGCCAGGGATCACTGACTGCCCCAGGACGTAGCTGTCCTGCATGCTAAGCGTGCACACACATGCATCATCTTCAGGTGGTGGTCGCATACAAGCTGGATGTTCAGGGAGTGGATGAAGGGCACTGGTGTTTGCAAGCTGGCAAGAGTGCCATCTATTACCTCATGGACGTAGGGCATTCCGGCGATGGTGGAGAATCCTTCTGCCGAGCATCTTGATGGGCTTGGTCCAGGTCAAAGTTCATATAGCCTGCTGCCTGGGCAAACAGGGCATTCTTTTTTTTTTCCTTTTTAAAATAAATTTAGAGTACCCAATTATTTGTTTTCCAATTAATGGGCAATTTAGCATGGCCAATCCACCTAACCTGCACATGTTTATTTGAATTGTGGGGGTGAAACCCATGCAAACATGAGGATAATGTGAAAACACCACACGGACAGTGACCCAGGGCCGGGATTCGAACCCTGGTCCTCAGCGCCATAGGCAGCAGTGCTAACCACTGCACCATGTGGCAGGGCATCCGTGACTTCATGGGCACACTTGTGAGCTAATGGTTGGGTGTGGTAGTCACCACTGTTGTATTATATTGTATATACTGCACTGCATACGAGGGTTAGTACTACAGGTACGGGGGTGGATCCCTGCCTGCTGGCTCCGCCCAGTAGGCGGAGTATAAAGGTGTGTGCCTCCGAACTGCAGCCATTTCGGTAGCGGCTATAGGAGACCACACATCTCTGCTTAATAAAGCCTCGATTACTCTCTACTCTCGTCTCGTCGTAATTGATAGTGCACAGAGATTTTACAAAGATGGATCTCCGCATCAAGCCTGATCGCCTGCAGCTGCATCCTCAAGCAGACAACGCCAAAAAGGACTTTGCACATTGGCGAGCTTGCTTTGAAGCATACATCGGATCTGTGACAGACCCAATCCCAGAGGCACAGAAGCTCCAGATTCTGTACACGCGGCTGAGCTCCGATGTCTTTCCCCTCATCCAGGATGCGCCTACCTACGCAGAGGCCATGGCGCTACTCAAGAAGAACTACGTTCAGCAGACCAACAAGATCTACGCCAGGCACCTCCTGTCCATGCGGCACCAACTTCCCGGTGAGTCTGTGGAAGATTTCTGGTGTGCTCTGCTCGCCCTGATGAGAGACTGCGATTGACAGGCCGTTTCGGCCGCTGAACATTCTAACCTGAGAGAAGCGTTCATTATCGGCATAGGGTCGGCCCAGCGCCTCTTAGAAGGGGCTACGCATGACCTCGCGGCGACCAAGAAACTAGCGCTCTCGCTCACAGTCACCTCACGCAACGTACAGGCGTATGCCCCCGACCGCACAGCCCACGCTCCTGGGCATCGTGGACCCTGTCAGCGGCCACCCCATCGTGGACCCCATCAGCGACCGCCCCCAGCCAACCCCACGCCTGCGCCGCGCGGCAGCCAACCAACCCCGGGGACCCAAGTGCTGCTTCTGCGGACAGACAAAACACCCCCGGCGGCGCTGCCCGCCGCGGAGTGCGCTCTGCAAGGCCTGTGGCAAGAAAGGACATTTTGCTGCAGTGTGCCAGGCCCGCTCAATCGCCGCTATTGTCCCTGCACCCCCTGCGTGCGGCCAGTGGGCGCCACCATCTTCCTCGCCTCAGACCACGTGCGGCCCGTGGGCGCCGCCATCTTGCTTGCCACACAACCAATGGGCAGAGCCATCTTGCCTGCCCCAGGACACTTGCGGCCCGAGGGCGCCGCCATCTTACCTGCCTCAGGATACGTGCGGCCTGTGGGTGCCGCCATCTACCCTGCCTCAGGACCCCTGCCCATCGGGCACCTCATCGGGCCACTCATCGCCTGCAACCGCCGCCGACCAGCCACGTCTCGCCTCCGTCACGATCGACCAGTCCCGAGCGCATAACCTCGCGATCGCGTCGACAAAGGTGAAGGTCGACGGGCATGAGATATCCTGCCTTCTGGACTCCAGGAGCACTGAGAACTTCATCCACCTCGATACTGTAAGGCGCTGCTCCCTCACGGTACACCCCATTAACCAAAGAATCTCCCTGGCCTCCGTGACGATCCGGGGGCTACTGCATCGCCACCTTCACCATCCAGGGCGAAGAGTTCAGCGGCTTCCGGCTCTACATCCTCCCCAACCTCTGCACTGACTTGCTACTCGGCCTGGACTTCCAGTGCAACCTCCAGAGCCTAACCATGAAATTTGGCGGGCCCCTACCACCTCTTACTGTGTGCGGCCTCACGACCCATAAGGTCGACCCACCTTCCCTGTTTGCAAACCTCACCCCGGATTTCAAACCCGTCGCCACCAGGAAGAGACGGCACAGCGCCCAGGACAGGACCTTCGTCAGGACTGAGGTCCAGCGGCTGCTGCGGGAAGGTATCATCAAGGGCAGCAACAGCCCCTGGAGAGCCCAAGTGGTAGTGGTGAAAACGGGGGAGAAAAACAGGATGATGGTTGACTACAGTCAGACCATCAATCGGTACACGCAGCTCGACGCGTACCCCCTCCCACGCATATCTGATATGGTCAATCAGATTGCACAGTACCGGGCCTTCTCGACAGTGGACCTGAAATCTGCCTACCACCAGCTCCCCATTCGCAAGGCGAACCGCCCGTACACAGCCTTCGAGGCGGACGGTCGGCTCTATCACGTCCTTAGTGTCCCTTTCGGCATCACAAACGGGGTCTCAGTCTTCCAAAGGGAAATGGACCGAATGGTCGACCAGTACGGTTTGCGGGCCACCTTTCCGTACTTAGATAATGTCACCATCTGCGGCCATGACCAGCAGGACCACGATGCCAACCTCGATAAATTCCTCCGCACTGCCACTCTTCTCAACCTGACCTATAACAAAGAGAAGTGTGTGTTCAGCACGACCCGGTTATCCATTCTCGGCTATGTAGTCCAAAACGGACTTCTCGGGCCCGACCCCGACCGCATGCGCCCCCTCATGGACCACACCCTCCCCCACTGCCCCAAGGCCCTCAAACACTGCCTGGGGTTCTTTTCCTACTACGCCTAGTGGGTCCCAAACTATGCAGACAAGGCCCGCCCACTCATTCAGTCCACCCAAGTCCCTCTCTCGCGGCCGAGGCACAACACGCTTTCGCCCACATCAGAGCAGACATCGCCAAGGCCGGGATGCGAGGCAGTGGACGAGTCACTGCCTTGCCAAGTAGAAAGCGACGCTTCAGACGTCGCCCTTGCCGCCACTCTAAACCAGGCAGGCAGACCCGTGGCATTCTTTTCCCGCACCCTTCATGCCTCTGAAATTCGACACTCATCCGTCGAAAAGGACGCCCAAGCTATTGTTGAAGCTGTGCGGCATTGGAGGCATTACCTGGCTGGCAAGAGATTCACTCTCCTCACTGACCAATGGTAGGTAGCCTTCATGTTAAATAACACACAATGGGGCAAGATCAAAAATGATAAAATCTTGCGGTGGAGAATCAAGCTCTCCACCTATAATTACAAGATTATGTATCGCCCCGGCAAACTCAACGAGACCCCGACGCCCTCTCCCGAGGTTCATGTGCCAGCGCACAAGTAGACCATCTCCGGGCCCTACACGACAGCCTTTGTCACCCGGGGGTCACTCGATTGTACCATCTGGTCAAAGTTCTCAATTTGCCCTACTCCGCCGAGGAAGGAAGGACAGTCACCAGGGATTGCCAGGTCTGTGCGGAGTGCAAGCCGCACTTCTACCGGCCGGACCGTGCGCGCCTGGTGAAGGCTTCTCGCCCCTTTGAACGCCTCAGTGTGGATTTCAAAGGGTCCCTCCCCTCCACCGATCGTAACACGTACATTCTCAGTGTGGTCGATGAGTACTCCAGATTCCCCTTCGCCATCCTATGCCCCGATATGACGTCTGCCACCGTCATCAAGGCCCTCAACACCATCTTTGCTCTGTTCGGTTTCCCCGCCTACATCCACAGTGACAGGGGATCCTCATTCATGAGCGATGAGCTGCGTCAGTTCCTACTCAGCAGGGGTATCGCCTCCAGCAGGACGACCAGCTACAACACCCGGGTAGACGGGCAAGTAGAACGGTTTGGAGGGCCGTCCAGCTGGCCCTACGGTCCAGGAACCTCCCAGCCTCTCGCTGGCAGGAGGTCCTCCCTGACGCTCTACACTCCATCCGGTCACTATTGTGCACCGCCACTAGTACCACACCCCATGAACGTGTTTTTACCTTCCCCAGGAAGTCCACATCCGGGGTGTCGCTCCCGACTTGGCTCGCAGCTCCAGGACCGGTCCTTCTCCGTAGGCACGTCCGACTCCACAAGGCGGACCCCTTGGTGGACAGGGTTCACCTGCTCCATGCCAACCCTCAATATGCCTACGTGGAGTTCCCCGACGGCCACCAAGATATTGTCTCACTCAGGGACCTGGCACCATCAGGTTCCACCCCAACACACTCCCCCACCCATGCGCCCCCCCCCCCCCCCCTCCCACCGTGCCGCCAACATTGACACCACCAGACAACCCCCCCCCCCTTTCCGCACAAGAGGACGAAGAAGACTTTGGCACGCTCCCGGAGTTCCCCGATGACTGGCCAGCATCACCACCGCCACCGCCGCCATCGGTGCCACCTCCACCACCGCCAGCATCGACTTCGCCGCTACTATTACGCCGCTCCCAACGAAGCACCAAAGCAGCGGACCGGCTGAACCTTTGACGGACTCCGGATGGTCAACATGGACTTTTCTTTTTTTTTCTTCCCTGTTCCCTACGTTTTCCCTATTCTTACCACTGTACATAATTGCACTATTTGTATATAGATTCACATAGTCCCGCCGGATTCATTTTTAACAGGGGGTGAATGTGGTGAACCACTGTATTATGGGATGTAAGGTAGGACCTGCACTACAGGTTCGCCGGTAGCCCCTGCCAGCTGGCTCCGCCCACTAAGACCTGTATAAATATGCATAACCTCCACTGCCCTGACATTTCGCCAGCTGCAGCAGGAGGCCATGCATCTGACTGCAATAAAGCCACAGTTGTACCCAATCTGCGTATTTGTGCAATTGATTGCGCATCAGTGAGGTGGTCACAGCACAAGTAAAAACTGAACAGGCAGAGAGCAGATGGGTAACCACCGGGCAGAGTAGAGGTAGGCAGATAGTGCAGGAGGCCCTGTGGCCGCCCCCTCTCTACATATATACCGTTTAAGGAACTGTTGGAGGGGATGACTTCTCATGGGACAGTAACCAAAGTCATATCCAATGGCACCATGGGTGGTGCTGCTGCACAAGACGGGGTGAAGAAGAATGGCAGGGCAATAGTCATAGGGGATTCAACTGGAAGGGAAACAGACAGAGACTTTATGGCCATAAAATACACTCCAGTATGGTGAGTTGCCTCCCTGGTGCCAGGATCAAGGATGTCTTGGAGCAGCTGCGGGACATTCTGAAAGGGGAGTGTGAACAGCCAGTGGTCGTGGTGCATATCATTACTAACGACATAGGTTTAAAAAAAAGATGAAGTCCTACAAGCAGAATATAGAGAGTTAGGATGTAAATTGAAAAGTAGGACCTCAAAAGTAGTCATCTGAGGATTACTACCAGTGCCATGTGTTAAGGAGGGTAAAAATAGCAGGATCTACCAGAAGAATACAATGGTTGCAGAAACAGTGTCAGAGGGAGGGAGTCAGATTCCTGGGACCAGTTCTGGGGAAGGTGGAATCCGTATAAGCAGGATGGGTTGCAAAAGGGAAGAACCAGCACTAAGGGGGAAGTCTTTGCTAGGGCTGTCAGGGAGGGTTTAAACTAGAATGGCAGGGTGATGGGAACCTGAGCAGGAAGACAGAGGAGGGAGAAACAAGGATAGAAAAGACAGAAATGTAAGAAGCAAAAGTGAAAGGTAGAAAAAACAAGGGCGAAAAACAAATTGATCCAGAATGCAAAATAGAGCTTAAGATGACTAACAATGTTAAAAAGGCACGTCTAAAGGCATTGGGCTGGATTCTCCGCTGTTGGGATTCTCCGTTTTGCCGGCAGCCTAGGGATTTCCCGACGGCGTGCGGCTGCCCACAATGGAAAACCCCATTGGCCGGCTGGCGAGACGGAGAATCCCGCCCATTGTTTCTTAATGCGGGGAGCATTCATAATGCAGTTGTTAAATTTACAGTACAAATAGATATGGTTGCAATTATAGAGACATGGCTGTAGGGATACCGAGGATGGGGACTGAACATCCAGGGGTATCCATTATTTAGGAAGGACAGACAAAAAGGGAAAGGAAGTCGGGTTGCATTATTTGTAAAGGAGGAAATCAATGTAATAGTGATGAAGGATATAAGCTCAGAAAATCAGAAATCTGTATGGGTGGAGATAAGAAACACCAAAGGGCATAAAACTTTTCTGAGGGTTGTCTATAAGCCCCAAAGCAGTAGTGGAGATGTAAATCAAAGATGTATGCAATAAGGGTACAATTGTAATCATGGGTGAAATTAATTTGCACATAGTTTCAATGGTATAGTGGAGGAGGAGTTCCTGAAGTGTGTACATGATTTTTTTTCGACCAATATGTTGAGGAAGCAACCAGAGAACAGGTTATTCTAGAGTAGGTATGGTGCAATGAGAAAGGATTAATTAATAATCTTGTATTGTGGGGTCCTTTGGGGAAGAACAACCACCAATATGATAGAATACTACATTAAGATGGCGAGTGAAGTAGTCAAACCCTGAATTTGAACAAAGGAAACTATGAGGGTATGAGGCACGAATTGGCAAGGATAGATTGGGGAACCTTACTAAAGTGGTTGACAGTGGACAGGCAATGGATCACATTTCAAGTACATGTGCATGAATTACAACAATTATTCATTCCTGTCTGACAATAAAATAAAAGAGCTCAACCATGGTTTACAAACAAATATGGAATAATATTACATCCAAAGAGGAGACATATAAAATTGCTCCAAAAAAGCAACAAGCCTGAGGATTGGGAGCAAAAGAGTGCATAAATTGTGATCAAGAGGGAGAAAATGAGAATGAGAGTAAAATTGCAGGGAACATAGAAACTGACAGTAAAAACATCATTAAACATGCGAGGAGAAAAAGATTAGTAAAGACAAATGTAGGTCCTTTACAGTCAGAAGCCGAGGAAATTATAATGGGGAACAAAGAATGGCAGAAGAATTAAACACATACTTCACAAAAGAGGTCACAATTAACCTCCCAGAAATGTTGAGGAACCAAGGTTCTCGTGAGATGGCGGAATTAAAATAAATCAGTATTGGTAATAAAATGATGCTTGGGGAATTTATGGGGTTAAAGATCGACAAATCACCAATGTCTGATAATTGACATCCCAGAGTATTAAAGGAAGTAACTCTGGAAATATTGGATTCATTAGTGGTCATCATCTAAAATTCTAAAAACTCTAGAGCAGTTCCTACAGATTGGAGGGTGGCAAATCTAACCTCACTGTTTAAAAAGGGAGGGAGAGGAAAAAATTGAGAATTCCAGACCAGTTAGCCTGATATCAGTTGTGGGGAAGGTGCTAGAGTCTAGGATTGGACAAAGCCAGCATCGGTTTATGAAAAGCCAATCATGCTTAACAAATCTACTGGAGTTTTTTGAGGATGTAATTAGTAGAATAGATAAGGGAGAACCAGTAGATGTAGTGTATTTGGACTTTCAGAAGGCTTTTGATCAGGTCCCTCATAAGAGATTAGTGAGCAAAATTAAAGCACATAGGTTAGGGGCTGATATATCGGCATGGATCGAGAATTGATTGACAAACAAGAAACAGAGAGTGGGAATAAATGAGCCTTTTTCCAAGTGGCAGTCAGTGACTGGTGGGGTACCGCAGGGATCAGTACTTAGTCTCCAACTGTTCACGATATATATAAATGATCTGGATGAGGCAACCAAATGTAACATTTCCAAGTTAGTGATGAAAAAAACCTGGCGGATTTGTAAGTTGTGAAGAGGATGCGAGGAGGTTTCAAGGTAATCTAGACAAGTTGAATGAGTGGGCAAACATCTGGCAGATGTAGTACAACACGACTAAATTTGAAGTTATACACTTCAGTGTGAAAAACAGAAAGGAAGAGTATTATTTAAGTAGTGATATAACAGGGAAGTGTGGATGTCACTGGTTAGGCCAGCATTTATTGCCCATCCCGAGTTGCCCTTCAGAAGATGGTGGTGAGCTGCATTCTTGAACTATTGCAGGCCCCGAGGTGCAGATACAGCCACAATGCTGTTAGGGACGGAATTCTATGATTTTTGACCCAGCAACAGTAAAGGAACAGCGGTATATTTCTACGTCTGGATGATGAGTGCCTTGGAGGGCAACCTCTAGATGGTGATGTTTCCATGTATCTGCTGCCCTTGTCCATCTAGATGAGAGTCATTGTGGATTTGGAAAGTTCTGCCTGAGGAAGCTTGATGAGGTCCTGTATTGCATCTTGTAGATGGTACATAGTGCTGCCAGTGATGGTGGAGGGATTGAATGTTTGTGGAAGGGGTAGCAATCAAATAGGCTGCTTTGTCCTGGGTTCTGTCGAGCTTCTTGAATTTTGTTGGAGCTGCACTCATGCAGGCAAGTGGAGAGTATTCCATTGCATTCCTAACTTGTGCCTTGTAGATAGTGGACAGGTTTTGGGGAGTCAGGAGGTGAGTTACTCACTGTAAAATTCCTGGCCTTCACCTGCTCTGATAGCCACAGTATTAATGTGGCTAGCCCAGTTCAGTTTCTGATCAATAGTCACCCCCAGGATGTTGATTGTGGGGAATTCAGCGATGGTAATGCCATTGAATGTCAAAGGACAATGATTAGATTCTCTTTCTGGAGATGGTCATTGCCTGGCACTTATGTGGTGCAAATGTAACTTGCCACTTGTCAGCCCAAGCCTAGATATTGCCCAGGTCTTGCAGTATTCAGACATGGACTGCTTCATTATCTGAGGAGCCGCGAATGGTGCTGAACATTGAGCAGTCATCTGCGAACTTCCCCACTTCAGACCTTATAATGGAAGGAAGGTCATTGATGAAACAGTTGAAAATAGTTGGACCTAGGACACTACCCTGAAGAACTCCTGCAGTGATGTCCTGGAACTGAGATGATTGACCTCCAACCACCACAACCATCTTCCTTTGTGCCAGGTATGACTCCAACTAGCAGAGCATTGTCCCCCTGATTCCCATTGACTCCAGTATTTCTAGGGCTCCTTGATGCCATACTCGGTCAAAGGCTACCTTCATGTCAAGAGCAGTCACTCTTCCTGACCTTTGGCATTCAGCTCTTTTGTCCATGTTTGAACCAAGGCTGCAATGAGCTCATGAGCTGAGTGACCCTGGCGGAACCCAAACTGAGTGTCCGTGAGCAGGTTATTGCTGATCTGTATGTCCTTGTACACCAGTCAATGAAAGTGGAGAGACAGGTGCAGCAAGCAGTTAGAAAGGCAAATGGTACGTTGGCCTTCTTTGCAAGAGGTCTTGAGTTCAGAAATAGGGATATGATACTGCAGTCATATAGGGCCTTGGTGAGACCACACCTGGAGCATTGTGTGCAGTTTTGATCTCCTTACCCAAGAAAGAATATACTTGCCATTGAGTGAGTGCAGCGGAAGTTCACTAGACCGATACCGGGGTTGGTGGGATTCTCCTATGAGGAGAGATTGGTTTGACTGGGCCTGTATTCACTAGAGAATAGATTGAATCATATAAATCATATAAAATTGTAACACGGCTGGACAGACTAGATGCAGGGAGGATGTTTTCCCTGGTTGAGGAGTCTAGAACCAGGGACACAGTTTCAGGATATGGGGGAGACCATTTCGGGCTGAGATGAGGAAAGATTTCTGCAGTGAAACTGGAACGCTCTACCACAGGAGGTTGTGCCAAATCACTGAATGTATTCAAGAAAGAGATGGATACATATCTAGATTCTAATGACATCAAGTGGGACGGGGAGAAAACAAGAATATAGCATTGAGATAGAGGGTCTGCCATGCTCGTGTTGAATGGCAGAGTGGGCTCGATAGGCCAAATGGCCTACTCTCTTCTTAGTTTCTGTGTTTCCATTGTTGTTTGTGTCCAATTCAGATACCTTCGACCAGTTCACTTGCTTAAAGGCTTTACCTCGGTATCTTTTAATAGCGAGAAGAACAAAGGACAAACACAAATACAAGTTCAACAAGTAAGATTCAGTTATACTATCTGCAAAGGTGGTCTGGTTGAAGAGTAGGTCTGATTACTCAGTCCCTCTGGTCCATCGTCACAAAGGTGGATCTCACTGGCAGCTTCTTCCTTCCTTTCTTCTCCAGTCAGTCTTCAGATGGTCACGGTCACCTCCCACATCGAGTCTTCGCTATGTGCCCCAAGTGTCTATTTTTATCCCATTTTCCATCCCACCCTTTTGCCACTTCCCTTGGCCTCTTGCCAATGACACCTCAGGAGGGGGTCCCAACACCCAATGGTCCGATTGGTGACCTGTTGACAGGATACCTGGGCTCACGCAGTGTGTCCATTTTTGATAGTGCACGCACACTATAGGCCCATTCAAGCAATGCTTCCATTGATTAGAGCTCTTGGGAATTATGGCTGTTTCACAATTTGACCATTAAAATAAAAAAGGACAGGTAACACTCCAGGGGGGACCAAAAATCTATAGGTAACCAATAATCACCAGTCAGACAAAAATCTTTATTGATTTGAGTTTATTGAGATTATGCTAAATGGTTGCCAATGCCGTGCACACTCTTTGCCAATGCTTCCTACATGGTTTGGCTAGAATGAGAACTTGCGGAACCTTCTTGAGACGAAGAGCTCTCTGTTGACCCTTCTGCATTGTCCTTAGTGTTGGGTCTACTGGCGAGAGCAGTCAGTCCACGGGCGGTTTCTGAGATGAGTAAACCCCACTCTCACAGCAATGATCCTGTGCCTGAAATCCAGCAGTCACAGCCACCTCTAAGTACCCAAAGTTTCAAATAGTGTTACTCATAGCATTCCCTAGAATAACTCTGTCCTGTGCTTGAGGGGCCCCACAACAGAGACCGCAGAGATACCTGAAGCTCCATGGTTCTCGGCATGTTAACACGGCTTCACCAATACTTTTTTCAGTTTACTGGTCACATAAGGATCCTGGAATCTTCTCACATAGGCCCTCATCAGCCTTAATTCTTTCACCATGACGAGGAAACAGAGCACATTGCTGAAGATGTGATAATGGGCAAAGTAGATGAAACAATTGCTAAGCCCTCGGTACTTGCCTCCCAGTTTCTGATTACTACCTGAGGATGTAACTGATGGACAGTCAGAATTGATCCAGTCCTTGTATGAAGGAATAGTAATGACATATGCAAAGATTCCTGTACCGTAGCACATCTTTTGATACCATTTAACTTCTTCCTTATCTGCTCCTAACCAAGGTCCAAACCTCACTGTTTGTACACAACTTCCATATTCAGGGAGATCATTCAAATTGGATAACTCAGAGTGCAAAATAAATCTCTTCATCAGGATTATTTTAAGGTGCCCACATGAGTAATTTTACCCAGTTTGCTGTTAAGATTGCCCCTGCGATTGAGTGACCGTCTGAGATCAATTGTCTTTCTAAAAAATTCAGACAGAATGTATGAGGTACTCTTCCTGCCCGCCTTTTCTGTTCCTTGTAGACAAGTATCTGCTGTGGTATTAAAAGCAGATACAAATAGAATTTTTCCAAAGAGGAAATGAAACAAGAAATGCCGTCCCTGATTGCTTCTCAGTAGAGATTGCATTACGGATAGAACTTCACAGAAAGATATTGTTGAAGTGCAAAGTTACATATACACATATATGTAATGTCGCCAGTAGTTCTTCTTTTTTGTATTCATAAAAATGAGTCACTGGTGTTCCTGGGAAATGAACATTCACATGCAGGGTGATGTTTATTTTCTCTTGGTCTACCTGCTTTACGCAACATTCAGAGCCAACAACACCAGCAGAGGTTCACTTCCAGATCCATGACAATGTTGCTTTGCAAACAGTTGTTTGGAGGAGGTGGCAAAGTGGTAATTTCACTGGATTACTTAACCAGAGATTAGGGTAATGCTCTGGGGACCCAGGCTCAAATCCCATCACTGCAAGTGGTGGAATTTGAATTCAATAAAAATCTGGAATTAAAAGTCTAGTGATGACCGTGAAACCATTGTTGATTGTTGTAAAAACCCATCTGGTTCATTAATGTCCTTTAGGGAAGGAAACCTGCTGCACTTACCTGGTCTGGCCTACATGTGACTCCAGACCCACAACAATGTGGTTGACTCTTAACTGCCCCCTCAATGGCAATTAGGGATGGGCAATAAATTCCGGCACAGAATGTCCCATGAATGAATTTTAAAAAGTTGTAACTATGGGCAATTCTGTACTCTGATATAGGACTCCCCAGATGGTGGGCACAAAGACACATTTTGGCATTTTTGCATCCCAATAGCTGCTGCATCATCAAGCAACCTACCCCTGGATAGAGTGAGAATCTGTGGCATTGCCTTGAGGGGTGGAGGTCTCCTCTGAACATTCTGTCATGTAATACACTTGTAATTTGGATAAGAGTCATCAATCGGGTGTTTCTGCTATTGGGAAACCTATATTCACTTTGTTTCCAAATGATTACCCAGAGGTTCTGGATTTTTGCTATTGAGGTAAACAGCTCGAGTAGGCAAACATTCCGGATCACCATATTCTGCCTCAGTAGAAAGTACCCTGGGATCTTCGCTGGTGCAGGATAGAGTAGGGCCCACCGTTTCCAGAAACAGATCACAGGCATACATTGGGGAGGCCAAGTGTCGAAGCGGGATGGTTAAACTTTGTGCCCGTGGCTTAATTACATTTTACATCCACGTCCTCGCCCCTCACACTCCATCACCCACCCACCCATTTGCCATACCACATCCGTGCTGTTGTTGAAAACTCACCACTATTCTTAGAAGTCCCCCTATACCAAAAAGGGCCAACATTCTAAACGGTGAACAGGGATTCTCACTCCCTGACTCCGATGCAGGCTTCAGTGGGTGCCATTCAGGTCACACTATATTTTCAAGTTATCCCCCGGTATAACCCATACCTTCCCCGAAGATTTCATCTACTTACCCCTTAGTAGCATCGATCCTGGGTCCCGCATTGCTAAGTAAGTAAAGTCGACTTTGGAATAACCACTATTTCAGGTTAAATTAAGTTATTTTATTATTATATTTTTTCTTTTAAAAGCTGCAATTACTGTCTTTGCAGAAAGGTAAAAAGATCTTGCTTCTGGATCCTTCTGGTTGGTTGAAGGGACCTTCAGGCCCAACTTGACAATCAATCTTCTTTAAAGTCTGGTCTTCTTTAGATGTATTTGCTGGTTAGCTCGGTTGCTATGTCCTATCTTTCCCATGTACCGATCTATGAGCGCTGGCTCAGCTGGCTGACTCTGAGCTGACTCTGCCCCCTCTTTAAACTCTGTTCTTCCTTAGATGTAGCTGTTTTAGCTCGGCTGCTATGCCCTGTCCCTTTCCCATGGCCGAGCTGACTGTAATCTGACTCTGAGCTGCTTGTTCCTTCTCTGTTTCTCCCCTCTCTCTGAGTTCTGAGTTCTGGTTCTGCCTGCTCTGGTCTCTAGGTTTATCTCCTCTTTCTAACAGTTATTAAGTTTTTATGACTTTATTGTAAAGTAACTCTTTATTGTAACACTTTGATTGTAAAAAGTATCTTTGATCTAAACATTCTAATACAACTAAGTATTCATTTTGACATTACCTCACCTCTCAGGTCTCTGATTACATTGCTTCTTTTGTGATGTTCAAAGTTCCTTTGTGATATTCAAAAATGCTTTTGTTTCAAGAGGTGTGAATTTTGGTTTGGTTCCTGTCATTTCTATAGTTTTATTTTCCAATTGTGTCCTCAGCTCATAATTTTGACTTTGATTTTGGCTTTGAATTAGGTTTCTCGTAGACTGATAGTCTCCAGTTTTCTTTAATTTACCTGGTATTAGCAAAATTTCACACCTAGAATTGTCACCAAATTCAGCTGAACCTCATCCTTTCATTTCCAGCTGCATACTAAGATAGTTAATTTCAACAAAGGTGTGAGCCATTGTTTTTGGCTTCATTCAAAAATCCTGTTTCGTTGTTTGCTAAGCCTGTTTGACTAAGGATATCTGCATTTTACAATCCTGCTCTTTGCAGCTGCTGTTAACCCTTTGTGGAATCTTTCCCTGCATCCTCTCATGTTTCTCTCAGACCAGATATTGCCAGACTTCCATGTTTCAAATGACACACCTTTCCATATTTTCAATAACAGTGCCCCCATGCAAACTCAATGCCTACTCATGCCCCCCCCCCCAATCCCCATGGTCCTTTATCCTAACTCAGGTCAACTCACCGACCATCCTTGGCCCTTATACCCTCCATGCCAACTCACCGAGTATCCATCTTGGGCAGACATCTGGAGGCATGTTGAGGTGGGAGAAGATGGTGGCGTAATAGTAGTGTCACTGGACTAGTTTCATCTGCTCGGGATATGGGGTCAGCAGCTGGTGTAATTTAAATTCAATTTATATAATATAGAATTGTGATTGAGGCTATAGTGACCATTAAACTATCATTGGTTGTTTTAAAAACCCATCTGGTTCACTCATGTCCTTTTGGGGAAGGAAATCTGCCACCTTTTCCCTGGTCTAGCCTACATATGACTTCAGATCCACAGCAATGATAGAGGTATATATATAGCATCACAACTTGATATAAGGTATTCAAGATCCTCAGTGATAAGAGGAAGGTAAATAGCGGGAAACTGTTCTCTCTCAAGTGAGCATCGAGAACTAAAGGGCTCAGATTCAAAATAATCGGCAAAAGGAGTAGAAGTGATGTGAGAATTTTGTTTTCACCCAGACGGTGGTTGGAGTCTGGAACAAAATTCCTGATAGGGTGATGGGGACAGGTTCGATCAAGGTATTCAAAAGTGAATGAAATTGCTGTCTGGAAAGAAAGAATGTGCAAGTTTACGGGGAACCTTTGGAACAGAGTTTTTTTTAATCCAATTATCACCACAGCCTTTTTTCCCCCCATTTCTCTAAAGGGCTGGGCATTCTGGGCACTGGGCATTCTGACTGCACTGGGTGATGTGAACTCAAATGGCTCTGCTATTTACCTTGTTTCAACCAGTTTCAGCTTCACCAGAAACCTGAAATTTCAGTTTATCCTTCAGTTAAGATTGGACTCAAATGAATATAAGCCGAAGAATCAGGTTCAGTATGCCAAATAGAATATTCAACAGGTCATCTGTTGAGACAACAGCACACACACACATTCCCCCACTGATCCTGAAAATTGCCAATTGCATTACAAAGGTAAATTAAAGTTAGAGGTAATTTGATAGCATGAATATGAAAATGTTATATCCTGAGGGTGGGAAGTCAGTGATAAGATTGGCACAATGAGAGAGAGTTTGAGAAACCTTTTCTTTGGCAGAGAATTGTGGCAGCATAGAATAGTTCGCCAGAGGAAAAGATGAAGGTTGTATTTATTTAAGTGCAAATTGTAGAAATGTAGGAGAAGAATATAGGGTTATGGATCGGTCAGTGGGATCAATTTTCAGATTGCTCCAGGAAAGAACCTTCAAAATATGAGTCCATTGGCCTCCGCCTTTGCAGTAAACATCTAGGTTCTATCTTGCTAAAGTGACTACCTTAGTGATCAGAGAAAGAATACATGAGTCACGGCCCTTGACATAACTAAGAATCCTACACATCAGCCTGAGAAGGGCTGCTCTAAAGCAGGTTAGTTCCTGACTACTATCAAGCAAGATCATTGCTATTCCCCCCTCCTTTGACACTTTGTTTTAGAACAGTTATTAAGAATTCAGTGTAAATGTAATTAGCAATTGTTGCTCTGCCATTTGTTGGAAAGTGGATTCCAGTTCCTCCCATGAAACGCCTTGGGGCAGATTGTTGGGGAGTCAGAGCAACTCCGGGGACCTTTGAAATGATGGGCAGAATCCAAATGCCGAGGTCCTGACTCCATTTCATAGGGCTCCAACTTTTGCCAACAGGCGAAGCATTTGTGCGCAGGAGGAAACCCCAGAGCAGAACCTTTTAAACTTAACACTGAATTCAAAGAGGCCCCATTTTTGCTGTTCCATCCCACAGTGTGTGAGTCATGAATATATGCAGTGGATGTAAACCCTCGTGAAGGGTAGGCACGTTTAAGTGTTTTGTAAACTCCTCAATTTTTCAAAATAACAGTCTGAAGTTGCCAGTGAGAATATTTTAAAAAGCCTCTGCTGGACTGTTTTCATTGATAGGCCATCTAGCATCAGTTACAAAAAGCATTAGCATCAGTTCATGCAGTTTCAGTGAAGGCCTTTGCTGAAAATTCATAAGGATTATTATTAAGTTATTATGAATGCTTGGCTAATTTTTAGAAGCTACAAATGGGCAGCATGGTGGCACAGTGGTTAGCACTGCTGCTTCACAGCGTCAAGGACCCGGGTTCAATTCCAGCCTTGGGTAACTGTGTGGAGTTTGCACGTTCTCCCCGTGTCTATGTCGGTTTCCTCCAGGTGCTCCGGTTTCCTCCAACAGTTCAAAGATGTGCAGGTTAGTTGGATTGGCAATGCTAAATTGCCCCATAGTGTCCAAAAGGATGTCTAGGTTAGATTAAGGGGTTAATGGGTTAGGGGAAGAGAATGAGCTTTGTTGAATTACTCCTTCAGAGACGTGGTGCAGTCTTGATTGGCCAAATGGCCTCCTTCTGCACTGTAGGGATTCTATGGGTCTATACAATGAATATCTAAGCAGGGGTTTAAACAATCTGCCTGGACTGTATGCAGAACAATACTTTTCACTGTATCTCGGTACATGTGACAATAAATCTAAATCTCAATTGACAGTTGAAAGAGGCTATTATAGGATTAAGTGCATGAACAGGAGTTTGCCTTCATAAAAGATTATGAACTTGAGGAGATTTAAAAGCTTTGAATCGATTGTTAAGATTTTTCCATCTCCATATAGCTTCTGAAGTCTTCCAGGAATAGATATTGGGTGAGTGGCAATGGAGATGAGGGAAAGAGATGGGTGGGTCAGAAGTTGGCATGGAATTATGGTAGAGGGTGCACAGATGTGGAGGGGTCTGAGCTGGCACTTGCTATTAAAGAAATAATATATTTATTGTTATATTTTCAATCTAATCCTCAGAATCAAAAACGTTCGTAAAATCATAACAGTCAAGTGCTCAACTTCTTAAGTATAAATTACATGCAATAGTGCTTAAGCATACCCAATTATATGGTGCGTGAAATTACATCTAATGACTGGGAAATCAAAAAACTTATAATTCTGAACTTAGCATTCAAGTTGATAATGTCCTCCAAATCCAAATCCTCATTATAATCCATTATTTTTCTCTTACTCTACTCCATAACCATCAGCAGATACTCACATTGCATAGCTCTACAAAAAACTAATAAGAAACCTATTCCTTAAAAATATAACAAGCAGAATTACTCACGAAACACCCCTTTGCTGCTGGGCTAATTAGATCAGTATAACTCTTTAATATTGTTGTATTATCACACGTCTTTCCTGTTACATTTAATACTGTTCAACCTTGTGAAACTGTTATTTGAACCTGGACCCTCTCAGCTCTAATCTGATCCTTCTATCTGATACAATTTTTAATTAAATAGGATGCTTTTGCAGATGTTTTCCTTTCACTGGATCAGCAGACATCTTTACAGACATGGAGCAATACTACAATTCCTTCAAGCTCAAGAACCAGTACATAATATCATGCCTTCAGTTACCATAATCCTATTAAGAACATCGGGCGCATATCAACGGGAAAAAAAATCTATGTCCGGCTTTGGGCGTGTTTAGAGGGGTGTTTCTCAGAGGCTGAAGCCCTGAGAAGCATGCACTATTTAAAGGCACTTTGCTGTCTGACTGCGCCTATCAACACCCCCAACCCCCATTTTCGACTTGCCCGCCACCGAGCCACGGGAGGCCCCTGGGAACAACCCCTTAAACACCCACCCCGCCCCTCCACCACCTGGTAAGGCCTCCTGGGCCTCATCCCTGGCAGTGCCAAACTGGTAACTCGACACGACCATCCTGGTAGTGCCCCTGCCAGCCTGCCATTGCCACCTGGGCACCCTGGCAGTGGCAAGGTGCCAGGCTGTCAGACGGTGACACCCTGCCTTGTCCCCGACCAGCCGACGGTCTCTCGTGGCCTGGGAGACCCCCCCCCCATAGGTGCTATTATGGCTAGTTCACTTTTGTGGAAACCAGTACTAAATGGCATCCAGGCAAGGTCTCCCAAGCCCGGCTGTTAGGTCCCCGGGCGCCGGGAGAATCCCGTGAATGCATATTTAAATGAGCCTAATAGTCCATTTAATTATGCAGATCTGGATTACACCCAGTGATGGTGAGATCCAGATCACGACCTCTCGCAAGACTCTGTTAAATCTGTTTTTAAAATATTTTTTTATTCTCCTTTTTCAAATTTTCGCCCAAATATACACCCAACAATAAACAATAATCAGTAACAAATGTAATGTCAATCCCCATATCAATAGCAACAATCCCATCCTCTCACCAAACCCCCAAACATTAGCCAGCATGTTAACATTAACAAATGACAAAAAGGAATCAGGAATCAGCCATAGTCACCATTAACACATACAGTCCTTCTCCCCCAACCCTCCCAGCCCCCAACCCCCCTAATGTTCCATGTGATCCAATTCTCGAAAGTGCATAATGAATAACGCCCATGAATTGTAGAACCCCTCCATCCTTTCCCTCAATTCAAATTTGACCTTTTCAAGCGTCATGAATTCCAGCAGGTCCCCCCGCCACGCCAGGGCACAGGGTGGAGAGGTTGATCTCCACCCTAACAGGATCCGCCTTCGGGCGATCAACGAGGCGAAGGCTACAACATCTGCCTCCGCGCCCGTTTCCAATCCCGGTTGGTCTGACACTACGAGTATGGCCTCCCAAGGGCCCGGGTCAGGTTTCACGTGCACCACTTTAGAGATTATCAGAAACACTTCCTTCCAGTAATCCTCCAGCTTTGGACAGGACCAAAGCATAAGAACATGGTTTGCAGGGCCCGCCCCGCAACGTTCACACACATCTTCTACCCCCTCAAAGAGACAGCTCATCCTCGCCCTTGTAAGGTGCGCTCTATACACCACCTTCAGCTGTATCAGCCCCAACCTCGCACATGAGGTGGAGGCATTCACCCTCCGGAGCACCTCACACCAGATCCCCTCCTCCATACTATGTTATTCTATAAGTCTGAATAAAGATTGTAGACTTCCAGTTAACACAAATACTTTATTCAATGGGTTTGTTCTGTTTCCAGAGCTTAACTAGATATAATACAGTCAAGAGATATGACCAGTGAAGCTACGGTAAGCTGCCTATGCTGAGCTGTCTCTGTCTGCTGCTGCTCACTGGCCCTGTGCTTCTGAAAGAGGCGGATCCTCCCTTGGGCTGGACCCTTTATACCCGTCTCTGATGCCCTCTAGTGATGCTGTGGCTGTTACATCTGTCTGCAGTCCCTGGTATATGTGCAGATCTATGTACAGATCACTACATCCCCCCTTTTATTGGACATGCTTTCTAGACTGGCCTCAAGAAAACTGTACATAACAAGTGGTGAGAATATGCAAATCTGCACACTGCGAAAATAATAAAAGTAATACAGAAACGATGAAGTGTGTTGTGAGTCCATCGTGAGAAATGTCCATATTCGTCTTGTGCGTGTGTTGAAGTGCCGTTACAAATCTAGCCGGTCGGGTGCCTTACGGCTTCTGCTGGAGCGTCTTAACGGTGGTAGTAGGGATGATGGTTTGATGTCATCAAGAATACTGTCTGGCGTTGTGTGGCTAGGAATGTCCTGTGGACAAATGGACTCAGTCAAGTCCAGTGTGGGAAATACTGGCGTTGTAGGTCGAATCTCTAATAGATCCCGACGGTTACGGCGAAAACGTACTCCCGCAGCCGATTTGACAATGTAGGACCGCGGTGCCTCCTGCCTGATCACCGTGGCTGACACAGACCATCCGCCTTCTGGGTCCCTGATTCTGATGGTATCACCTATTGTCAGTGGCTTGAGTGGGATCACATGTTGATTGTAGTATAGTTTTTGTTTGGAGCATAGTGCCCGCATGTTGTTGAGAACCGGTGCGTTGCTGGGGTCTCGGAATTGCTTTGCCAGTAGGGTTGTCCGGATGTCTCTGCCGAAGAACATTTGCACTGGCGACAGTCCTGAGCTCAATGGGGCTGCTCAGTACGATAACAGAGCTAGGTTGATGTCGGATCGTGACTCGACTGCTTTGCTGATGAGTCGTTTAATGATGTGGATACCTGTTTCCCCTGTTCCATTTGATTGCGGGTAGCGATTCTGTGTCACACCATTGTCTGACCTCGACTTTTTCCTGTGTTTGTGGTATTGATTCTGTATGTTATCGTTCGTGAAAGCTGTTTTGCTTGTTTGTTCTGGAGCAGATGTGAATTCGTGAGATTCTTTATCATGGCATGGCATGTTTGTAGTCTTGTCATTGTTTCGCAGTGTGCTGTGGCATTGTCCTTCATGTGCAGAGTTGTACCATGTTGTACAGGTCGTTGTTTCATTGTTGTTGTTTCTGTCGTTTCTGTCTTGATTGTTTTCGTTGGCGTTCTTGTTGTTGTCATTCTTGTTGTTCTTTTTGTCGCGCTTGTTGATTCTGTTTTCGTTGTTATTCTTGTTCTTTTTCTTGTCGTTTCTGGGATGCTTCTTGTTGCTTTTGTTGTTCTTGTTGCGCTGCATGTTGTTTTTGTTGTTGCTGTTGTTGTTCTTGTTTCTGCTGTACTTCTTGCGGTTTTTGTTGTTCTTGTTGCGCTCAATGAGTGTTCCATGTGGATGATTTGAGTCATTGTCACAGTTATTGGTGCCAGTGTCCTTTGTGGTGTCTGCTACATTGAGCGTATCTTCTTGAGAATTGTGAGAATGATCTGATGTTGCATTGATGTTGGTGACATCAGTCATTTGTGGTGGATTTGATTCCTCTTCTTTGCTTACTTGGTACTCCTCTTCTAGAGTCATTTCTGGTTCACTTGAATCATATTGATTCTAGGTGCTCCTCTTCTAGAGTCATTTCAGGTTCACTTGAATCATCATTGATTTCTTGGTGCTTCTCTTTTGGAGTCATTTCAGGTTCATTTGAATCATCTGTGATCTCTTTGTGCTCCTTTTCTGGAGTCAAAATCTTCAAGATTTCAATTGACGTTGTCTCTCTGGACTCATGGGTGGCCGTCCTCTGATTATTGAGTGCTTCTGTGCAGACGAGCTGAGATATGTCAGTCTCGCTGTGATCCTGCACATCCTGTATGGGAATTGTGATTTCTTCATCACTTGTCTCACATACAGTGGGTAGACATTCAGTGTCTTCTTCTGGTGGCTCAAATAAGCTTGATAGATCTTCATGGTCTTGCCTATGCATGGCGTTCGCTAGCTTCCATTTTTGAGTCTGTCACCGAGCTGTCTGTGGAGGCTTATGTCACTTTCTTTGTGGAGGCTTGCGTCGCTCTCTTTGTGGAGACCTTCATCACTCTCTCTGTGGAGTCCTTCATCGCTCTCTCTGTGGAGTCCTTCATCGCTCTCTCTGTGGAGTCCTTCATCGCTCTCTCTGTGGAGTTGTGCAGTGTTCTCGCTGTAGAGTCAATCTGTGCTCTCTCAACGGAGTCGTTCTGTGTTCTCTGTGTGGCGTAGTCTTCGGCTTGGGTATTGCTGTCATCCAATGTACCGACGATCTTCCATGGCACCATGGTAGTCATCTACCATGAGAAGAGTCGTATTGAACTATTCAACCGTGTTGCTGATGCTGTGATCAGGATCTCCGAATAACTCAGCCATGTCTGAGCAGTATGGTGTGTATTGTTCGGTGGACAAATCATCGCATGCTGTTTCGGAGTTGTGATTGTTCTCTTCATGTTCAATGAACAAATCATCTTCTTGTGTGGAGGCTGGGACCCTTCATGGTGCGTGGACCACTCTCTGTTTCTTGGCGTCAGGCCGCAGCATAATCCTGCACTCACGAGTTGGGATGTCATATATGCGGGGCTGAAGATTCTCCATTCCGAAGAACTCATTGTCGGGGTCTTCACGGTACAACATCTCTAGTTGCGGTTCGGAATTGGTACTGGGGTAGCCATCTCCCAAGATGAAACCTTCATCTGAGTCGTAGTCTATGAACCATATCATCTTCTAGGGTGGTGCTAACTGCTTGTTCCAGGGTGTTGTGACAGCTATTTTAAACTGCTGGTGTTAGTTTGGGCATTGATCTGTCTTTTGAGGCAAGAAAATTGGGTTTTGCAGCTTTAAATATATTTTTGTTCATTTTCGTGCATTTTCTTTTTAAGTGAGGGTCCTCTGACGTCACGACGCTCGTGACGTCATGCGTAGGACTCGATTGCCCATGTGCAACACCAAGTTTCTTGTACTGTGCCCTCTTTTCGCAACTGAGCATGTGCGGCTCCTTTCTCAAGATGGCTGCCACTCAGAACCTCTGTCTTTCTCCGATTCAACACTGCCTCCGCCTCGTGGTGAGTGTTTGCGCCATTTTTACCGATTTTGTTTTCTAAATGATGATTCTGTGTTTTTAGAGACTCAAAGTACTGATTTTGTTTTCGTTCATAAGCAAGGCATTTTTGTATAGCGATTTCTAGAGTTAGATACTTATTTTGTGAAAGTTCTTCCCTCAAATTTTTATCAGATAGTCCAGAAATTAATTGATGCATTATCACAGTGTCTCTGAAATCAGCATAATCACAGCCTTGTGGTATTAACTTGAGATTTGTAATAAAATCAGAGATGGGCCCTCCGTTTCTCTGACAAAAGTTAAATCTTTCCAGCATCTCACCGGACTGACTTACAGCGTTCAGCAAATTTTTTGAGTATAATGTCTACTTTGGTGTTGTCCTCACCTTCTAAGTAATTAAAGCAATTAAAGATTTCTCCAGCTTCATGCCCTCCTGTTGAGAGTAGTAGGGCTATTTTCGTTGCGTCAGACGCAGTGCTTAAATCATTAGCTGAGATAAATATTTGGAAAAGCTGTTCAAACATTTTCCAGTTATAACTTAAATTACCGGTTGTTTCCAGCTGCCGTGGAGTTCCAACAAGTTCCATCGAATCAGTTAGTCGTCAAGGATCAATTTGCTGCGAAGTCTTCCACAGTCGAATATCCAGTTTAAGTTTTTCTTCTCTTGCTGGTGTCTAGCTAGCTTTCTGAAATCACTCCTGGTATCATATGTTATTCTCTCAGTCTGAATAAACATTGTAGACTTACAGTTAACACAAATACTTTATTCAATGGCTTCATTCTGTTTCCAGAGCTTAACTAGATATAAGACAGTCAAGAGGTACGACCAGTGAAGCTAAGATAAACTGTCTATGCTGAGCTGTCTCTGTCTGCTGCTGCTCACTGGCCCTGTGCTTCTGAAAGAGGCGGATCCTCCCTTGGGCTGGACCCTTTATACCCGTCCCTGATGCCCTTTAGTGTTGCTGTGGCTGTTACATCTGTCTGCAGTCCCTGGTGTATGTGCAGATGTATGTACAGATGTACAGATCACTACACATACCCTCTCCCAACTCTTCCTCCCACTTTGCCTTGATCCCTGCTAGTAGTGCCTTCTCCTCCTCCAAAATAGCCCCATAAACCGCCAATACTACCCCCTTCTCCAGTCCCCTTGTCGTCAGCACCTACTCCAGCAATGTGGAATCCGGCTCTACTGGAAGCTCTGAATCTCCTTTCTGGCAAAGTCTCGAACCTGCATGTATCTAAATATTTCCCCCTGCTCCAGCCCATACTTCACTCCCAGCTCCTTCAATCCTGCAACCTGACCCCCAAGAAACAAATCTTTTAGTTCCCTAATTCCGTTCTCCTCCCATCTCCGAAAATTTCCATCCCACTTCCCTGGCTCAAATCTATGGTTCCCCCGAATTGGCATTTCCCTTGACACTGCCCCAACCCGAAGTGCTGTCGAAACTGCCTCCAAATTCTCAACAAAGCTATTATTACCGGACTCCCTGAGTATTTCCCTGGGGCCATCGGGAGCAGCGCTGTCGCTAGCGCCTCCAATCCTGACCCCATACCCAAACTCTCCTCCATTCTGACCCATTGGGAGTCAATCCCTCTGACCCAGCTCCGCACTTTCTCCACATTCGCCGCCCAGTAATAATACATCAGGTTCGGAAGACCCAAAACCCTTCCTGCCTTCCTCTCTGTAGTAGCACCTCTTTAATTCTGGCTACCTTCCCTCCCATATGAACGAGGTAACATCCCTTCAATCTCTCTAAAAAATGCCGTTGGCAGGAAAATCGGCAGGCATTGAAAAATAAACAGGTCACGGCAGCACATTCATTTTAACCGCCTGTACCTGACCCGCCAGTGACAGAGGGAGACCATCCCACCTTGCCAGATCAGCTTCCACCCTCCCCACCAAACTAGAAATGTTGTACCTACGGAGCCCCCCCACCCCCAATCTCGAGCAACCTGCACCCCCAGGTATCTAAAGTGAGTCCCTGCTTTGTGGAATGGCAACCCCCACATCCCTGCCCCCACCCCGAGACACCACAAAATATCCACTCGTCTAGATTTAATTTGTACCCTAAGAAAGACCCAAACACCCGAAGCAGCTCCAGTATTCCCCCTACTGACACACTTGGTTCCGATACATATAATAACAAATCATCAGCATATAAGGACACCCTATGCTCTATTCCCCCCCCGGACTATCCCAGTCCATACCCCCGAACTTCTTAATGCGATGGCCAATGGCTCCATCGCGAGTGCAAACAGCAGGGGGGACAAAAGACATTCCTGCCTAGTCCCACAGTGGCGAGGAAAGTATTCTGAACTAATGTTATTTTTGAGGACACTGGCCCTCGGCTCCTTATATAATAGCTTTACCCAGTCCACAAATCAGGGTCCAATTCCAAACCGCTCTAGAACTGCCATCAAGTACCCCCATTCTACCCGGTCAAACGCCTTCTCAGTGTCCAATTCGACAACCACCTCTGTTTCCTTCCCCTCCGCCGGTACCATAACCACGTTCAATACCCTCCTAATGTTAAAAAAGAGCTGCATCCCTCTCATAAACCCAGTCTGATCTTCACTTATCACCTTTGGGAGGCACTCCTCTCGCCTACCTGCCAATATCTTTGCGTCCACGTTTAAAAGTCATATGGGCCTATACGACCCACAATCCTTATCTTTCTTAAGTAACAGGGAAATCAATGCCTGCCCCCTTCCCTATCACCTCCTCAAACAACCCCATCATCAGCGGTACCAGCTTATTTTTTGAATATTTTATAATATTCCACCGGAATTCCATCCGGCCCTGCCACCTTCCCCGACTGCATCCTCCCAATCGCATCTTTTATCTCCTGCTCCACTATCGCCCCTCTAATGTAGCCCTGTCCCCCTTCCCTAACCTCGGGTACTCCAGCCCATCTAGAAATTCCTGCATCTCCCGGCCTCCCCCAGGTGGCTCTGACCTGTACAACCTCTCATAGAATTCCTTAAAGACCTAGTTAATCTGATCTGGAGCTACCACCAACTTCCCTGCCCTGTCCCTCACCCGGACAATTTCCCTTGCCGCAGCCTCCCTACGGAGCTGATCCGCCAACATACCGCCTTCTCTGCATGCTCATAAACTGCCCCCCTTGTTCGCCTCAATTGGCGTATCGCCTTCCTGGTAGATAGCCGGTCAAAGCTCGCCTGGAGTTCCTTCCTCTTTACCAACAGTGCTGGGTCCCTATCTTCTGCATACCTCCTGTCTACCCCCAGCATCTCATCTCTTACCCTCTGACATCCCAACCTCTCCTCTTTGTCTCGCCTAGCCTTGAACGAGATCACCTCACCCCTCACCACCGTCTTTAAAGTCTCCCAGACAACCACCTTTGACACCTCACCCGTGCAGTTAAAACCTACATATTCCTCGATTACTTTTTCACTTTTGTCACAGAACCCTCGGTCCCCAACAATCCCACATCTAACTTCCACCCTGGTCTCTGTACCATCCTCTTCTCCGGTGTCATAGCCACCCAATGCGGAGCATGATCTGATATTGCAATTGCCGAGTACTCTGACCCTTTAACCCCAGCCAGCAGCGGCTCCCCACCATGAAAAAGTCAATCCACGAATACCCCTGATGGACCGCTGAGAACAACGAGTACTCCCGCTCCCCCGGGTGCAGAAACCTCCAAGGGCCCACTCCTCCCATTTCCACCATTAGCCCAGCCAGCGCCTTCGCCCCCCCGACGGGACTAGTGAGCGCGGCCGTGACCTGTCCAATTTTGGCTCCTGCACCAAGTTCCAATCCCCCCCCACTATCAGTTTGTGTGTGTCCAAGTCGGGGTTGGCCCCACACACCTTCTTCGCGAATCCCACATCGTCCCAATTGGGACCATATACACTTACCAGCGCCACTAGCCTCCACTCTAGCGCCCCTGTGACTCTGTTAAATCTTGCGATGAGTTTCGAGCGTCGCAAATCTTGCAAAAGACCTATCACGAGATTCAACGGCCTCGTCCCGGCACCAGGTCAGGCCTGACAAGGCTGCTAAATCACGCCCATTCTCTATTAGGAACATCAGGTACAAGCATATTCAGACTGCAATGTTGTCAGCCTAATTTCAGAAGTTCAGTGGTCCTCCTTTTAATTGCCATGCAGCAATTATAGCATGAGGCAATTGCTTAAATGTTTTACAATCTAAGCATCCTACTGAACAATTAACGAACAAAGGCTAGAAAGGTAACATGTTGACAATATATTGACTCATCATTTAGCAGCATTACTTTAGCAAGCTTCATCAAATCTCTCCACGTCAAATTTGACAAATTCTGTTCTCGGTCTGATTAACACTTTCTTTACACCTCCAGCAGCCGTGGGCACTGGCTCAGTTTTTGGAGGGGACCAGACTCGGCAGTTATGGGAATTAACACCAAGGAACTCTTTAGACTATGCCACCAACCGTGAGGTTCAGGACCAGGTCGGACTGGTGTTCTAGGTCAAGAAGACCAATGGTAGATGTCATGGCAAATTATGATCTCACTCCAACAGCTGAAACATAAATGACTGAAGCTGGAACCTCCTTGCTATTCATTTACTAATCAGGATCCAGCAAAAATAATTGTAGCTGCTCTGTGAAATCAGTAGACCCTCACAACGATGGTTCGAACCTCTTTGAAGCAAGATAGAGTTTAGTCAATGGAAAAATGATTTAGGATCTTTGTGCAATCGTACATCCTTACAACTGAATGCAACCCATTGATTTGATTTCATCTTCCTGATGACCTCCACAGCCCTTCATCGTCACAATTGACGAGAAGAAAACATACCTGTACCACAGCCATTAATTGCTTCAAAGAGATTTTAACCATCCTTGTGAGTGTTTACTGATTTCACAAAGCAGCTGCAATTATTTTTGTTGGGTCCAGATTAGCAAATAAACGGCAAGGACATTCTAGCTTCAGTCAATGATGATTTCAGCTGCTGAGGTGAGATTATCATCTGCCATGCCATCTACCATTAAGTTTCCTAGATCACCAGTCGGACCTGGTCCCAAACCTCACGGCTGCAGTGCGGTTTTAAAGTTGAGCATCTTCGTCTTAGACTATCAAACACTCCAAAATGGTTGTCACTTTGTGTCAAGGACAGCAATTTTCCTGCAATAGCGAAGAGCTCCCCTCAGGCTTACTAAGTTAATCAGTGGGTGGTCCTCAGTTTTCCAGCAAACTTGAACAACAGAATTATATAAGAGCCTGCCATACTCACCACAATACAATCAATCATTATGTTGCTCTCAACTCTACAATAATGTCAATCAATTGATGAAGGAAGCTGGCAGCACTGTTGCTAGGGGGATTTTTTGCCACTTTTGAGGCTCAAGGACTGAGGTATTCCTTTTTTTTTAATTTAGAGTACCCAATAAATTTTTTCCGATTAAGGGGCAATTTAGTGTGGCCAATCCACCTAGCCTGCACATCTTTAGGTTGTGGGGGCGAAACCCACACAAACACGGGGAGAATGAGCAAACTCCACACGGACAGTGACCCAGAGCCGGGATCGAACCTGGGGCCTCGTGGCCGTGAGGCAGCAAGGCTAACCCACTACGCCACCGTGCTGCCCGGCTGAGGTATTCCTGTTCTTTTTAGGATTGTAAAAGAGCCAAGAGAATATGGGCTTTGACAAGCTGTTTGCTTTATCTAGAATAGTACAATCAGAGAACAAGGCCTGTACTTGAAAGGGGATAAATTCAAAACACCGTCATTGGGCTGAATTTTGTGGCGGCGAGTGGGATGTCAGCTGCTGCTGGAGAGCCGGCGAGACCCCCACTTCATTTCAAGGGGGCCCGCTGCATCATGTTCCACTCAGGCACTTAGCAGACCAGCTGCTGGCCTGCCCTCTCAACCCTGCCCCTGAGATCAAGGACAGGAGGGGAAATCCCGCCTGCCAAGAGCTGGTGACCAATTAGAGGTCTGCAGTTCTTCTGTACTCATCAGCGCCACCAGCGAGGCGGTAGGTGTGGCCGGTACTATATTTGTTTGAGGCTGCAGATTGAGGAGAGCCCCAGGCACAGATGAGTAATAGCAGGGGTGGGATTGGGGTGGGGATTACAGGGCAGAAGGGGGTGAGTGATGACCAGGGTGGTAGAAAGCAAACTAGTTTGACCTTGGTGTCCTGTAGGGAAACATCATAGTTCCTGGGAAACTAAAAGACCCATTCATACTTGGTGTGGCAGGCATATAGTTGCCATACCCAGGCTAGCTCTGGGCGGCAATTGGTATTCATGATGATTCTTCCCAAGTGCCAACTCACTTAACATTAATTCCATACAGAGTCCCACATCTCAGCTTTGGTCTTTTTGGTCTTCATTGCAGCCAATTGTGTTATTAGATGAGTATTAATTGCTTACTAGCCCATCACAGGAGGTTAAGTCTAGGAGCTAATAGTTTTAAGTACCCTCTTCACAACATGATAAATTTGAACAATTAACAATCAACTTCCTTGGTCCAGAATGACCTGTGGAGTCTCATTCCTTCAGTTAGTGAGTTGTTGTTGGGAGATCCTAAAATATGCCAGGTTTAAGAATTTTCTTACTTTTTCGATCTCTTTTTTTCCCCTCTCTTTATGCAAAAGTTGTATCCTTCTCTTTGTTTCTCTTTCTATACATTATTTAGCTCTGAGACCCTCCTTTTCCGTCCTTCCTGTTTATTTCTCAATCCTGAAAGCTGATTTATTAAGGTGATACACTGTTGATCCTGCCATTCGGTGACGTTCTAGATGCCATTGCCAGCTCGCACTTGCAGCAAGTTGGAGCACAAAAAAGGATTTAGCTGAAAGGTGCAGGAGAACATCTAACTAATAGGGTCTTGTCTGAGATATTCGACTCAGGCCCAATTTATTTATTTATCTGTATAAAATTTAAAATTCACGGGGGTCATGCGCCCAAAATTCCCTCTTGATTTTCTTTCAGAGTACACTTTCATAATGTTGGCCTGCATATTTGGCGGAACACTGCTTCTTTTAACAACAGAAGCATAATGACAACAGAGAAAATTGATGCATAAAAAAAAAGCCAAACCTATTTTACCATAGCGCGCGGCACAGTAGCACAGTGGTTAGCACTGTTGCTTCACAGTTCCAGGGACCCAGGTTCGATTCCCGGCTTGGGTCACTATCTGTGCGGAGTCTGCACATTCTCCCCGTGGCTGCGTGGGTTTCCTCCGGGTGCTCCGGTTTCCTCCCACAAGTCCCGAAAGACGTGCTGTCAGGTGAATTGGACATTCTGCATTCTCCCTCTCTGTACACGAACAGGCACCAGAATGTGGCGACTAGGGGATTTTCACAGGAGCTTTATTGCAGTCTTAATGTAAGCCTACTTGTGACAATAATAAAGATTATTATATAGAACCTTACCCCTCAAATCCTGTGTCGACGCTGATTTCAGTGGACAGTTCTCACTTAAAGAGGTGACAAACAACAGGTTCAGTTTTCAATGCTTAATCAATAACTGGTATCTGAGAGACGGTGGTTCTGAGCCAACAAACATATGTAAATGTCAGACAGAAAAAGACAAATTAGGGACCACAGTGGCTCAATACAATAGTGCTACCTAATGCATTATAATATACATGATCCTTACCCACCCAGAATCATGTCATCTCCTAGGAGAAATTAAAAAGCTAAATAACAGCCCAAGCCAATTAGGGAAATGAAACCTGTAAAAATATTCTCCGATCCCTTTAAATGATCAAAACCAGTGCAGGAGGCCACGTTGATTCTGATTTACATGACAGTATAGGTTACCTACCTCTGTGATGGCACCCAACCCAGCCGGGGCTCCTGTGCAATGATTGTTCACAGGCACTTTTGAATATGATGGTTGAAATCAGTTGGTCAGATTCAGTTGAACCCAAAAATCTTGAATATATTTGTTCAAATACGTTCAAATACGTGCACTGTGGTACTGAAACCGTGAAAAAATGTATTGAAGCATACATTGTACATGTCGTGAAGTAGCGAGAGCAGGAACAATTCTCAGCTATTTCTCGCTCTTCAAGCATCCCATCCGAGCTTTAACAGAGACACGTGTATGCCCTTTCCGGTAATGGGAATTTGTTCTGACCCGTGGATACTGACAAATAAAAGCAAGAAGAGCGGGGAAGCAAACATGGATGAGCCAGAATCTGTAAATAGAAAAGATGCATCATGCCTTCCATCAGAATCGAACATAAATAGGCATTTTGAAAATAAAACGGTAAAATGGGAAGCGGAGAGATCGATATAGAGGAAGTTAAATACTCTGCAAGGTGCTCAATAACACTGCTAAGTGATATAAAAAGACAACCAGTGAAATGGTACAGAAATGTACAAAAAACAAGGAAGGAATTTGCAGCAAGTGGGTGACGACGGATGAAAAACACATTTGAGGCCCATACAAGCAAAAACACAATAAAATGAAAACTATTGAATGAGGAGGGTGATTTTTGACTTTAGATGGAGGTGTGATCATGGGACAGACACCCATTACACACCTCGCCAGTTATCCTCTCCATTAAAGAAAATGGGCTGAAAAATCAAGTGGGCTGCATAGCGAGCAGTTATCCGCTCGCATCGCTTTTCAGGCATTGTCAAAGAAGTAAAATTAGTCCTTCAAAAGAGAAAAGCGAAACACAGCTGTGGGTATCTAAACTATGGAAAAACATCAACACTATACCAGGATACTGCAATTTCAGACTTACTTCAATTATAATGTAGAAAATAACATGAAGTAGTGTTCACGTAAAATCTGGAGTAGCTTTGCTTGAAGGCAACAATATTGAAGGATGATGCCATAACATCGCTTTCCAATTGTGCGTTCCCATTGTGTGCAATTCTCAGGGAAGACAGGGCAGGAATACATGGCAAGAACACAAGGCAGGAACAGCACAATTTTCCCTCAACATAGTTAGAAAATTGAACAATGAGATTTTTTGTTAGTGAAGACATGGGGCAGGATTCTCCCTTCTGGGGACTAAGTCCCCACGCCCGCCGGAAAACGGGCGAGAATCACTCTGGGCTTTTTCCTCGAATGTCCGGGGCGATTCTCTGTTTTCCAAGGGGCTAGCATAGCCCCGGCGTGCGTCCCACAGCTCTGGCTGCCGGCAGGGCCCTGCTAGCCAGATCGCGTAGCCACACATATGCGCGGCGGCCCACCTTGGCGCGGGCGCCACCGACATCGGTGCTACACAGCGGGCCCTTGCGCAGGAAGGTAGGTCCCTCCCAGATCGCGGTGGCCCGCCAATCGGTGGCCCCTGATCGTGGGCCTGGCCACCGCTGAGGCCCCACCTGGAATCAGATACCCCCCGCTTCCCACCAGGATCATCACCTCGGCTGCGGGTCCAAGCTCCCGCCGGTTGGTACCACATGTAAACCACGTCAGCGGGAGTTTGGGCGGTCGACCGCGGAGAATCGCTGCGGGGGCCTGATCTAATGGCCCCCGACCAGCACTGCGTCGACCGCGTGCGCGGGACTGGCAGGTCCACGGAGAATGGCTATTCTCCGCCCCCGCGCCGGGCGCGTTTCCGGCGCGGAGAATGGGAGAATCCCGCCCATAGTGCACAATTAAACGGAAAAGCTTCTCAGTGTCCTTTCAGGGTGCTTCGCGTCAGCTCTTTCCGTGAGATCCACACTGGAATTTACCCACAAGGGGGATTCTCCATCCCTGCTGCCAGTATAGGGGTCCCCGATGTGGAATAGAATCGCAAAATAGGGATTGGCGCCGGTTGACGGTGGATCCCAATCCGATCGCAAAGCTCCAACAATGTTGGCGGTAGGATCGAGGTTCACAACCAGGAACCAGCAGGAGGCCGTAAATTAATTGAGCAGGCCCGGTGCCCTATTCTTCGGCCCTCCGTGATTCTGCTGTCCCCAAGGCCGGAAATCACGTGGGCAGGGATTACAGATGGTCTCATCAAACGTGAGCCTGTCATAGTGGACCTGGCGATGGGCCAAGGGCAAAGGGGGTAATTCCATCAGGAAGTTTGAGGGCAACACGGTAGCACAAGTGGATAGCACTGTGGCTTCACAGCGCCACGGTCCCAGGTTCGATTCCCCGCTGGGTCACTGTCTGTGCGGAGTCTGCACATTCTCCCCATGTCTGCGTGGGTTTCTTCCGGGTGCTCCGGTTTCCTCCCACAGTCCAAAGACGTGCAGGTTAGGTGGATTGGCCATGCTAAATTGCCCTTAGTGTCCAAAAAGGTTAGGAGGGGTTATTGGGTTACGGGGATAGGGTGGAAGTGAGGGCTTAAGTGGGTTGGTGCAGACTCGATGGGTTGAATGGCCTCCTTCTGCACTGTATGTTCTATGTTCTTTGTAAGTGTAATGAATCACACCCTTGAGTGATTGGAATGCACTTGCATCTCTTTGATGTGGTCGATGTGTCCAAACATTGGAGTTTCACCACTTAGGCAACTGAGCTGTCAAGGGATTTTTAATTTTAAAAAATTCATTCTTGGGATGTCGGCGTCAATGGCTGGGCCAACATTTGTTGCCCAACCAACTGAATGGCCTGCTGGGCCATTTCAGTGTGTTGGGGGGGGGTATCAGTTAAGAGTCAGCTGTATCACAGACTGAGTCTGGAGTGACAAGTAGGCCAGACCGGGTAAGGATGGCAGATTTTGACATTAGTGAACCAAGGGTTTTTACGACAATTGCCAATGGCCTCATGGTCATCATTATATTTTTAATTCCAGATTTTTTATTGAACTCAAACTTCACCATCTGCCATGGTGCGATTCGAACCCTGGGTCTCTGAATTATTACTCCAGTGACACTACCACTGCACCACCGCCTCCCCAAAAGAATGGATCAAAGCTGCAGATGGTTTGTTGAAGCTATCAATCACAGACCACTACGTGAGAGCTATGAATGGCATGCACCTAATGGATCTGTGGCAACCAGATGCAGGCACAGCTGCTCTCCTTCCAGGAAACCTGGAGCTGCAAGGTAAGATTTACAGTTATCATGCTTCCATCGGTGCTGCCTGGCCTGCTGTCTAGCTTCCAGGCAGGAGACCTTATTCTGCAAGAGGGGTCTGTGGAGGGGGTTCCTTTAGGCAGAGGATCACTGTGGTGGGGTCGTCCTATTACAGAGATCCCTGTGGGGGAGGGTATCCCTGTTACAGGGGTCCCTATGGGGCGTTCCCCTATGCAGTGGTCCCTGTGGGAGTGTCTGGAAGAGGAGGCGTTGGCAGGCAGTGCATTGTTAGGGGGTAGCCCTTAAATGGTCTCTACTGGCGTGGCCCTTGTGTGGTGGACTTTGTGGTGAGCCAAAGTGGCAACTGCCCACCGTGATGTCTACCACACCAGTGCCATGCTGGTGGAGACCACAAGTGATGCGCTCCCACGTGATTGCCGGCTACGGGGACTGGAGAACACAAGAGGTCAGAGCATATGGTGCCAGGCCCGCTAAATAGATGCAAATGGGTCATTACAACATCGTTGACCTTGTTCACGCCACCCACTGGGGCTTGGAGTATCATGTTGGGCACTGCTCCCAATGCCCGATTCTCCAGTCCATGCCAGGCTGCCATTTTGAAAGAGTGCTCCAATCTCCAAGTGAGCTTCAGGGTACTCCACATCCCGAACCCATGGTAATGTCATCTCCCTCAAACATGGGCATTACCTCACCCCCCCCCCCCCCCCCAAGTGAGCACACCTGCTATGGGCCCCCTCTTTTCAGGACTTCCACCCCCCTTACCAGCTTTCCCCACTTTCAAGGCCCCACCCTTCACCCCCCAAAACTTTAGGAGGCCCCTTTACATCTGCCCTTCACCCGTCCCCACCCATCATACCCCCGCATCTCTCCTTTCATGGGCATGGCCCCCCTCAGGCCCCAGCCCTTGGCAGTGCCACCCAGACACCATGACACTGCCACCCTGGCAGTGCCCCTTCCCACCTGGCAATGCCAGGGTGGCAGTGCCAAGGTGCCCGTGTGCAGATGGCGAGTCAGGTTGCCATCCTTCCTTACCCCTTCCATCCAGGTGTCTCCAATAACTGGGAGACCCCTACACGTGTCATTACATCCGGTCCAAGTTTTTGTGGGCCAGTGCTAAATGGGCCCACATGATCGCTCGCTGGGGAGCTGGTTAGTTCGCTGGAGAGCCGGTTAGTTCCCAGGAGGCCATTAGATTGCACTTACATCTCACTAATCAGATACAGATTGCCCTTACTTGGTGTCAGTTGGTATCTTGCCATGTCTGGGCCGCATCCGAAACTCAGCAACAGTTAGATCGTGAACTGGTTGCCACCTCGCGGATCCCAATTTCAGGCTCTTCCATGATTAGACCGGAGTGCCTGTATCTGTGCCGGGTGCAACTTGGCCCTTCAATTGCACCCATAAAGGTTGATGTTCCTGACTCTTGCACATAGGACCTGCACAATTCACCAGGGACAATGGTCAACTGAAAAGGGGTGGTCACTTCTGATGGGATTTTCTCCGATATCGGCAAAATCCAATGTCAGGTGGGAAAAGTGGCATTGAGCGTGCCGATGGCAATGGTGGCTTTTAACGCCACATGGTCCAGCACTTTGTATACAAAAAGACAGGCAGGGGTTCCCCACTGCATCACTGGCAGGCAGCCTCGGATTCACCGCACCACCATCATCTCAGCACTTTGATGATCTGCCAATCCAATGCACAGTGAGCAGCACACGAGGAAACAGTCTTCACTGAGGTGTGCCCCAGATACCCATGGCAGCACTCGCCTCCCCCCCCCCGCACTATGAATGCTGCACTCACATCCAAGCTCCCTCGCAATACCTCTCACCAGATGCACATTTACTGAGACCAGTCATGTATCACATCGTTCTGACATCACGTCACCGTGGATGCATCATGTGACATGGGACTATGATTCCAGCATGTCAGCCCAATAATGATCTCCGAATGCATCACAATGAGGTTCCCAGCCTTAAATAGTGGGAAATGCAGCCCGCCACGGACAGGAGGAGGAGATGATTGCTTTCTGCCTTTACATCGACGTGAAATGTGAGTTTGGCCTTCTTGGAATATTTTCCGCTCGTACTTCCAAACTCACCCGACACAAAAGTCAGCGGAAAATCCCATTTACATTGTGAGATTTCCAGAGGGTTTTTTCCAGAGCGACTGAGTTTGGGATTGTTCCTGTCGTGGGCACAGGGCCCAATGGAGATTTTTAAAGGAGAGAAGAAAATGCATTGCCATCCTCCTAATAACTTTTCCAGATTGAAGGATGATTAGGTGTCTAGTATGGGAAAGGGCAAAATAATATTCGGGCTGTGACCTGTACCTTGTAACGAGGAAAAGGGGGTCTGCAAAGATCTAGGGGTCAAGATGATGATTTATACTGAGGAAAGTGTTGACCTTTTAAAATTGAAATAAAAAATAAAATTCTGAAGTGTATTTCAAAACATCAAGATAATTGGTAACCAGTTATCCCAAGCTATGAGGCCCAGCATGCGGATACAAGCCTGAGGAGCCAGTCGCTGGTTTTCACTTTCTTGTTTTTTCTATCAAATTTCAAAGAACTTAAAAAAGCTGCTGGCAGCGGTTAACAAGGAGTTCAAACATGGCCGATGTCTTCATCATTCTTCAAGGTCACTTTGCGCACAGATATGATGAAGTATGGAGGTCGATGACAATTTGCTCAAGAACCTCACAGCCTATCTCCCCAAGTTCTATATCTAACTCCGCATTCCCTTGGGTGAAGACAGATGTGAAGTGTTCATTCAACACCCTACCAATGTCCTCTGACTTTACCCACAGATTTCTCCTTTGGTCCCTAATGGGTCCTACTTTTTCCCTGGTTGTCCTCTTCCCATTGATATACTTATAGAATATCTTGGGATTTTCTCTACTTTTACCAGCCAGAGCTTTCTCATATCTTTGCTTTTCTAATTCCTTTCTTAAGCTCACAAACTTCTTTATCACATGTAGTCATGTAATAACATTACCTTCTGTCTTTGTGTTGACACATTGGTATTTGGACTCAGAAACGGAATCTGATAAATTCATCAAGATTGTCAACTCAACACACAAAAAAAGCATTAATTTCCTCGGCACAAGGTCGTATTTGAATTGGCACAAGGCAATGGGCATAAGTTAGGGCAGCAAGGTAGCACAGTGGTTAGCACTGTTGCTTCACAGCACCAGGGCCCCAGGTTCCTGGCTTGGGTCACTGCCTGTGCGGAGTCTGCACGTTCTCCCTGTGTCTGCGTGGGTTTCCTCCAGGTGCTCCGGTTTGCTCCCACAAGTCCCAAATATAATTTGGACATTCTTACTTGTCCCTCCTTGTACCCGAACATGCGCTGGAATGTGGAGACTAGGGGCTTTTCACAGTAACTTCATTGCAGTGTTAATGTAAGCCTATTTGTGACAATAAAAATTATTATTATTACCTTGATAGATTGCAGAAATTGACACTGACACGTTTCATTTTCACTTGCAAAAGAAGGATGATGGATGAAGAGAAGGCAGCCAGCGTTGTTACTCCTCCCTGAGCTGTTGATGGTTCTGCTGCTGCTCCTCTCATTCTTCATCAAAGGTGCAAGATAGAACTGCATAAACAGCTCCCCTGCCATGGTGAAGACTGACAGCAGCAAAGTGTAGCTAACGATGATTGAAGTGCAAGACAAGTGAACCCAAGAAGTTGACAATTATCTGTCAAGCAGTCAAAACACACTTACAGAGGAAGAGATATCTGCACCAGCCTTTCACCTGGATATAGCTGGTTCAGTTTCACTATTAAATGCTCAGTTTCATTGAAGAAGTGTGTGCCAATGTGCACTCACCTGCTTGACTCTGACCAGTTTCCTCTAATTTGCAAAGTAGAGTTGTTAGTTGTTAAAGATAGAATGCTAGGGTAAACTGCAGTTAATTACTTAACGGCAGGTGACAATTACTTACCCAACAAACCCAAGGGTCACCCCACCCGCCTGCAAACCAGTTCCAGTCAAACCCAGAAGGGAGTGAAATTATGTCAGGATCATAACTTGATGTCACTTTTAAAAGATTTGACTACTTTACACACTAGAACCTTTGGGCAGTTAAGGTTTTGCCCAATGGAAAATATCCAATCCAAATAGTTACACTAGAAGCAGTTGACTAAAAAAAAAATTCCATCAGTTTCATTAGTTACAATATCTGTTTACTGACATTACTCCAAGAGCTATCATTGTATCACTATTAATGGTTTGCTTCTTTCCACAACCCACTCCAACAAGTGGATTGTAAATTCAGTTTGATTGACAGCTCAAAGAGGTTATTAAACAGCTTTTATAGGTTTTTTTTTTAGATTACCCAATTATTTTTTTTACAATTAAGAGGCAATTTAGCATGGCCAATCAACCTACCCTGCACATCTTTGGGTTGTGGGGGTGAGACCCACGCAGACATGGGGAGAACGTGCAAACTCCACATGGACAGTGACCCAGGGCCAGGATCGAACCCGAGCCCTCGTTGCCGTGAGACAGCAGTGCAAACCACTGTGCCGCCGTGCCGCCCATAGCTTTTATAGTTTTGAATAGACTTTCATGAATGGGAATGTTTAACGCTGTATATGCTTATGTAAATAGTTGGAACTTTATTTTTTATCTCAAATTGGTTCATGAGATCTCTCTATGATGGTTACGGGTATGGAGGGTATAAGGGTAAAGGATGATGCGCAATGATCATGGGTTAGTATGGGTTGGCATTAAGTTGGCATGGAGACTATTAGGGACCATAGTGATGGACGGGAGCATGCGTTGTCATGGAGGCTGTACGAATGTGGGTGGGGGTTATGAATTGACATGTATAAGGCATGGGAAATGTGTGAGGTAATAGGGTGTGAGGGGTGAAGGCTAGAGGATCTAATATTTAACAAACAGCTTGCTAAGCCTCAGCACTTGACAGCCCCTATAGCAGCCTCTGCTCTGTGTCCAAGGGGCAATGGACCCAACTTCAACCCGCACATGCCCAAAGCAGAACTTGCACCATTTTATAGAATCCCTACAGTGCAGACGGAGGCCATATGGCCCATTAAGTCTGCACCAACCCTCGGAAAGAGCACCCTACCTAGACCCACTTTGCCTGCCCTATCCCCATAACCCCACCTCACCTACACATCTTTGAACTGTGGGAGGAAACCCATGCAGATACGGGGAAAACGAGCAAACGCCGCACAGTCATCCAAGGCTGAAATTGAACGTGGCACTTTTTCCTGATGCGGATACAGAAATCTGGTCTCAAGTCACCATCCTACTCCCAATGTGCCTTTGAATGTAGATCTGACCCTGTCAGGAACTTAAATAAAAGATTGCCTTGACATAATGAAAACCATAATACATATCCCAATGTGTTTTTCAGGAGCGTTTTCAAACAAAACACGACACCAATCTACATCAGGAGATATTATTAGGACAGGTGGTGAAAAACGTGGACAAAGAGGTAGGTTTTAAGGAACATCTTAAAGGGGAAGATAAAGGTAGAGAGGTCTAGTGAGGGAATTCCAGAGCTTAGAACCATGGCAACTGAAAAAATGTCTGCCAACAGTGGAGCAATGAAAATTGGGGGTACGCAGAAGTACCAGAATTTAAGGAGCGCAATGATCTAGTCAGACTGGAGGAATTCAAGAACAAAGACTTGAATCTGAGAGGTTTGTACCAAAGGCAATGGCCTCCAACCTCTGTGCCTCCCCATTGTTGCTTTTGGACATAAGGCCTCGATCTGGCAAAAACATCTCCTCCTGCGCTTAAAACAAAGATTCCACCTATCTTTTTAGATCTCCCTTGGCTTGCTGCTTGTCCTCTTCAGACATTTCAATCTGAGTGGCTCCCGGCGCAATGGCGCATGCAACCTTTTGTGACACCCATATTCCCAGGCAAACTACGAAAGAACCTGGAGGAAAACGGAGAATGTGGATGAGAAATACCCGCCCTTTGCTTTGCTGTTGCAAATGCAGATGTTGTGTGTTTCCTTAGGAAAATCCCATTATTTCTGGGATAACATAAAAAATCAAACCCCTGTGTTGTGTCCCTTTCCCCTTTCTGCCTATTGACTTTCCGCTCCTTGGTTTATTGGACAGGAATATAATTCATTCACCCTCTCATACATATATAACAGGTTAACTCAAATACTCAGGAACAACACTGAATAACTGAGTCAAATCTCAGTGCAAAATACACTTTTTTTTTCAATTTACTGATGAAGCCAATTGATAAACTTCGAAGAAAAATTCCTTATCTAGGTTGTGCATTCATCTGAATGCTCATGGCGCTTGATTAGAAGGATACAAGAGCAAACTTCTAAATTGAGCAGCAAATGGTGATGCCGCTGCTGTTTACTGACAACAGTGCGAAAATCATATCCTGTGCGGCAAGTGTTACCCGTCGAGAGGACAATTTACTCATAGCTGGGTAGAAAACTATTCACTATTACAAGATCCTGAGTAGGCATAGAAAACAGAAGTTCTGGGAGGGCCGTTGTCCTGGAATAAACACATGACTTGCCTCAAAATTATTACTATGTGATCAAAAACAAATACCTGAAGTAAAATAAATGATCTCAAGTTAAATGCAAATGTATACAGTCATTGAATTTATTCTGTTGAGTTGAGGTAAGTGTTGTATCACTGTTTGTATATCAGAATGCACAGCACACAAAACAATGCCATTAAGAAGTCACATCTGTCCACTACAGACTTTAGAAAACTCCAGGCAGTTTCTCTAAAATTTCCTGATATGGATGGTCAGGAAAGGCTCTTTGGAGCTGGTGTAAATCTGGAAAACTATCCCCAATGTCCCATTATTGCCCAATGGTTTCATGTTGTGAGAGAACGTCAACCCTGAAACGCTGGAGATCTGCACTGAGACCTTAACTCATCCCTTTGATAGAAAAGGGTCAGAATTCCCAGGGAAACAGAGAGAGAATTTCCAGTTAACATTCGCCTGGGAGGGGGACTTGCGGGGGCGGCATGTAGGTGGAAGTCGCACATTGGGTAGCACCTGCTCGAGGCTCGGTTTTTTGGCATTAAATGCCCAGTCCCTAGACAGTTTTTGAATGAACTGGTGGAGGAAGACATGAGGAAGGAGGGGGATGTTGAAGAACCAGACAACAGCCGTCGGGAAGAAGGGGACAAGTGAAGATTCGCCATCGAGTGAACGGGTCAGCCCATCAGAAAAGATGGCGGAGGCTGGGTCACTGGGCGGGGGAGGGGTTCAATGGCAACAAAGGGACGGAGCTGGCCAGGACCAATGGGCAGGGACCAGAGTTATGACAATGGCGGGTAGGAGTGGCGGGGGTGGGGGGGGGGGGGGGGGGGGGGCTGTGAAAGACACTCATTCAGAATAGTAAGGTGGAACATGAGGGTTTTGGGGGGGGGGCGAGTAAAGTGGTTGAGGGTATTTGTGCACTTAAAGAGCCTAAAGACCAATGTGGCAATGCTGCAGGAGACTCACCTGAGGGTCAAGGACCAGGGGAGGCGCAGGAAGGGTTGGGTCAGTCAGGTGTTCCACTCTGGGCTCGATAGTAGGGCTCGGGTGGGGGGGCCACAGGGAGGGGGGGGGGGTTGGCGGGGGGTAGCGGTGTTGGTGGGCAGGAGAGTGAGGTTTCAGATGGAGAAGGTGGTAGCAGACCAGGGAGGTAAGTATATGATTGTGACGTGGACATTGGAGGGGTGGTTGGTGGCACTGGTGAGTGTATACGGCCCCAACAGGGACAATGCAGGGTTTGCGAAGAGGGTCCTGGGTGCCAGTCTGGACTTGGACATGATGAGCTAATAATAGGGGGGCATTGGAATCTGGTACAAGAGCTGAGGATGGACAGGTCACAGCCGCGCTCACTTGCCCAGTTGGGAGGGGGGGGGGGGGGGGGGGGGGGCGAAGGTGCTGCCTGGGCTCATGAGAGAGATGGGAGGAGTGGACCCGTGGAGGTTTCTGCATCCGAGGGAGCAGGAGTATTGTTTTTTTTCCCCTGTTGCACAAAGTGTATTCGAGGATAGACTATTTTGTAGTAGGGAAGGCATTACTGTCTGGGGTCAAAGGATCGGAGTACTCTGCGATGGCGATCACAGGTCATGCGCCGCATTGGGTGGATGTGGTCTTGGAGAGGGAAACTTCCGGGGGCGGCATGTAGGTGGAAGTCGCACATTGGATAGCAAGAGGCCGGGGTGGAGAATGGATGCGGGGTTGTTATGGGACCGAATGTCCTGCGATAAGATTGGGAAGATGATTGAGGAGTATGTGGAATATAATTGTACAGGAGAAGTGTTGCAGGTGGTAGTGTGGGAGGCCCTGAAGGCAGTAGTGAGGGGAGAGTTAATTTCGTTCAAGGCTAAGTTGGTTAAGGAGGAGAATAGGAGCACCAAAAATTGATAGAGGAGATGTTGGAGGTGGATCGGAGGTACGTGGGAGATGCAGATCTGATCCTTGTGGACAAGAAGAAGGAGCAAAGTTTGATCGGTTGTCTACGGGGAAGGTGGTGTGCCAACTGAGGCGGGCAAGGGGAGAAGTTTGTGAATATGGGGAGAAGGCAGGGCGTATGTTGGTTGGTCAGCTCCGGAGGGAGACGGCGGCGAGGGAGGCAGTCTAAGTGCGGGATAGGACGGGGAAATTAGTGGTGACTGCTGAGCAGATTAATAAAGTTTTGAGGAGTTTTATGAGACGTTGTACAGGTCGGAGTCACCAGGAGAGGAGCGAGAGATGAGGGAGTTTCTGGATGGATTGGACTATCCAAGGTTGGGGGAGGAAGATAGGGGATGGTAGGGGAACAGGAGGCAAAGGAGACAATCGGGGGGGATGCAATCAGGGAAGATGGCAGGACCGGATGTGTGTCATAGAGTATTGTAAGAGGTTTAAGGACAGGTTGGTGCCGCTGATGTTGGGGATGTTTGAGGAGGCGATAGACAGGGGGGGTATTACTACAAACATTGGGACAGGCTTAGACTTCCCTGCTGCTAAAAAAGGACAAGGACCCGACGGAGTGTGAGTCGTATAGGCCCACATCCTTATTAAATGTGGATGCCCAAGATATTGGCGAAGATGCTGGCGGAAAGTTTGGAGGGGTGTCTCCTGTGGGAGATAGGAGAGGATCAGACAGGGTTTGTGATGGGCAGGCAGCTGTTCTCAAATGTTAGAAGGTTGCTAAATGTGATCATGACGCCGGTCGAGGGAAAGTAAACGGAGCTGGTGGTGGCACTAGGTATGGAGAAGGCGTTCGACCGGGTAGAGTGGGAGTATTTGATGGCGGTCCGAGAGAAATTTAACATTGGGCTGACTGACGGCGTGGGTACAGCTGCTCTAGTGGGAACCGATGGCGAATGTTTGCACGAACAACATGAGTTTGGGGTACTTTGCATTGAGATACTAGGCAGGAATGTCCTATGTCCTCCCTGCTGTTTGCATTAGCAATAGAGCCATTGGCCATGGCTCTAAGGAGTTTGGGGTTGTGAAACGGGATAGTGAGAGGGGGGATGGAACATAGGGTATCCTTGTACATGGATAATTTACTGCGGTATATCTCAGAGCCGAGTACGCCGGTGGGGAATAGAATGGGGCTGCTCCAAAGATTTAGGTTGTTCTCGGGTATAAGGTAAACCTAGAGAAGAGTGAATATTTTATGGTGTCCCAGCCAGGAGTGGGGAAGGGAGTGGGGGGTGGGGGCAGCTGCCATTTCTTAGGGCGGCAACCCACTTCAGGTATTTGGGGGTGTAGGTAGTGCGTGACTCTGGAGCTCTGTAGGTATAATTTTACAAGTTTGGTGGGGAGGGTGAAGGTTGACTTGGCAAGGTGGGACAACCTCCCTCTGTCATTGGTGGGCCGGGTGCAGGCAGTTAAAATGAATCTGTTACGACAATTTTTGGTTTTGTGCCTGCCGGTCTTTCTATCAAGTCTTTTTTAAGGATGTGGACTAGGTGGTCACCTTGTTTATGTAGCCAGGGTTAGGAAGGTGAGAGAGGGCGACAGGTTAGGGTGCTGGGCCTCCCAAATTTATTATATTATTACTGGACGGCGAACGAAGAGAAGGTGCGGGGTTGGGGTGGGGGGGGGGTGGGGGGTAAGGGGGGAAGTCCCGGTGGGTCAAGATGGAAGAAAGCTCATGCAGGGTGATGGGGTTGAGGGCGCTGGCAACGGCACAGCTCCACATGGCCCCGGGCAAGTATGCGGGAAGTCTGATGGTGGTGGTTGCAACTTTGAAGATTTGGAGGTAGTTTAGACAGCACTTTAAGCTGGGGCTGGGTCGGGGGATGCTGATAAAGGAGAATCATAGATTAAAGTGTTGGCCATCACGGAAACTTGGACTGAAGAGGGGCAGAAATGGTTGTTGGAGGTTCCTGGTTATAGATGTTTCAATAAGATTAGGGAGGGTGGTAAAAGGGATGGGGGGGGGGGGGGGGGGGGTGGTGGCATTGTTAATTAGAGATAGTATAACAGCTGCAGAAAGACAGTTCGAGGAGGATCTGCCGACTGAGATAGTATGGGTTGAAGTCAGAAATAGGAAAGGAGCAGTCACCTTGTTGGGAGTTTTCTATAGGCCCCCCAATAGCAGCAGAGATGTGGAGGAACAGATTGGGAAACAGATTTTGGAAAGGTGCAGAAGTCACAGGCTAGTAGTCATGGGTGACTTCAACTTCCCAAATATTGAGCGGAAATTCTTTCGATCAAATAGTTTGGATGGGGTGGTGTTTGTGCAGTGTGTCCAGGAAGCTTTTCTAACACACTATGTAGATTGTCCGACCAGAGGGGAGGCCATATTGGATTTGGTACTTGGTAATGAACCAGGGCAAGTGATAGATTTGTTAGTGGGGGAGCATTTTGGAGATAGTGACCACAATTTTGTGACTTTCACTTTAGTAATGGAGAGGGATAGGTGCGTGCAACAGGGCAAGGTTTACAATTTGTTGAAGGGTAAATACGATGCTGCCAGACAAGACCTGAAGTGCATAAGTTGGGAACATAGGCTGTCAGGGAAGGACACAATTGAAATGTGGAACTTGTTCAAGGAATAGGTACTACGTGTCTTTGATATGTATGTCCCTGTCAGGCATGGAAGAGATGGTCGAGTGAGGGAACCAAGGTTGACAAGAGAGGTTGAATGTCTTGTTACGAGGAAGAAGGAGACTTATGCAAGGCTGAGGAAACAAGGTTCAGACAGGGCGTTGGAGGGATACAAGATAGCCAGGAGGGAACTGAAGAAAGGGATTAGGAGAGCTAAGAGAGGGCATGAACAATCTTTGGCGGGTAGGATCAAGGAAAACCCCAAGGCCTTTTATACATATGTGAGAAATATGAGAATGACTAAAGCAAGGGTAGGTCCGATCAAGAGATAGGAGAGGTCTTGAACGCATACTTTTCTTCAGTATTTACAATTGAGAGGGGCCATATTGTTGGAGATGACAGTGTGAAACAGACTGGTAAGCTCGAGGAGATAGTTGTTAGGAAGGAAGATGCGTTGGGCATTTTGAAAAACTTGAGGATAGACAAGTCCCCCGGGCCTGATGAGATATATCCAAGGATTCTATGGGAAGCAAGAGATGAAATTGCAGAGCCGTCATCCTCACTGTCAACCATGGTGGTACCAGGGGATTGGAGAGTGGCGAATGTCGTGCCCCTGTTCAAAAAAAGGAATAGGGATAACCCTGGGAATTACAAGCCAGTTAGTCTTACTTCAGTGGTCGGCAAAGTAATGGAAAAGGTACTGAGGGAAAGGATTTCTGAGCATCTGGAAAGACACTGCTTGATTAGGGATAGTCAGCACGGATTTGTGAGGGGTAGGTCTTGCCTCATAAGTCTTATTGAATTCTTTGAGGAGGTGACCAAGCACATGGATGAAGATAAAGCAGTGGATGTAGTGTACATGGATTTTAGTAAGGCATTTGATAAGGTTCCCCATGGTAGGCTTATGCACATAGTAAGGAGGCATGGGATAATGGGAAATTTGGCCAGTTGAATAACAAACTGGCTAACCAATAAAAGTCAGAAACTGATGGTGGATGGCAAATATTCAGCCTGGAGCCCAGTTACCAGTGGCGTACCGCAGAGATCAGTTCTGGATCCTCTGCTGTTTGTGATTTTCATTAATGACTTGGATGAGGGAGTTGAAGGGTGGGTCAGTAAATTTGCAGACGATATGAAGATTGGTGGAGTTGTGGATAGTGAGGAGGGCTGTTGTCGGCTGCAAAGAGACATAGATAGGATGCAAAGCTGGGCTGAGAAGTGGCAGATGGAGTTTAATCCTGAAAAGTGTGAGGTTGTCCATTTTGGAAGGACAAATATGAATGCGGAATATAGGGTTAACGGTAGGGTTCTTGGCAATGTGGAGGAGCAGAGAGATCTTGGAGTCTATGTTCATAGATCTTTGAAAGTTGCCACTCAAGTGGATAGAGCTGTGAAGAAGGTCTATGGTGTGCTCACGTTCATTAGCAGAGGGATTGAATTTAAGAGACGTGAGGTGATGATGCAGCTTGTAGAGGGTGCCATCTCCGCTACTCCACTACTGGGCCGATATCTGGGGTTTGAATATCTGTGTGTGTCTCTCTCCAGCTGGCACTGAAACTTCAGAGGCCAGGGGGTGTCGCACTGGGACACTTCCACTGAAGAGAGCACTGATTCAAGCCTGCCGTTTATTCCTAACCGACAGCCTGAGACTTATATCACACAGATCTCCAGACCCCTACCAATACCCAGGTGATTCTCTCTCTTGCCGGTGGTGCAACAGCCACCCGGTTCCTACTCCACTAGAGTAGCTTTCCCAAGAGGGAGAATAGGACACTGCTGTTTATTCCCTAACCAGCAGTCTGTCCTGAGTGAATCGCTCAAGATGACCCTCGATTCCTGAACCCGGAATTAAGGTGAGGAGTATTTTAACAATGACTTGGTCAGAGATCACTGGTGAAGGATTGAAGAATTTAAACGACTCCAATTAGCATCAAATCACGGTTTATTGTAAAACCCAGGTCAAAATCATCAACAGAAGAAACACAATAAAATCTTATGCTCTAATACAACTAAGTCTATTCAAAAGGTAATATAGCGGACACAACGAAAATTCTTACGGTTACACAGGTTTTAGCAAAATCACAAAGCACAAAACAAGTTCCCTTCCCCAAAGCCTCAACCACTATTAAAATCAAGGGAGTTTCGCAAGCTGTTGCGGGTTACTTACGGTCACAGGCTGCAGAGGTCAAGTCAGGGGTGCAGAGGTCGAGCCACGAACGAAGAGACCCCTCTCGAAAACACAGCCCCTTTTATATAGTTATACCTGGCTTTGTTCTGTGATCGGCCAGCCCCTTTTGCATTGAAAAGGTAAGTTTTTAAAGTTCCCGCTGGTCCCGCCCCCTTTGCCGGTCAGAGCTGTATGTTTCCGGGTATTCCTTGCAGGTCCGCTTCTTCCAGCTAGGCAGACCTGCGCGATTTGAATTTGGCGCTGGCTCCGCCCCCTTCTTTCAGTGAGTTTCTGCCGGCAGCTTCTGTCAAGCTTGGAGTACCTCCCCCAGGTCCGCCTCCAACTTGGTTTTCCTGCCGGTAGCTTCTGTCAAGCTTGGAGTACCTCCCCCAGGTCCGCCTCCAACTTGGTTTTTTTCAGACCTGCGCGATTTGAATTTGGCGCTGGCTCCGCCCCCTTTCTCCCAGTGAGTTTCTGCCGGTAGCTCCTGTCAAGATTGGAGTACCTCCCCCAGGTCCGCCTCCAACTTGGTTTTTTCTCTACCGCTGATTTTCTAGGGGCTTTTCCAGCGCAATATGCTGGACTCAGACAGTCTGATTTCTAGTTTTAATGAGGTTAGGCTCTTCTGTGGAGAATTTCAGTGTCTTCCAGCTGCTCCGGAGATGGCTGCTATTCTCACCTCGCTATGTTGATGGGGTGCTAATTGGATTCTGCTCTGGTGGAGGCCAGGTCATTTACATTTGCATGGGGCTATGACCATCCCATTGTCCTGCTTGCATGCAAGCCTCCTGTGTATTCCCGTGCCCCTTTGTCTGTGTCTTGATGTTATCTTGTTTGTCTGGCTCCTTCTTCCTTGTAGCTCCTAGGGGGGTGTTTGTAAATGTTTATGTATTTATGCCCTTACTCAGCTCAGCGGGCCAAGCCTGCTGGGAAAACTGGTTCTGTTCCCTTGGCTGGAAAGTCGGTTTACAGTCTCTGAGTTTCTCCAAAAAGGGCCGAATTGCCCGAAAACCTTACAGATGCCCCTTCGATACGTCCCTACCTGCTTGGATCGTATCGACACAGGTGAAGGGCAATTGTGTGCCTTTGTGTGGACCGTAGGTCCCCCCCTCAACAACATGCGAAATTACAATTCCCAAGACAGTTCCCTTAATCTAGGCTACCCCTGGTTTCAATGAAAGGGAAAGACAAGACCATATCTAGTTTAAACACACAGTAACATATACACATTTCACCGGGACCCCAAACGTAAGGGTCCCTGTACATATATCACCATCAAGTACACATTTCACGCGAATCCATACAACTATTTACAATTGCATCTGTTTATTTCACCAAGGATCCTCCTTTCTTGGCTGCACTCCGCTTCTTCCCGTTGAGGGCTCTTCATTTATCCTCCATCGTCGATACCTGCAGTTGAGAGGTTTAGTCCAACTGAGGCGACAGCATAATGTACCCCCTGTACTACATTTCCTTTGTGGGGGCAAACACTAAACCATTCTCAGGCCCCCCCCTGGTGGTGATCGGACAGTTGTGAGGGTCGATCGGTTGGGCTGTGGGCAGGGGTCGCTTTACCTGAACCAGCAGTTCGGTAGCTTCTACAGTCATCCCTTCCCTGGGCGTTACACATCCCTCCCCACTGCGGTCAATTTATCCCGTTCCCTGGGTTCTGCCACCACCTTACAAAAGTGATTAATGCCCCTTGTGGACATGCCTTGGTAGATCCCCATGAACACCAATAAATGCCCCGGTCAGAAGCCCACCCCTTATCCCCGCAAACGGTGATCCTACCCGGTGACCCCGTGATGGTCCGTTAGGTGTTGGTGTCCAGTCCGTTCCCAGTCCGAGGACCGATCCCTCATGTCCAGCCTCAGCTTCCTGGGCCACCACCGTCTCCCCAAAGGAAGGTCCCCCTCACAGGTTGAACACACCCGCCTGCCCTCAGTCACCCTAACCCGTTCGTTCGTGGCTCGACCTCTGCACCCCTGACTTGACCTCTGCAGCCTGTGACCGTAAGTAACCCGCAACAGCTTGCGAAACTCCCTTGATTTTAATAGTGGTTGAGGCTTTGGGGAAGGGAACTTGTTTTGTGCTTTGTGATTTTGCTAAAACCTGTGTAACCGTAAGAATTTTCGTTGTGTCCGCTATATTACCTTTTGAATAGACTTAGTTGTATTAGAGCATAAGATTTTATTGTGTTTCTTCTGTTGATGATTTTGACCTGGGTTTTACAATAAACCGTGATTTGATGCTAATTGGAGTCGTTTAAATTCTTCAATCCTTCACCAGTGATCTCTGACCAAGTCATTGTTAAAATACTCCTCACCTTAATTCCGGGTTCAGGAATCGAGGGTCATCTTGAGCGATTCACTCAGGACAGACTGCTGGTTAGGGAATAAACAGCAGTGTCCTATTCTCCCTCTTGGGAAAGCTACTCTAGTGGAGTAGGAACCGGGTGGCTGTTGCACCACCGGCAAGAGAGAGAATCACCTGGGTATTGGTAGGGGTCTGGAGATCTGTGTGATATAAGTCTCAGGCTGTCGGTTAGGAATAAACGGCAGGCTTGAATCAGTGCTCTCTTCAGTGGAAGTGTCCCAGTGCGACACCCCCTGGCCTCTGAAGTTTCAGTGCCAGCTGGAGAGAGACACACACAGATATTCAAACCCCAGATATCGGCCCAGTAGTGGAGTAGCGGAGATGGCACCCTCTACAAGCTGTACAAAACCTTGGTAAGGCCACATTTGGAGTACTGTGTGCAGTCCTGGTCACCTCATTTTAGGAAGGATGTGGAAGCTTTGGAAAAGGTGCAAAGGAGGTTTACCAGGATATTGCCTGGAATGGAGAGTAGGTCTTACAAGGAAAGGTTGAGGATGCTAGGCCTTTTCTCATTAGAACGGAGAAGGATGAGGGGAGACTTGATAGAGGTTTATAAGATGATCAGGGGAATAGATAGAGTAGACAGTCAGAGACTTTTTCCCCGGGTAGAACAAACCATTACAAGGGGACATAAATTTAAGGTGAATGGTGGAAAATATAGGGGGGATGTCAGAGGTAGGTTCTTTACCCAGAGAGTAGTGGGGGCATGGAATGAACTGCCTGTGGAAATAGTTGAGTAGGAAACATTAGGGACCTTCAAGCGGCTATTGGATAGGTATATGGATTACGGTAGAATGATTGGTTGTAGATTAATTTGTTCTTAATCTAGGAAACAAGTTCAGCACAACATCGTGGGCCGAAGGGCCTGTTTTGTGCTGTATTTTCTATGTCTATGTAGAGCTGGGAGGCAGGATGCGAGGTTTCGGAGATGGGAGGAGAGGGGGATTAATGTAATGAAAGATCTGTTCCTGGGGAGACGATTTACAAGGCTGCAGGAGTTGGGGGAAAAGTACAGGTTGGCACAGGAGGAAGGTTTCAGGTACCTGCAATTCCGAGACTTTGCAAGGAAGGAGATTCTGACCTTCCTGCTAGTGCGGCCCCCTCGCTGTTGGAGGTTGCACTGTCGCAGGAGAGTTGGAGAGTGGGGTGATGTCGGCAATCTATGGGGAGGTTTTGGAGGAGATAGAGTGTCCATGGAGGGGATTAAGGCTAAGTGGGAGGAAGAGCTGGGGGAGGTAATGGAAGACGGTTGTGGTGCGAGGTTCTGCGCCTCAATCTCATGCATGATACAATTGAAGATCGTGTATTGGGTGCACCTCACAAAAGCGGGTGCACCTCACAAAAGCGAGGATGAGCCGGCTCTTTGAGGGGTTGGAGGATGTCTGCAAGTAGTGTGTGGAGGGGCCCTGCAAACCCTGTACATATGTTTTGGTCCTGCCCGAAGCAGGAAAGGTATTGGGGGGGAGATTTTTAATATCATCTCAGGGAGTGTTGCATGTGGACTTGGTGCCCAGTTCCCTAGAGGCCTTTTTTGGGGTGTCAGACCGGCCCAAGTTGCAGGCGGGTGCGGGGACGGGTGTTTTGGCCTTTGCCTTGCTGATTGCTCATATGTGGGTCATATTGGGGTGGAGGTCAGCTTCCCCGCCATGTGCCTTGGCGTGGCGGGGGGGTGCTGCTTGGATTCTTCACCCTGGAGGAGGTGGAATTTGAACTAAGGCGGGGGGTGGGGGGGCGCGAAAGAGGGATTCTACAATTCATGGAATTTGTATTTCATGCACTTTAGGGAACTTGTTTCCATTGAACACGAAGTGGGGACAGGGGAGGGATGGAGGGGGTTTGGTTTGTTATTTCTGTTTTTTAACTTATTTTCTGAATTTGTGAGTCAATGTTTCAGGCTGTTGACATGTGAGAGTACCTTTAAGAAATCGGTGTTTATAAACGGGTGTGTATAAAATATCTGTGGTGAGAGTACTTTTAAGAAATGGGTGTTTACTACTGCAGTGATGTCAGAGAGTGGGTGGAGCTGGGCTGTCTGTCAGCTTTTTACTTTTGTTTTAGGCTGTTTGCTGCTGGGTGTGTTTTAGTTTCGTTTTCAGAGCTGGATAGCTGCAGTCACAGCCAGGCGGTGTATTAGAGTCTCTCTCTCTGTAATCTAAAGAATGTAAATCGATCCTTTGGTGATTTAAAACTAATAACTGCTCACAATAGTGACTTTAACTGGATGTACTTCTGTTTAAAGGTGTTTTTTTTAAAGTCTTCTGGATGTTAAAAGGACAGCTTACGGGTTACTTAGTTTTGTCTTGTTTGGGGGGTTATATTTGAATTAATGGTTGCTAACATGTTCACTGTTTGTTTTAAAAAGGTCAACTTGAATTCATAGAATAAACATTGTTTTGCTTAAAAAAATACTTTTCCATTTCTGCTGTACCACACCTGTAGAGTGGGCCATGTGCTCCCCATACCACAATCTATTAAAAGTTGTGGGTCAGGTGAACTCCGTGATACACTTTTGGGTTCTCTAAACCCTGGCCCATAACAAATTGGGGGCTTGTCCGGGATAAAAGTCTATCTATTGGATTGGCTTAGTGAACATAAAGACAGTGAGGGGTGAGCATATTGTGGGTGCTTTTCAGGTGTGGTATTTTAGTTTAAGTAGGGAGTGTCTTGTGGACAATGGCTCTTTCAGAGGCTCAGAAGTTTTGGGGGGTGGAGACGGACACACGCAGTACCTTATGGACAGAGACTAAAAGCAGACTGTTTGATTTGGCAAAAACAATGCAGTTAACATTACCTGACAAAATGTGAAAAGATTAGGTAATTATGGCAGTGGCGAAGCATTTAAAGTTGCCTGAGGTACAGTTTGACTCATTGGAAATAGCAAAAATTCAGTTACAAATTAAACAAATGGAACATGAGAAAGAATTAAAGCAGCTTGAATACGAAAGAGATAGAGAGGAAAAACAAAGAGAAAGGGTGATACAGATCAGGAATAAAGATAAAGAGAGAGAGTTTGAACTTCATAAAATGGCCATGAAACATGACAGTCAGTTAAAATTGGCAGGCATAAAGGGAAATGTACAGTTGGATGATAGTGATGAGGATAGTGAGAAAGAGCGTCATAGTCGAAGGCTTGGTGGGGATCTATTTAAATATGTCCACGCATTGCCAAGGTTTGATGAGAAGGAGGTAGAAGCCTTTTTAATTTCATTTGAGAAGGTAGCTAAACAAATGAAATGGCCACAGGACATGTGGGTATTACTGATTCAAACAAAGCTGATAGGTAGGGCTCGTGAAGTGTTTGCATCACTAACGGAGGAGGTATCTGGGACAGAGGAAGAGGTGGAAACATCTATCTTAGGTGCATATGAACTAGTGCCTGAAGCCTACAGACAAAGGATAAGAAATTTAAGGAAAGAATTTGGTCAAACATACATGGAGTTTGAAAGGCTCAAACAGAGTAATTTTGATAGGTGGATAAGGGCTTTGAAAATAGACAAAACGTATGAAGCTCTCAGAGAAATTATATTTTTGGAGGATTTAAAAATTCAATTCCTGATGTAGTGAGAACTCATGTGGAAGAGCAGAGGGTTAAAACTGTGAGGTTAGCAGCAGAAATGGCAGATGATTATGAATTAGTTCATAAATCAAAGCTTGGTTTCCAACATCAGTTTCAGCCTGTGAGGGATAGAAACTGGGGACATGAGAAATACTCAAGTGGTGAAAGTAAAGGTGATCTGATGGGAGATAATAAGGAGAGTGCACCTCAGATTAAAAAAGAAATCCAGGAGGGTGGAAGAGACATAAAAAGTTTCAACTGTTTTCACTGTAATAAACTAGGCTATGTAAAGTCACAGTGTTGGTGGTTGAAGAAAAGCACTGGGAAGGCTGATGTGATAAAACAGGATAAGACAGTGGGGTTTGTTAAAGTGGTAAAGGAAAGCCCAAGTGAAACGAAGGAGGTGCAAAAGATTGTCCAGCATGATCAAGAGGTGATTGATAAGAAGGTGCCAGATCTCTTTAAAGAATTTACTTGTGTGGGAAAAGTTTACTCATGTGTATCAGGAGGAGCAGGTAAAGAAGTCACAATTTTAAGAGATACGGGAGCTAGTCAATCTTTAATGGTAAGAGATGAGGAGTTATGTAGTTTGTGAAGAATGTTGCCAGAAAAGGTGGTAATATGTGGAATTCAGAGTGAGAGGAGCAGTGTTCCAGTATATAAGGTAGGGTTGGAACGTCCAGTGAAGAGTGGTGAAGTGGTAGTAGGAATAATAGAGAAACTATCTTGTCCAGGAATACAGTTTATCTTGGGTAATGATATAGCTGGATCGTAGGTGGGAGCGATGCCTACTGTTGTTGATAAGCCAGTGGAAAATCAGCCAACTGAAGTGTTGAAGGACGAACATCCTGGGATTTTTCCGGATTGTGTAGTAACAAGGTCACGAAGTCACAGGTTAAGACAAGAGGAGAAATCAAAGAGTGAAGATGAAGTTGAAGTGCAATTATCAGAAACAATTTTTGATCAGATGGTTGAAAAAAAACAAGAACAGGTGGAGGATGAGGCAGATATTTTTAGTTCAGGAAAATTGGCAGGAGTGACAACAAAAAGATGTAGAAATAAAACGGATGTATCAGAAAGCACACACGGAAGAGGAATCTGAGTGTATACCAGAGTGTTATTACCATGAAAGTAATGTCTTGATGAGAATATGTCGACCTTTACATATGCAGGTGGATGAAAAGTGGGCAGAAGTTCATCAAGTAGTATTGCCGGTAGGGTATAGAAAGGAAGTGTTGAGAGTTGTACATGATGTACCAGTGGGAGGTCATTTGGGAATAAGGAAAACTCAAGCTAAAATATAAAAACATTTTTATTGGCCTGGACTACATAAAAATGTAGTTGACTTCCGGGTGCGGTTATGCAGAGCTAGGTCGCATATTCGGCAGCTCCCGCTTGGAACGGACTTTTGGGCTCTTTTACAGGGCCCCCACGGCATTTGTTTGACATTTCCCGGTGTGGGAAGAAGACTGCAGCATTCCCCTGACGGTGTCCCCCAGGAATGTTGTGTCTTTTGGCTGCCAGACCCGGTAGAAACAGTGAAGGATTTGGCTTGAGCTGCAGCAATAAACAGAGGCCTCTTCCAGCATGCAGGCGGGGGAAGGGCAAGCTTAAAGCTGCAATCTGACTTGACTCTATCAAAGGTGAATTCTAGCAGCAGAGGGAACAACTGGGAAAGGATCTACCAAGGCCATTGAAGAGGCGGGGACGAGGCTTCTGGTGGCGGCCATGGAGGAGTAGGTCGCGCATTCGGCAGCTCCCGTCTGGGACCGACTCTCAGACCTTTTTCAGGAGTTTCCATAGACTTTTTGGGGCAGACTGGTGAAGCAAACACTGCCAACTTCTATGAAACGGACCAGAAGTGTAACGGCCAAAGGAGCGGCACTGGAGCAACGGGAGAAGCGAGGGAAAGAAAACAAAATGGCGGCAGCCAGGGACAATGGGGAGCTGCAGGAGTTCATCAAGCGCTGCTTCGAGGAGCAGCGCAAGGAGATGCGCAAAGAGATGTTGGCGCCTATGCTTTCGGCAATTGAAGGACTCGGGATCACGCAGAAGGCCCACGAAGCTAAGATCCAGGAGGTACAGAAAAGAGTCAGTCAGAACGAGGACGAGCTCATGGGCCTGGCGGTGAGAGTGGAGCAGAACGAGGCGCTACACAAGAGGTGGGCGGGGAGACTCGAAGACCTGGAGAACAGGTCGAGGAGAAAGAATCTGCGAATCCTGGGTCTCCCTGAGGGAGTGGAGGGGGCTGATGCCGGGGCATACGCGAGCACGATGCTCGAGACGATGATAGGCACGAAGGCCCCTTCGAGGCCGCTGGAGTTGGATGGGGCACATCGGGTGCTGGCGAAGAAGCCCCAGGCAAATGAGCCGCCAAGGGCGATGGTGGTGAGGTTCCACCGGTTCACGGACAGAGAGTGGGTCCTGAGATGGGCCAAGAAGGAGCGGAGCAGTAAGTGGGACAATGCAGAGATCCGAATATACCCGGACTGGAGCACGGAGGTTGCAAAGCGGAGAGCAGGTTTCAACCGGGCCAAAGCAGCGTTGTACCGGAAAGAAGTGAAATTCGGAATGCTGCAGCCAGCGCGACTGTGGGTCACATACTAGGGCCAACACTATTACTTTGAAACGCCTGAGGAGGCGTGGACCTTTGTACAAGCCGAAAAGTTGGACTCTAACTGAGGGTTTGTGAGGGTGGGGGGATGTTTTGGGGTTTGATGTGTGATGGTTGTTGTATATAGGGGGTCAATCACACGCAGGAAATGTTACATGGGCTGGGGGGGGAGAGACAAGGCCGCGACAGGAGCTGCACCAGAGGGGGCGGAGCGGGCTTTGGAAAGCGCGGGGTGTTTTCCCGCGTGCGGGAAGAAAGACGGGAAGGGGAACGAATGAATGCATATGGATTGGGAGACTCTCACGCGGGGAGATCAATGGGACGACGGGGGAAGCCGGGGTCAGCAGGCGTCAGCTGACTTACGGGAGTGACATGGGGGAGCAAAAAATCTAGACAGGGGTCTAGCGGGGGAAGGGGAGGGGGGGGAAGGGGGGGGGGGGAAAGGGTTGCCGCTGCACTGGCCAAAAGGGAATGGGACACAGAAGAGGTGGTCGGGACGGGGGTCCCCCCCTCTGGGGGACTGGAGGGTGAGGGAGGCGTGGACACTGGACTGGCCCAGAAAAGGAGATGGCTAGTCGGCGGGGTGTGGGGGGGGGGGGGGGGGGGTGAGAGCCCCTCCAATCCGGCTGATAACGTGGAATGTGAGGGGCCTGAATGGGCCGGTGAAGAGGGCTCAAGTGTTCGCGCACTTAAAGGGACTGAAGGCAGACGTGGCCATGCTCCAAGAGACACATCTGAAGGTGGCGGACCAGGTCAGGTGAAGAAAGGGATGGGTAGGACAGGTATTCCACTCGGGACTGGACGCGAAGAATAGAGGGGTGGCAATATTGGTGGGAAAACGGGTGTCATTTGAGGCCAAGACTAATGTAGCGGACAATTGAGGGCGATATGTAATGGTGAGCGGTAGGCTGCAAGGGACGTGGGTGGTGTTGGGAAACGTATACGCCCCAAACTGGGATGATGCAGGATTCATGAAGCGCATGTTGGGGCGCATTCCGGACCTGGAGATAGGAGGCCTGATAATGGGAGGGGACTTCAATACAGTGTTGGATCCAGCACTGGACCGCTCCAAATCATGGACTGGAAAGAGGCCTGCGGCGGCCAAGGTACTTAGGGGATTTATGGATCAGATGCGGGGAGTGGACCCATGGCGGTTTGCAAGGCCGCAGGCCAGGGAATTTTCTTTCTTCTCCCATGTACACAAAGCCTACTCCCGGATAGATTTCTTTGTTCTGGGTAGGGCGCTCATCCCGAGGGTGGAGGGGACGGAGTATTCGGCTATAGCCGTTTCGGACTATGCCCCGCACTGGGTGGAACTGGAGCTGGGAGAGGAGAGGGACCAACGCCCGTTGTGGCGGCTGGATGTGGGACTGCTGGCGGACGAGGTGGTGTGTGGGAAGGTGAGGGGGTGTATCGAAAGGTACTTGGAGGCCAACGACAACGGGGAGGTGCGGGTGGGGGTGGTATGGGAGGCGTTGAAGGCGGTGATCAGGGGAGAGCTAATTTCCATTAGGGCTCATAGGGAGAAGACAGAGGGTATGGACAGGGAGAGGTTAGTGGGGGAGATTTTGAGAGTGGACAGGAGATACGCAGAGGCCCCGGAGGAAAGATTACTTGGGGAAAGGCGACGGCTCCAGACGGAGTTTGACCTGTTGACCACAGGGAAGGCGAAGGCACAGTGGAGGAAAGCGCAGGGGGCGACCTACAAGTATGGGGAAAAGGCTAGTCGGATGCTGGCACACCAGCTCCGTAAGAGGATGGCAGCGAAGGAAATAGGGGGAGTCAAAGATGGAAAGGGAGCCACGGTTCGGAGTGCAACGAAAATAAACGAGGTATTCAAGGCCTTTTATGAAGAGCTGTACAGATCCCTGCCCCCAGCGGGGAAGAGGGGATGAGACGATTCCTAGATCAGCTGAGATTCCCGAGGGTGGAGGAGCAAGAGGTGGCTGGTTTGGGGGCACCAATTGGGTTGGAGGAGCTGAGCAAGGGTTTGGGGAGCATGCAGGCGGGGAAGGCCCCGGGACTGGACGGATTCCCGGTGGAGTTCTACAGGAAGTACGCAGACCTGTTGGCCCCGCTACTGGTGAGGACCTTTAATGAGCGGAGGGGACCCTGCCCCCGACAATGTCAGAAGCGACAATTTCTTTGATCCTAAAGCGGGACAAGGACCCACTGCAATGTGGATCGTACAGGCCGATCTCGCTCCTCAATGTGGATGCAAAGTTACTGGCAAAAGTGCTGGCCACGAGGATCGAGGACTGTGTCCCGGGGGTAATCCACGAGGACCAGACGGGATTTGTAAAGGGCACGCAACTAAACACCAATGTGCGGCGGCTCTTAAACGTGATAATGATGCCATCGGAGGAGGGAGAGACGGAGATAGTGGCAGCTATGGACGCGGAGAAGGCCTTTGACCGAGTAGAGTGGGAGTACCTCTGGGAGGTGCTGCGTAGGTTTGGGTTCGGGGTAGGGTTTATCAATTGGGTTAAGCTCCTTTACAGAGCCCCGATGGTGAGTGTAGTGACGAACCGGCGGAGGTCGGAGTACTTTCGACTGTACCGAGGGACGAGGCAGGGGTGCCCCATGTCCCCCCTGTTGTTCACATTGGCGATCGAACCATTGGCCATGTCATTAAGGGAGTCTAATAAATGGAGGGGGGTGGTCCGAGGGGGAGAAGAGCATCGGGTGTCGCTATATGCGGATGACCTGTTGCTGTAGGTGGCGGATCCAATGGAGGGGATGGTGGCGGTCATGCAGACTCTAAGGGAGTTTGGGGCGTTTTCGGGCTATAAGCTCAATGTAGGGAAGAGTGAGCTCTTTGTATTACAGGCGGGGGACCAAGAAAGAGGGATAGGGGACCTACCGCTGAGGAGGGTGGAGGGAAGCTTTCGGTATCTGGGGATCCAGATAACCAGGAGTTGGGGGACCCTACATAAACTGAATCTGACGAGGTTGGTGGAGCAAATGGAGGAGGATTTCAAAAGATGGGACATGTTACCGCTCTCGCTGGCGGGTAGAGTGCAGTCGGTCAAAATGGTGGTCCTTCCAAGGTTTCTGTTTGTGTTTCAGTGCCTTCCCATCGTGATCACTAAGGCCTTTTTTAAGAGAGTAGGCAGGAGTATTATGGGGTTTGTGTGGGCGAATAAGATCCTGAGAGTAAGGAGAGGGTTCCTGGAACGCAGTAGGGACCGAGGAGGGTTGACGCTGCCAAACCGGGGGAGCTACTACTGGGCAGCAAATGTGGCGATGATCCGCAAGTGGGTTATGGAGGGAGAGGGGGCGGCATGGAAGAGGATGGAGATGGCGTCCTGTAAAGGAACGAGCCTGGGGGCGTTGGTGACTGCACCGCTGCCGCTCTCGCTAATAAAGTATACCACGAGCCCGGTGGTGGCGGCAACGCTAAGAATCTGGGGCCAGTGGAGACGGCACCGGGGTGCAATGGGAGCATCGGTGTGGTCCCCGATCAGGGATAACCACCGGTTTGTCCCGGGGAAGATGGACGGGGGGTTCCAGAGCTGGCATCGGGCGGGGATTGGAAGAATGGGGGACCTGTTCATCGACGGGACGTTTGCGAGCCTAGGGGCACTGGAGGAGAAGTTCGAGTTACCCCCAGGAAATGCCTTTAGATATATGCAGGTGAGGGCTTTTGTGAGGCGACAGGTGAGGGTATTCCCGTTGCTCCCGGCACAAGAAGTTCAAGATAGGGTGATCTCGGGTGTATGGGTCGGGGAGGGCAAGGTGTCGGAAATACACCAGGAGTTGAAAGAAGAGGGGGAAGCGCTGGTAGAAGAGTTGAAGGGTAAATGGGAGGAGGAGCTGGGGGAGGAGATCAAGGAAGGTCTGTGGGCTGATGCCCTAGGTAGGGTTAATTCCTCCTCCTCGTGTGCCAGGCTCAGCCTGATACAATTTAAGGTGGTCCACAGAGCGCACTTGATGGTGGCGAGGTTGAGTAGGTTCTTTGGGGTAGAGGACAGATGTGGAAGGTGCTCGGCGAACCATGTCCATATGTTTTGGTCATGCCCGGCACTGGAGGGGTTCTGGAGAGGAGTGGCGGGAGCAATATCTCAGGTGGTGAAAGTCCAGGTCAAGCCAAGCAATATTTGGAGTAGTGGACGAACCGGGAGTGCAGGAGGCGAAAGAGGCCGGCATTCTGGCCTTTGCGTCCCTAGTAGCCCGGCGAAGGATCTTGCTACTGTGGAAGGAGGCAAAGCCCCCCAGCGTGGAGGCCTGGATAAATGATATGGCTGGGGTCATAAAGTTGGAGGGGATTAAGTTTGCCTTGAGAGGGTCTGCGCAGGGGTTCTACAGGCGGTGGCAACCATTCCTAGACTATCTCGCGGAGCGTTAGAGGAAGGTCGGTCAGCAGCAGCAGCAACCTTGGGGGGGTGGGTGGAGGGGACGTCCTGGGAGGGGGGGGAGGGGGAGGAAAGGGGGGACTGCCTGGGAGGTTGGATGAGCAAGAGATAACATGAAGGGTTGGGGAAACTGGCACGTACTGGTGAGGGCCAGTGTACAAAGCTGTGTAAATATATCATTTTGCCATGTATATATCTTGCTCTGCGCGATTTCTCGGTTTTTTTTTTTGTTTTTGTTACGAGCAGGGGGGTTATTGTTTGTAAGGGAGAAAAATTGTGTTAAAAAACTTTAATAAATATATTTTTTAAAAATAAAATAAAGATGTAGTTAAATTTTGTCCATCATATCACACACGACAAGTGACAGGGATACCTCAAGCAGTAATAAAACCAGCGCCCTTAATACCCATTCCAACATTTTTACAAGGGTCCTAATTGATTGCGTAGGACCGCTTCCTAAAACAAAAAGTGGGAATCAATATTTTTTACGAGAATGGATGTGTCTACTAGCTTTCCAGAAGCCATTCCAGTACGTAGTATTGCAGCTAAAAAGATTATGGAGGAGTTACTTAAATTCTTTACTAGTTATGGACTACCCACAGAAATATAATCGGATCAAGAATCAAATTTTACCTCAAGGTTATTCAAAGAAGTTATGGATAGCTTAGGAATAAAACAATTTAAATCAACTGCATACCATCCAGAATCGCAGGGAGTGTTAGAATCGTGGCATCAGACATTAAAGACAATGTTGAGGGCTTATTGTCAAGATTATCCAGAGGATTGGGATAAAGGAATTCCATTCTTACTGTTTGCATTTAGGGCTGCACCTAATGAGTCAACCAAATTTAGACCTTTTGAACTAACTTTTGGTCATGAGGTAAGAGGACCACTTAAATTGATTAAGGAAAAATTAGTGAATGAGAAATCGGAAATTACATTATTGGATTACGTGTCAAATTTTAGGGAACGATTAAATAGAGCAGGTGAATTGGCAAGACAACATTTAAAAGTTGCACAAAATGTGATGAAACGGGTCGTGGACAAGAAATCCAAAGTTTGTAGTTTTGCCAGTGGAGATAAGGTTTTAGTATTGTTACCATTGGTGGGTGAACCTTTAAAAGCAAGGTTTTGTGGACATCAGATTGAAAGGAAATTAAGTGAGGTGAATTATGTGGTAAAAACACCAGATAGAAGGCTCACCGAGTGTGTCATGTGAATATGCTTAAAAGGTACTTTGAAAGGGAAGGAGAGAAAAAGGAGGAGGTTTTAATGATTCTAACTCAAAGTGACGAACCAAATCTAGATGACTGTGAATTTGACATACCTCAAATTAAATTGGAAAATGAGGATGTTCTTAAAAATTGGGATAAATTGTTGAGTTACCTTCCAGAGGAAAAACTGACTGACCTGAAAGAGTTATTGATATCACATGGGCAAGTTTGTAGAGATAAATTGGGAAGTACTAAAATGGCTATACATGATGTAGATGTGGGAAATGCTGTTCCAATCAAACAACATCCATATAGACTTAACCCTTTAAAATTGGCACAGGTGAAGAAAGAGATTGAGAGTATGCTTAAAAATGGCATAATTGAAGTGGGTTGCAGCCAATGGAGCTCACCCATAGTGATGGTACCTAAACCAGAACGGTACCCAACGGTTGTGTGTGGACTATAGAAAAGTTAATGCAGTTACAAGAACGGACTCTTATCCTATCCCACGTTTGGAGGACTGCATTGAGAAAGTGGGACAATCAGCTTTTATTTCCACACTGGATTTTTTTGTGACTCCAGATGGTATATGCCAATTCAAAGTTATGCCATTTGGCATGAAAAACACCCCAGCCACATTTCAACTGTTAACTGACAAAGTTGTTTCAGGATTATCCAATTGTGCGGTATACATCGACGATCTGATAGTTTTCGGCCAGACATGGAAAGAACATTTAAAACATCTGATGGAGTTATTTAATCGACTTCAGGAGGCAGATTTGGTGATGAACCGAGCCAAAAGTGAATTTGGAAAAGCCCAAGTCACTTTCCTTGAGGAGTTTTCAATACCCTCGAGACGAAGGGCAATAATGCGATTTCTTGGCATGAGTGGATTTGATCGAACATTTGTGCAAACGTTTTGTAGCGTGATTGCTCCACTGCTGAACTTGCTGAAGAAATGTCGAAAATTTCAATGGACAGCGGACTTTCAACAGGCATTTGACTGCCTGAAAGCTGTGATAACCAATGCTCCTGTGTTGGAGAATTGCAAGGGACTCTGTGATCAGATTGAACTAAAGTATCTGACTTTAAAGAGAAATGCCGAGGCGTAGAGAAATGGATCGTGCAGAGACCTTCATGTTTAAAGAGACTGTCAATCGAGAAGGATTTCAGTTGGAGGAAGAAAAACGAAAAAAAAATGGACTATATTATTATATCTGTTTGCGTGTGTTGTTTTTTGAAACAAAAATGTATATTTACTGTGTGCATTTCTTAAAGGATAGCGAAAAAGTGAAAAATGATACCATCTTGAAGTTTTTCTTGGGGGGGAGGTGTCATGTGAGAGTACCTTTAAGAAATGGGTGTTTATAAATGGGTATGTATATAAATATCTGTAGTGAGAGTACCTTTCAGAAATGGGTGTTTATTACTGCAGTGATTTCAGAGAGTGGGTGGAGCTCGGCTGTCTGTCAGCTTTTTACTTTCGTTTTATGCTGTTTGCTGCAGGGTGTGTTTTAGTTTCGTTTTCAGAGCTGGATAGCTCAAGTCACAGCCAGAAGGTGTATTAGAGTCTCCCTCTGTAATCTAAAGAATGTAAATCGATCCTTTGGTGATTTAAAACTAATAACTGCTCACAGTAGTGACTTTAACCTGATGTACTTCTGTTTGAAGGTTTTTTTTAAGTCTTCTGGATGTTAAGAGGACAGCTTATGGATTACTTAGTGTTGTATTCTTTGGGGGGTTGTATTTGAATTAAAGGTTGCTAAGATGTTCACTGTTTGTTTTCAAAAGGTTAACTTGAATTCATAGAATAAACATTGTTTTGCTTAAAAAGATACATTTCCATTTCTGCTGTACCACACCTGTAGAGTGGGCCGTGTCCTCCCCATACCACAATCTATTAAAGGTTGTGGGTCAGGTGAACTCCATGATACACTTTGGGGTTCTCTAAACGCTGGCCCATAACACTGTATATTGGTGGGGTCGCTTTTGTTGCTGTTTCTTTGTTTGTTTTTCTTTTAATATCATAATCTTTATTGTCACAAGTAGGCTTACATTAACACTGCAATGAAGTTACCGTGAAAGCCCCGAGTTGCCACACTCACCCTACAGTGCAGAAGTTCAGGTACACAGAGGGAGAATTCAGAATGTTCAAACTTGTTTGTATGATAAAAATGTGGCGAATTAAAAGATTTTAAAAAAGACATTCACTAGGGATTCCTGTCAGTCCCTTGTTGGAATCACGGGAGTCAGCTAGTGGGGCCCATGTGGAACATTAGTCCCTAGGAATCTATAATTTATCTCTGGCATTTGTTCAAACAACAAATATTTTATCAAGTGGAAATTCTCAGTATATATACCCAGAGCCAATACAATGGACGTTTCAGTATGAATGGATGTTACGGTGCTACTTCCTCTTCCTTCTTATTTCTCTCCTCACAACACAGGCACACAGAGTGACGATCCTTCCAACATTTGACAATGGCAGGTGGTAATAGCAGGAGCGATTCCTGGTCAGCTATGTGATGGAAACAATCCATAGCACCAGGCTGCAACATGCATGCAAAAATGTATGCTGCCATAGCAATTCGGACTCCCTGGGTGTGGGTGTTAGTTCATTTGGCTGGGTGGCCAGTGTGGATCAGAGTAGTGCACGGGGTGTGATCCTTGATCCACCTGAGGTGGATTCAGGAGCCGTCTCTTTGACCTACCCATGGTGGAGATTGTGGCATTGTGGATTCGACCCTCCTTGGGGCAGAGAACTGAGATTTTCATAGAATCCCTACAGTGCAGAAGTAGACCATTCAGCCCAACGAGTTTGCACTGACTTTAGGAGATAGTACCCCACCTAGGCCCACACTTCCACCCTATCCCCGTAACCCAGTAACCCTTCCTAACCTTTTGGACACTCAGGGGCAATTTAGCATGGCCAATCCACCTAACTTGCACATCTTTGAACTGTGGGAGGAAACTGGAGCACCCGGAGAAAACCCATGCAGATTCTGCGAGAAAGTGCAAAGTCAACTCAGTCACCTGTGGCTGGAATTGAACCTGGGTCCCTGGCGCTGTGAGGCAGCAGTGCTAGCCACTGTGCCACCGTCCCACTCCTCTTGTGCTTTCTTAAATGATACATCAGTTGAGAAGCTGAGACAACTAGTGGATAGGAATAAGAACGCCCTTGAGTCAAGATCCCTTTATTGTTCTTCTTCCTTCTGTCACTGTGGAAGAGCATATACTTCCAGGCTGAGATTGGAAACTCACTCTGTGGAGGAATTGTGGACCTTCAACTGTTTTCTACCCTCCATTTTACAGTATATTGGACTAACAATGCAAAAGTTGCGAGTTGTGTTCCTATCAGGTGGATGAGGTTAGGTGGATTGTCCGGGCTAAATTACCCATTAGTGTTCATGGATGTGCAGGTTAGGTGGGGTTACAGGGATGCAGCAGGGGAATGGGCATAGGTAGGGTGTAGGTGCAGAGAGTAGGTGCAGACTCAGTGGGTTGAATGGCCTCCTTCTGCACTGTCGGGATTCTATGGTTTCTAGCACCATCCCATTTGATTAATGCCAAGGGGCACTGAATCTCCAGCCCTCCTGACATATTGTCATCAATCCATCTGACTTGTGTCACTAAGACTGCAAAGTAGGCCCCGGAAAAATCTGCTCTGAAGAAGTCATACAGACTTGAAACGTTAACTCTGTTTCTCTCTCCACAGATGCTGCCAGACCTGCTGAGTTTTTCCAGCATTTTCTGTTCTTATTTCAAATAATGCTGAGACCTGCAATGAGTTGGATCCCTGCCTTATTTCCGTGGGACATCCCCCCAAAAATAGGGTAAAAGGAAGTAATTTTTGCTTGATCTCCCAAGTACCTCTGATCTCTCTCTCTCTGCAGTAATCTTTGTTCGCTGCACCATTTTGGTGTTACCTCTACATTTCTCTTTAACTCTGTTCCTTTTAAGCTCAATACACTGTTGTACATGAGCTAGCATCTCCATGCATTTTCATTATATCGAAATCAAGCACATGGTTAGCCGATCAATATTTGTGAGTTCCATCTTCAGTTCAGCACTTGAGCAAATAATCCAGGCTGATACCCACCACGGTATTCAAGGGTGGCATAGGCTTGGTGGGATTTTCTGCTCCTGCCGAAATCAATGGACATTTTTATTCTTATTACAGTATTCAGGAGCACTGGACAGTTTGACCATTGCCCCCTTTTTAAACTTGTATTCCATTGTCGTGGCTATGTAACTACCGAGTGATCTATTTTTTCAAATATTCGTTGACAGGATGTGGGCGTCACTGGCTAGGCCAGCATTTATTACCCATCACTAGTTGCCCTTCAGAAGGTAGTGGTGAGGTGCCTTCTTGAACCAGCCTTCTTGCTGCAGTCCTTGAGGTGTAGGTACACCCACTATGCTGTTAGGGAGGGGATTCCAGGATGTTGACCCAGCAACAGTGAAGTCAGGGTGGTGGGTGACTTGGAGGGGAACATACAGGGCAGCACGGTAGCATAGTGGTTAGCATAATTGCTTCACAGCTCCAGGGTCCCAGGTTTGATTCCCGGCTTGGATCACTGTCCGTGCGGAGTCTGCAAGTTCTCCCTATGTGTGCGTGGGTTTCCTCCGGGTGCTCCGGTTTCCTCCCACAGTCCAAAGATGTGCAGGTTAGGTGGATTGGCCATGATAAATGCCCTTAGTGTCCAAAATTGCCCTTAGTGTTGGGTGGGGTTGCTGGGTTGTGGGGATAGGGTGGAGGTGTGGCTTGGGTAGGGTGCTCTTTCCAAGAGCCGGTGCAGACTCGATGGGCCGAATGGCCTCCTTCTGCACTGTAAATTCTATAAAATACAGGTGGTGGGGTTCCCAGGTATCTGCTGCTCTTGTCCTTTTTGATCATAGTGGTTGTGGGTTTGGAAGGTGCTAAGGAACCTTGGTGAGCTGCTGCGGTGGTGGAGGGTTTGAATGTTTGTGGAAGGGGGAGCAATCAAGCGGACTGCTTTGTCCTGGATGGTATCGAGCTGCTTGAGTGTTATTGGAGCTGCACTCATCCAGGCAGGTGGTGAGTATTCCATTACACCCCTGACTTGTGCCTTGTGGATGGTGGACAGGCTTTGAGGGGTAGTCAGGGGATGAGTTACTCACTGTAGTATTCCTAACTTTGACCTGCCCTGGTAGCCACAGTATTAATATGGCTGGTCCAGTTCAGTTTCTGATCAATTGTAACACCTAGATATTGATTGTGGGGGTTCAGCGATGGTAATGCCATTGAATGTCAAGGGACTGTGGTTAGATCCTCTCTTGTAGGAGATGGTCATTGCCTGGCACTTGTGAGGCGCGAACGTAACTTGCCACTTGTTAGCCCAAGCCTGGATATTGTCCAGGTCTTGCTGCATTTGGACATGGTCTGCTTCATTATCCGAGGAGTAGCGAATGGTGCTGAACATTGTGCAGTCATTCACAAACATCCCCACTTCTGACCTTATGATGGAAGGGAGGTCATTGATGAAGTAGCTGAAGATGGTTGGACCCAGGGCACTAGTTTTAGGAACTCCTGTAGTGTTGTCCTGGAGCTGAGCTGATTGACCTCCAACCACCACAGCCATCCTCCTTTGTGCCAGGTATGACTCCAACCAGTGGAGAGTTTTCCCCCTGATTCCCATTGACTCCAGTTTAGCTGGGGCTCTTTGATGCCATACTCAATTAAATGCTGCCTTGATGTTAAGGGTAGTCACTCTCACCTCACCTCTGGCATTCAGCTCGTTTGTCCGTGTTTGAACCAAGGCTGTAATGAGGTCAAGAGCTGAGTAACCCTGGAGGAACCCAAACTGAGTGTCCATGAGCAGATTATTGCTGAGTAAGTGCTGCTTGATAGCGCTGTTGATGACCCTTTCCATTACTTTGCTGATGATGGAGAGTAGACTGATAGGGCGGTATTTGGCTGGGTTGGAATAGTCCTGTTTCTTGTGTACAGGACACATCTGGGCAATTTTCCACATTGCTGGGTAGATGTCAGTGTTGTAGCTGTACTGGAACATCTTGGTTAGGGGTGTGGCAAGTTCTGGAGCACAAGTCTTCAGGATTATTGCCGGGATATTGTCAGTTTGTATAATCTTGAAATATGGCGTTATTCTTTTTATCGGATGTGGGTGATCTTCGATGGAGAGGTCAACACTGAATAATTAATGGAGTCATAGACTTTTACAGCACAGAAAGAGCAGGAAAGGGGTGGCACAGTGTCACAGTGGTTAGAACTATTGCCTCACAGCGCCAGGGACCAAGGTTCAATTTTGGCCTTGGGTCAGTGTCTGTGTGGAGTTTGTACGTTCTCCCCATGTCTGCGTGGGTTTCCTCCGGGTGGTCCGGTTTCCTCCCACATATAAATGATGGGTGGGTTAAGTGGATTGCCCGTGTTAAATTCCCCTTAGTGTCCAAAAAGGTTAGGTGGGTTTATTGGATTATGGGGACGGGGTGGAGGTGTGGGTTTAAGTAGGGTGCTCGTTCTAAGGGCTGGTGCAAACTTGATCGGCCGAATAGACTCCTTCTGCACTGTAAATTCTATAATTCTATTCTAATCCCATTTTCCAGCACTTCGGCCGCAGCCTTGTGCGCTTTGGCGTTTCAAGTGTTCATTTAAAATGCTTGTTAAATGTTGCGAGGGTTCCCACCTCTACCACCCTTTCAGGCAGTGAGTTCCAGATTCTAACCATCCTCTGGGTCAAAATGTCTTTCCTCAATTCCCCTCGAAATCTCCTGCCCAATAATTTAAATCTATGCAATCCCCCCCCCCCCCCCCCCCCCCGGGTTACTGACCCCTCTACTAAGGGGAAAAGTTTCTACCTATCTACCCTATCCAAGTCCTTGATAATTTTGAACACCTCAATCAGGTCCCCCTCAGCCTTGTCTGCTCTAAGCTGAGACACTCCAGCCCAGGTAACGTCCTGGGAATTTCCTCTACAACCTCTCTAGTATGGTCTAACGAGTGTTTTATACAGCTCCATCATAACCTCCCTACTCTTATATTCTATGCCGTTAAGATCCAATAATATACTTTCGTGGAATTATTTATTGTGCATAAATAAAAGCAAAAAAAAAACCTTCCTGGTCAAACCGTTCTCTCAACAAATCACTTTTCTTTAAATGTCACTGCACCCCCTGGCAGGGCTGCTTCACAGGGTTTGGGTCGGCATCAGAGACCACCATCCTTATTCCAATACTCATGAATGACCAGAGAGACTTGTTACTTGTGATGTTGCTTGAGGAATAGCTGATTCCTCTGGCTGTGTGTATTCAATATTCCAGTCTTGTCATTTCCATCCAACACCCCCACCCACCACCCCACATCGGGACCCTGTTTTATATCGAGTCATCGATGTTTGCAGCATGGAAACAGGCCCAACGGCCCAGCTGGTCCATGCCACCCAGTTTCTATCACTAAGCTAGTCCCACTTGCCTGCATTTGATCCTTACCCCCCTATACCCATCCTGCCCATGTAACTGTCTAACTGCTTTTTAAAGGACAAAATCGTACCCGCCTCTACCACTGCCTCTGGCAGCCCGTTCCAGATGCTCACCACCCTCTGTGTGAAACAAAATCCTCTCTGGTCTCTTTTGTATCTCTCCCCTCTCATCTTAAACCTATCCCCTCTAGTTCTAGACTCCTCTATCTTCGAATCTTTTTTTTTCTTTTATTGAATTCCAGCGATGATAACATTTTAAACAGAACCGTGCACTGACTGCATGTACTCGGTTGCTGCAGCACACCAAAATGTTTTGTACTGACAGGGGATTTTATTTAAGAGCCAATTAACCTGCAAAAAGGCTGTCTCATCACACCAACACATTGCGAACAGTGTGCATGGTGCCCTGTGCCGCTGTAGCCCTTTCTCTGAAAACTATCTGCAGACGGACCAAGTGGAGGTGCTGTGACCGGATTTCCCCAGTGAAGATCCCGGGCAGTGGGGGAAAGCGGCGCTGATAAGGTGGGAAGCTGATCAATGTGCCCCTAACTCACTTTGCCCCGGATCACTCACCTGGACAGAAGGAGGAGGCTCACCGCCAGCGGGAGAGAGGAGTGACAGCTCGCTCTCAGCTCTGACGCTGGGAGACATCCCTCAACCTCAGGCAGGACATCAGAAACCACAGGTAGATGCCAGGCGCAGTCGCTCGGCAGCTGTGAAAGCGGGAAGGCAGGGCTCCGGAGCCGGGTTGCTGCTGCCAACACTGCCTGGACACACAGCAGAGTGGAGGTGAACTGGCGGGGATGGGCTGGCTGGAGCAGGTCCAGTGGGTCTGGGGTGGGGGCTGGATGGACACAGTGGATTTGGGTCTGTGGGACTGTGGGGTCTCTGGGATGGGCTGGGCTGTGGGGCACTCCAGGGAGACTCAATGGCGAAAACTGGAATCAAACCCAAGCTCTGTCCATTTCCGCGATGAAGGGTGAATTAAAACAAACGGCGAGGATATTGTGGCGGAAACTTTAATGTTTTTATTAATGCAGAACCGTAAAGAAATGTAGCTTGTGCGCGGGGTGCGGTTTAAACAGTTCCATTTGTGATGCGAGTTTTGTTTAAAACGGGACTCGATGTCTTCTTGCAGAATGAACATTTACGGTGCAATGTGGTGTTCAGAATATTAAGAACGCGGGGAATAAATTAAATCTAACCTGAAAATCTAACTGGGTGCTCCAAAAGGTGGAGAAGACAACTGAACTGTCTCCATGCCGGTGCATTTCAGTGTTTGTCGCTGGCCAGCTGCAGTGATTTAAAACTACATTCAGATTGCTGGAAGGACGAATAGAAATTTGTTTCAACTATTTACATTTAAAGGCGAAGGGGCGAGGAAGGAAGGGCAAGCAAGAAATACGACCAATTAGAGTCAAATTGAATACAGCAAAAAAAAAATCGAGGTTGAAAGGATTAAAAAAGACCAGAAAGCGCAAGTAAGAAAAAAAATCAACAATTTACTACTTACAAGAAGAGAAGCTGAAGACTTTTAATTATTTTCTTCAGTATTACTCAGGAGACATGGTGCTGAAGCTTTGGCTCTTGCACTGATCAGGACAAACAAGAATGCATGGTGGCACAGTGGTTAGCACTGCTGCCTCACAACTCCAGGGTCCCAGGTTCAGTTCCAGCCTCGGGTGGCTATCTGTGCGGAGTCTGTACATTCTCCCCGTGTCTTTGTAGGTTTCCTCCCACAGTCCAAAGATGTGCAAGTTAGGTGGATTGGCCATGCTAAATTATCCCTTAGTGTCAAAAAGGTTAGGTGGGGTTACTGGGTTAGGGGGATAGAGTGGATGCATGGGCTCTGTAGGGTGCTCTTTACAAGGGCCGGTGCAGACTCGATGGGCCAAATGGCCTTCTGCACTGCAGGGATTCTATGAATACCAAATTTCAAACCATCGCAACAGTTTATGCCACAGATTGGCTGGCAAGTCAACTCTGATTGGCTGGGGCCTTGCCATGGGGAACAATAAGCTCTCCATTATCCCAGGTATTTTGAAAAGGTACATGGTTTGAGCATATTACTTTTGTTTGCACAGAACAGATTCCTCCATATGAGGAAGGTGTTCAAAACTTGCACCTTTCTTGAATTACCAGGAGCTTTGGCAGCCTTTAGTTACCCAATATTTTCCCCATGTCAATGCCTTGGCCAATCAGAGTGAACTTGCCAACCAATCAGCACGTTTTTCTGCTGTAGTATGAATTGTTGTGAGAGTTTGAAATTTGCATTCATGTTTTCTTTCTGATGAGTACCATGCCTCTCTTTTCAGCAATATTGAAGTTCTGTTTCCTTTTGGGACCTCCGAGACTGCATGGCATTGTTGGAACAGTAGCTCCCCCAATAACAGGGCATATCGGCTGCATAAGATCAGCCCTAATTCTGGTCAGTTTAATTTATATTTATTGCAAAAATTCAGCAATTCCACGACAATCTGAACTTGCATTTTTACAAGGCCTGTGATGGACTAGCGTCAATCATTCAGCAATGTGTAATGGTTCACAACTCACCCATTCATTTTTTAAATAAATTCAGAATACCCAATTATTTCTTTTCTAATTAAGGGGCAATTTAGCATGGCCAATCCACCTATCCTGCACATCTTTGGGTTGTGGACGTAAAACCCATGCAGACATGGGGAGAATGTGCAAACTCCATACCGACAGTGACCCAAGGCTGGGATTTGAACCCGGGTCCTCAGTGCCGTAGTCCCAGTGCTAACAACTGCGCCACGTGCCGCCCCTTCAACTCACCCATTCTAACACACTCTTACTCACCACAAATTGCTGGCTTTTTGATTCACTAACTGAATTTACACCCAACAAGTTCTGTGCCAACAAGCTGAAAGTTATCAGTAATAATGCCCTATCTACTGAATATACCATTATTACACCGCAGAAATGGCAAAAAGAATGATGACGAGTGATTTATGATGTGTAGAATGCTGTATCATAATTTCTGAGGACCTTTACACAACTTCAAAGAGACTCATGGTGAAAAAGGTTAGCTGGAGCTAAGGCACAAAAAAGATGCAATTACATTATTCGGTGTGGCCTATAAGCCACCCACTAGTGGGAAGGAACAAATTTACAAGGAAATTAGAGGAGGTGCAAGAATTGTAGCGTAGTTATAATGGGGGACTTTATTTTTTCAAATACAGACTGGAAAGAAATAGGCAAGAATCCTCAGAATATGTTCAAGAACATTTTTTCAACAGCAATATGTTTCTAGTCCAACACAAAAAGAGGCACTGCTCAACCTGGCCCTTGGGAATGGGGCGGGCCAAGTGGATCAAAAGTTAGCAGTGGAACATTCAGAGGAAAATTATATTTGCGTTATTAGGTTTAGGAATGGAAAAGGAGAAGGAACTATCCAGAGTAAGAATAGTTAACTGAGGGAAAGCTAACTTCAAGAGGATAAGAATGGATCTGAGTCAGATAAACTGGAAGCAAAGGGTGGAAGGCAAAACTGTAACTGAACTATAGACTGCCTTTAAAGAAGAGATTTTTGGGGCACAGTCAAAATGTATTCCCATGAAGGGGAATGGTAGGGCAAATAAATCCAGAGCTCCCTGGATGATGAAAGAATTAAGGATCAAAGAACAATACAGCACAGGAACAGGCCCTTCAGCCCTCCAAGCCTGCGCGATCACATGTCCTATCTAGACCAACTGCCTGTATCCTTCTGTACCCCGTCTGTTCATGTGCCTATCCAGATAAGTCTTAAAGGTCGATAATGTATCTGCCTCAACCACCTCACTCGGCAGTGCATTCCAGGACACCACCACCCTCTGTGTAAAAAAGCTTCCCCCGCACATCTCCACTGAACCTGTCCCCTCTCAGCTTGAACTTGTGCCCTCTTGTAATTGTCATTTCTGCCCTGGGAAAAAGCCTCCAACTGTTCACCCTCTCTATACCCCTAATAATTTTATAAACTTCTATCAGGTCGCCCCTCAGCCTCCATCTCTCGAGGGAGAACAATCCCAGTTCATTCAATCTTTCCTCATAGCTAATACCGTCCATACCAGGCAACGTCCTGGTAAACCTTTTCTGTACTCACTCCAAAGCCTCCACATCCTTCTGGTAGTGTGGTGACCAGAATTGGACACAGTATTCCAAATGTGGCCTAACCAACGTTCTATATAACTGTAACATAATTTTCGAGCTTTTATACTCAATACCTCAACCTATGAAGGCAAGCATGCCATATGCTTTCCTTACCACCATTTCCACTTGTGCTGCCACTTTTAATGATCTGTGGACCTGCACGCCCAGATCCCTCTGTGTGTCTATGCTCCTGATGGTTCTGCCATCTATTTTATAGCTCCCACCTGAATTGTATCTACCAAAATGAATCACCTGCATTAAATTCTATCTGCCATTTCTCTACCCAATTTTGCAGCCTATCTATATCTTGCTGTATTCTCTGACAATCTTCATCACTATCCACAACTCCTGCAATCTTAGTATCATCCACAAACTTGCTAATCTGACCCGCTACATTTTATTCCAAGTCATTTATATATATTACAAACAGCAGAGGTCTCAGCATTGATCCCTGTGAACACCACTAGTTACAGACCTCCATTCGGAAAAACACCCTCCCACTGCTACTCTCTGTCTTCTATGGCTAAGCCAGTTCTGAATCCATTCAGTCAGTTCACCCCTGACCCCATGTGATTTAATATCTTGCACCAGCCTGCCATGAGGGAACTTGTCAAATACTTTACTAAAGTCCATGTAGACAACATCCACAGCCCTTCTCTCGTCAATCACTTTTGTCGACACCTCAAAAAGCTCAATTAAATTAGTGATCACGAGGAAGGAGAAAAACTGTGCTAATGACAGTTGTCAGGTGGATAATACAACTGAGAATCCGGCTCGGGTACAGAAGGTCAGAGGGGAATTGAAAAAACAAAGACGAGAAGCAAAGAGAGAGTATGAAAAGATACTAGCATCAAAGGTAACCCAAAAGTCTTCTTTGGGAAATCAATCGCAAAAGGAGGAGTGGGGTTGATTACGAACCAAAAAGGGGATTTGCAAATGTAATCATGGGGCATGGCTGAGGTATTAAATTAATACTTTGCATCTGTTTTTAACCAAGAAGCAAGATTTGTTCAGAGGAGGCAGTTCAGACACTTGAAGGGCTGAAAATCGATAAGGAGGAAGTATTATATTGTCTGTATTTAAAGTTGATAAGCCACTAGAACTGGATGAGATGCATCCCAGGATACTAAGGAAAGTGAGAGTGGAAATTGCAGGGACATTGGCCATAATTTTGCAATCTTCCTTAGACTCAGGGGTAAGACCATAAGACATAGGAGCGGAAGTAAGGCCATTCGGCCCATCGAGTCCACTCCACCATTCAATCATGGCTGATTTCAACTCCATTTACCCGCTCTCTCTCCATAGCCCTTAATTCCTCGAGAAATCAAGAATTTATCAACTTCTGTCTTAAAGACACTCAACGTCCCGGCCTCCACCGCCCTCTGTGGCAATGAATTCCACAGACCCACCACTCTCTGGCTGAAGAAATTTCTCCTCATCTCTGTTCTAAAGTGACTCCCTTTTATTCTAAGGCTGTGCCCCCGGGTCCTAGTCTCCCCTGCTAATGGAAACAACTTCCCTACGTCCGCCCTATCTAAGCCATTCATTATCTTGTAAGTTTCTATGAGATCTCCCCTCAACCTCCTAAACTCCAATGAATATAATCCCAGGATCCTCAGACGTTCATCGTATGTTAGGCCTACCATTCCTGGGATCATCCGTGTGAATCGCCGCTGGACCCGCTCCAGTGCCAGTATGTCCTTCCTGAGGTGTGGGGCCCAAAATTGCTCACAGTATTCTAAATGGGGCCTAACTAGTGCTTTATAAAGATTCAGAAGTACATCCCTGCTTTTATATTCCAAGCCTCTTGAGATAAATGACAACATTGCATTTGCTTTCTTAATTACGGACTCAACCTGCAAGTTTACCTTTAGAGAATCCTGGACTAGGACTCCCAAGTCCCTTTGCACTTCAGCATTATGAATTTTGTCACCGTTTAGAAAATAGTCATGCCTCTATTCTTTTTTCCAAAGTGCAAGAACTCGCACTTGCCCACGTTGAATTTCATCAGCCATTTCTTGGACCACTCTCCTAAATTGTCTAAATCTTTCTGCAGCCTCCCCACCTCCTCAATACTACCTGCCCCTCCACCTATCTTTGTATCATCAGCAAACTTAGCCAGAATGCCCCAGTCCCGTCATCTAGATCGTTAATATATAAAGAGAACAGCTGTGGCCCCAACACTGAACCCTGCGGGACACCACTCGTCACCAGTTGCCATTCTGAAAAATAACCTTTTATCCTAACTCTCTGCCTTCTGCCTGACAGCCAATCATCAATCCATGTTAGTACCTTGCCTCGAACACCATGGGCCCTTATTTTACTCAGCAGTCTCCCGTGAGGCACCTTATCAAAGGCCGTTTGGAAGTCAAGATAGATAACATCCATTGGCTCTCCTTGGTCTAACCTATTTGTTATCTCTTCAAAGGACTCTAACAGGTTTGTCAGGCACGACCTCCCCTTACTAAATCCATGCTGACTTGTCCTAATCTGACCCTGCACTTCCAAGAATTTAGAAATCTCATCCTTAACAATGGATTCTAGAATCTTGCCAACAACTCAGGTTAGGCTAATTGGCCTATAATTTTCCATCTTTTTCCTTGTTCCCTTCTTGAACAGGGGGGTTACAACAGAGATTTTCCAATCCTCTGGGACTTTCCCTGACTCCAGTGACTTTTGAAAGATCATAACTAACGCCTCCACTATTTCTTCAGCTATCTCCTTTAGAACTCTGGGATGTAGTCCATCTGGGCCCGGAGATTTATCAATTTTTAGACCTCTTAGTTTCTCTAGCACTTCTCCTTTGTGATGGGTAGTGCCAGAGGACTGGAGAATTGCAAATGTTGCACCTTGCTTCAAAAAAGGTTGTAAAGGTAGGCACAGCTGCTAAAGTTCAATCAGTTTAACCATGGTAGTGGAGAAGCTTCTAGAAACAATAATTCAGGACAAGATGAATGGTTACTTGGACAAAAGCAGGTTATTTAAGGAAAGCAAGCCTGGATTTTTTGGGGGAATGTTTAGCTAACTTGCTTGAATGTTTTGATCAGGTAACAGATGGTTGATGAGGTTGATGAGTTCGTCGAGACCTTTGATTAAATGCCACACAATAGACTTGTGAGCAAAGTTAGAGTTCAGAGAAAAAAAGGAGCAAGAGAAACATGAATATTTGCTGAGCAACAGGAAACAATGGTTAATAGAAGTCTTTTTGAATGGAGCAAGGTTTAGAATGGAGTTCGCCAGCAGTTAGGACTCTGCTGTTCCTGGTATATATTAATACAGTAAGAAGTCTTACAATACCAGGTTAAAGTCCAACAGGTTTGTTTCAAATCACTAGCTTTCGGAGCAAAGCTCCTTCCTCAGGTGAATGAAGAGGTGGGTTCCAGAAACATATATATAGACAAAGTCAATGATGCAAGACGATACTTTGAATGCGAGTCTTTGCAGGTAATTAAGTCTTTACAGGTCCAGACGGAGCAACTGGAGAGAGGGATAATCACAGGTTAAAGAGGTGGGAATTGTCTCAAGCCAGGATAGTTGGTCGGATTTTGCAAGCCCAGGCCAGATGGTGGGGGGTGACTGTAATGCGACATGAATCCAAGGTCCCGGTTGAGGCCGTACTCATGTGTGCGGAACTTGGCTATAAGTTTCTGCTCGGCGATTCTGTGTTGTCGCGCATCCTGAAGGCTGCCTTGGAGAACGTTTACCCGAAGATCAGAGGCTGAATGCCCTTGACTGCTGAAGTGTTCCCCGACTGGAAGGGAACATTCCTGCCTGGCAATTGTCGCGCGATGTCTGTTCATCCGTTGTCACAGCGTCTGCATGGTCTCACCAATGTACCACGCATCGGGACATCCTTTCCTGCAGCGTATGAGGTCGACAACGTTGGCCGAGTCGCACGAGTATGTACCATGTATTTGGTGGGTGGTGTTCTCACGTGTAATGGTGGTGCCCATGTCGATGATCTGGCACGTCTTGCAGAGATTGCCATGGCAGGGTTTGTAGTGTCGTGGTCGCTGTTCTCAAGGCAGTTGGTAGGATTTTGCAAGCCCAGGCCAGATGGTGGGGAATGAATGTAATGCGACATGTAATGTTACCCCTATCTCTGGATCTGTAAACACTTAATTAACTGCAAATGCTCGCATTCAAAGCATTGTCTTGCATCTTTGAATTTGTCTATATATATGTTTCTGGAACCTACCTCTTCATTCACCTGAGGAAGGAGCAGTGCTCCGAAAGCTAGTGTTTGAAACAAACCTGTTGGACTTTAACCTGGTGTTGTCAGACTTCTTACTCTATATATTAATGACATAGACCTTGGTGTACAGGGCACACTTTCAAAATTTGTGGACTGTACAAACTCAATGTTTTGTGAACTATGAGGAGGATAGTATAGAACTTCAAAAGGTTGGTGCAATGGGCGGACAAATGGCGAATGAAATTTAATTCATGGCAGAGAAGTGTGAAATGATTTACTTTGGTGGAAAGAATGCAGAGGGACAATGCAAAATAAGGGCTACAGTTCTAAAATGGGTGCAGGAGCAGACAGACCTGGGTGGATAGGTGCATAAATCATTTAAAGTGTCCGCACAGGTTAAGAAAGTTGCTAATAAGGCCTACGGCATCCTATGCTTTATTAATAGTGACATAGAGTACAAAAACATGAGGCCCCTTGGCGATGGGAAGGTTAAGAGGAAATCTGATAGAGGTATTCAAAATCCTGAGGGGCCTGAACGGAGTAGATTGGGAGAAGCTGTTTTTGTTGGTGGAAGGAACAACAGGCCACAAATTCTAGGTAATTGTCAAAAGAAGGAATGACGGCATGAGGAAAATCTTTTTTGCGCAGCGAGTGGTTCGGGTCTGGAATGTACTGCCTTAGAGTGTGGATGTACGGTCAACCGAGGCACTGAAGAGGAAATTGTATTATTATCTCCGATAAGGAAGAATGTGCAGGGCTATGGGGTGAAGGCAGGGGAAAGGCACTTGGTGAATTGTTCCTTCATGGAACCAGCACAGACACAATGGGCTGAATGGGGAGGTGGTGGTGTCGTGGTATTGTCACTGTACTAGTAAACCAGAGACCCAGAGGTTCTGGGGCCCCAGGTTCAAATCCCGCCACTGCGGATGGTGAAATTTGAATTAAATAAAAATCTGGATTTAAAAGTCTAATTATGACCATGAAACCATTGCCGATTGTCATAAAAGCTCAGCTAGTTAACTAATGTCATTTAGGGAAGGAAATCTACTGTCCTTACCTGGTCTGGCCTACACGTGACTCCAGCCCTACAGCAATGCAGGTGACGCTTAACTGCCCCCTCAAGGGTAATTAGGGATGGGCAATAAATGCAGGTACAACCTGCGACGCCCACGTCCTGTGAACTAATTTTTAAAAATTCTCTGATTCTGTAATGATCTTAACTCCGCCCCTCTGTTCAAACCAATGGCAAGATCAAGCTAGCTGGTTTAATGCCTCTGTGATCACCAAAACGCTCAAATAGACTATTGCAGAAAGGCAGTTGAGGGCTCAGAATCAATAAAATATTAATTGCTTGGAGGCTTGTTAGGAGCCGATAAAGTCTTAAAGAAATAAAAGAAGTGTTTTGGCAGAGGCTCTGATTTCCTCCAAACTGTTATTTTGTGTATAATAATGGCCCAGATTTTGCAGTCAGATACAAAGCGATGCCACTTGTCACCACCTCAGAAGCTAATAAGCGCAATTACTACAAATAAAAAATAGCAAGTTCAGGAGCATCACCTTCCTCATGCATGGCATAATCTATCTCCATGTTTCAGATTGGAGCCATTGCTGTTAAATAACGGGTTATTCCATTCTGCGATGGGGTCCGCTCCTTTGGATGAATGTCCAACAGTGGCCATGATTCTAACAATTCTCCCTTATGCTTGCGGTGGCATATTCCAATTCTTCCCACTGTCAGTCGTGGCATCGCTTTGCCCTGGTGATTGGAAGAGCACAAAGGTCCAAATTCATAATGTTCATTTTCAATATTGCAGCCTTTGGACTTCATCGCATAGAAAATTACATGAACATTATGTAACTATGTTGTGCAAATTAAATAGGATGAGGAAGGAATGTCCTGGCAAATAACATCATCCAGATAGTTTAATTCTGTTTCTCTATCTACAAATGCTGGCAGTTCAGTAGGAAATAGGTTTCTTTTGTGTCATTTAATAAGTGGATAGTGATATTGAAGGTTTCAATGGATAGATGTATAGATGAGGAAATAGGCAAAATATGCAGACATACATCATTGCTCTCTCTCATAAATACCTCATACTCCGCTGCTCTGTTGAATTGATTTGTGATTTTCTCAGTACACTTGTTGCTTGTCTTTTCTGTAATGCTTCTGCATTCTTGATCATTAATTTTATCCTTATTCACTCCTTTCCACAGGAAATAAATGAAAAAGAACAATAAAGCGTACTTCTAACCATCAGCGGCAACACGAGGGAGAGTACTGAGAGAGGCTGAGACAAACGGTGCAGAAAGAGCCCAAGGGAAAGTGGTAAGAAATATAAAGCAAGCAGCAGACTGTGCGAAGACAATGCAGCCGTGCTAAATGAAGCAGCATACTTGTCAAGGAGGATAGCAAGTAATGAAGCAAGAGGGAAAGTGAGCAGTAAGGTGGGGAAATCACCGACAGTTCTGAAGTAGTTGTGAAATCGTGTATCAAAATTATATTCAATAATTCGTGTTAATTTTCTGAATGGGTAACATACAAGGTCCATCCAGCCTTGTTTTGAAGAGGTTTTAGATAAATCAAACCCACAGTGGTAAAAGAATACTTGCGGTTATTAGTTCTATTATTTAGCCATGGGTTTTATTTGAAGATTTTGCTGCAATATAAATTAATAACATTGCAGCTTTGTTTGAAATGAATTTCTTTGATTTCAAGGCTTTTTTTATACTCTCCTTTGAGATCTGCTGAGGTCGGAAGTTGTAAAATGGTTTTCATTGTAAAACCACTGGGTATAATTACTAATATAACATCTGGTTGAAAGAGTACATGACCTGGCCTATTCTTTGTGTGTTACTTGGTAATTGATGGATGACTGAGTTACCTTCTCATGGAAAACCCTGCCACTGTGTGAGAAATGGAAAGGTGACTGAGTCATTGGAGCGACATAGGATTACAAAAAGGATATTCTGCTGGTCAGAGTGCTTGGGTATTAATGTATCGCTGCTATATGGAAAATAAAATTCCAGTGTATAATCTGATGTGCAGTGGAATATGTTTCATTCTGGGGGCTCTCGAGATCAGTTAACCTAAATACTGCAGCTGCTTTTATCTATCAACCCAAAGAAAATACTGTACAGACCTATTTCAATACTTCTCCCGCCATGGAGAATGAAGTTATCACCTAATCTAAATAATTGTTGGCAGGAAGTAAGTTCTATCAAGTGTTATTGCGCTGATGCGCGGTTTTGTGTATGGAGTAGGACTCCAGAAAGGCACAGAAATAATTTGAGTAGATAAACATGGTTTGAAATCTGTCTGATGTCCAATGTTGGGCAAAGTGTCCAACATTTTGACACAACAAGGGCGGGATTCTCCGTTGACCGACACTGGAATCGGGAAATGTGATTGGGCGGAGAATAGTTTCTGACGCCAAAATCGCGGCAAATGCAGATTTGACGCCAAATTTCCGTCACCTCGAAAGCAGCGTCAATGCATTTTGGAAAGCATGTACAGTAAACAACGTTGCATATCATTAGCAGACCTGACCCGGTATTCTCCAGGGCCTCCACGATTCTCATCCTCTAATGGGCCGAGTTCCCGATGGCAAGGTTCACTTATGCTTTTAAAAATTGTGAAACCTGCATCATGGCTGACGAGGGAGAGAGAGGAGGTAGGACACTGAGAGGAGTGACTGTGGGCTGCGGGGCCGGACACTGGCTCGGCTGGCTGGGGTGGGTGAGGTGTCACTGACAGGGCCAGGGGATGACCCCCGACGGTACTGGGGCGGGGTCCAGTTGTGGACCGCCATTACCGCAGCCTGCAAGACATCCATCTTGCTGTGCAACCACTGACCACCCACCTTGATCCCTGGTACTGCAGAGTGACACCAGCCGAATGGGTGCCCCCAACCCCCATCCAACACTCCACCTTACCCCTCCCCCACCCTGCCACCACCCGCTAGCAGCCCATCCAGGGAAATGCCCACTGTAGCCCCTATGGGGGTGCTGGCCGGGGGCCGCGGTGCCTACCTATTGCAAGGGCAGTGCCAGCTGACGGTACCCTTGGCATCAGGGACAGGTGCCAGAGGCCCCCACGGTGCCTGCCACTGACAGGGCCAGGGGTGTGGGGATGGGGGTGGGAACATGCGGGGCAGAGTCCTCAGTGCCAACCGGGGCCATCATGTAGCCCGGTGTACATGGTTGGGCACGGGAATATGCACCGTGCTAACACATCGACCTTTCACCCACTACAGACAATAGAAATTGGAATTCAACCAGAAATGGCGGCCTTCCTCCTAGTGTCCGCAGCACTGGAGGATGCCCTGCGGCTGTACGGGTTGGAGCTGCTTGGGGAGGAGGAAGCTGCAGCAGCGGAGTGTGATGCAGAAGGATAGAAGGCAGCCGCCCAGGGTGGAGGGCCGGCCGCCCAACAGGCCGAGGAGGAGGAGGTGCCAAGGAGGCGCGCATGAGGCCCCGTGTGTACTGGCACCACCTGTCATTCGAGGACCTGTCGGACTGACATGCCGGCGGAGACTCCGGCTGAGCAGAGAGACAGTGTGACATATCTGCCAGATCATGCCACACCTGGCACCACGGGACTATGGGGGAGGACCCCCGCTCCCGGTGGCCATCAAGGTGACAGTCACCCTGAACCTTTACGCCATGTCCAGGTGGCTCTGGCCTGTGAGATGGCAACCCTGTCCTGGGCCTCGGCCAGCGCCCCCACAGAAAGCCTTGGATATGCAGATCCATAACCAAATCCCCTATGCCTCCATCGTGGGCAGCACCTGTGCGGTGTTGGCCTGGATAGCTGGCACTGCCTCCTGCTGCTGCTGCATGCAGTTGGACTTCTCCAACTGCACCTGCAGTGCTGATGCTCGCCGACAACCCCTCATGGCTGTGCAATTGCATCTCCACAATTGATGGGACTGTCCGTTCCTGGAGCCCGAAACCCATCTGGACGGCAACTAGTCCCTGGGGCCAGCTTCCCCTCCGACCATCCTACCCCTTGGGTGTTCCTACCTCTACTTGCTATGATGGATCAGCTGTGTGATGAGAACCAGATAGTGTCCCAGGAGCCTCTTCACTAACATGCCCAACCAAGGTGAGTGTCTCTTGGATGATGGAGGATGTTGGAGACAGCTGTAACAGAAAATCACTGCCATCCTCCGACTCGAGCTCCAGGGTCCCCTGAGTCCCGGGTGGAGGGCTGGCATCCGAGCTGCTCTCATCACTGCTCGGCTCACGGGGGAGGGAGGGGGGGGCTCTGGCTGTGGCACTGGCTGGGGGCGGGGGATGCCAGATTGTTCCATCCCATCTCCAGTGCTGAGGGGAGGGTGGTGAGGGTGGTATGGGGGTGAGGGTGGGGGTGAGGTGGGTTGGGGGGTGAGGGTGGTGTTGGGGTGGTTGTGGTGTTCTTTGTGTTGCTAAATTAAAGATGGTTGGCGTAGTGTTAACAAAGATTACAAAATAGCTTTAACTTGAACAAAGCTTTAAATTTATGAACACTACTTAATTGAATTCAACACTTACTCCTATAAAATACACAGGTGATACTTCAGATATAATCTACACCCATCTACTACTAAACTCTACATTGTTACAAACTATGATCTTCTCTCACTCACACTATCTTTCCTTCAATCTGTATTATAGCTATCTCCTTCACTTCTCTCCCCACAAGGCTTAGCATCAATGTCATAAACTTGTAACTCTATCTCCCTCTAGTGGCTGACCTAGACATTTCACTAACCCTTGCAGTACTTACATTTGTGATAATGTCACATCCCCCTTCCTTTGAAAAAAAAGTTATAAACTTTGTGACTTTATAAACATTACAGGAGCGAGCATGAATCATTAACTTGTTATTATTTTTACAGTCAGTTGGAAAAATAACTGTTAAGTCACAGTGTTGATGGGCAGCATGATGGTGCAGTGGTTAGCACTGCTGCCTCACGGCGCCGAAGTCCCAGGTTTGAACCTGGCTCTGGGTCACTATTCGTGTGGAGTTTGCAATTTCTCTCCGTGTTTGCATGGGTTTCGCCCCCACAATCCAAAGATATGCAGGGTAGGTGGATTGGCCACGCTATATTGCCCCTTAATTGGGAAAAATGAATTGGGCATTCTAAAAAAATTTTAAAAGTCACATTGTTGGTGACAAATGAATAGTTAGTACAGTCATTACAAATTTAAGCTATTCGGAGGTCTCCTCGTTCTAGTTGATCTTCTCAGTGGTTTCGTCAAAGTATGCAATTGATTTTCCAAATTGTCTTGCTGCATCGGTGACAAGGAAGGATTAGGAAAGTCAATGTCTTTGAAGATGTCATCCTGAGCAACAATGTTTTGAACTTTAAATAGAACATGATGTTTTATTTGCAATAGTGCTCTTCTATTTCTTCTGAACATGGAACCTTGTTCAGTCGGAACTAAGTACGATCTAGGTGCAACTTGTCTTTGAACTTTAGCTATGTGTTGCCATCCACCATCAGGGAGTACGTAGTCTCCTTCTTTTAATTTTAACAAAGTTTTTGTGTGCTTGTCATAGCTTTCTTTTTGTTTCTGTTTTCGTAATCTTGAGCAGTTGTGTATTTTTGATGATCCATATCTGGAGTAGTTATCTCAGGTAACGTGGTGCGAATTTTTCTCCCCATTAACATCTGGGCAGTCGATAATCCAGATTACAGTGGTGTGGCTCTGTACGTCAACAGTGCCAAAGATAAATCTTTGTTGTTATAGATTGCTTTATGGAACAGTTTTTTGACTATTCCTACGCCTTTCTCTGCTTTGCCATTTGATTGAGGATACAATGGGCTTGATGTGATATGATTAAAATTATACCTTTCTGCAAATTGTGTCCACTCCCAGCTTGTGAATCAAGGACCATTTTCAGAGACAACGTGTAATGGTATCCCGTGACGTGTAAAAATGGATTTTGCTGCACGTATGACAGATCTTGTCATTGAATCATTCAGCATTATCACCTCGGGATAGTTGGAATAATAGTCGATGATGACTAGATAGTCAGGACCTTTAAAGTATAACAGATCCATACCAACTTGATGATGAGTTCATTTTCTTCCATACTTTCTTTGCATTGCATAGATTGGTGCATTTGCTTCTTTGAGGTATTTGAAGACTGGTTAGGGGCTGGTTTAGCACAGTGGGCTAAACAGCTGGCTTGCAATGCAGAACAAGCGCGGGTTCAATTCCCGTACCAGCCTCCCCGAACAGGCGCCGGAATGAGTGTGGCAACTAGGGGCTTTTCACAGTAACTTCATTGAAGCCTACTTGTGACAATAAGCGATTATTATTATGACCCTCTGGAATGTCAAATCCTTTTCTGTTTCTTTAATGATTCGTAGTTTTCTATCAGACACTGGTAGCATCTCGGCAGTAAATGAGGCTTGTGCTTCCACTATGTGTACTATATCTGTATCTGATGTGTCAGTATCAGTGGTAGCTCTTGGTAAGGTATCAGCAACAACTAAGTCTTTTCTGGTGTATAGAATTGTGCAAAATCATAACGACTTAGCTTCATCATCATCCTCTGGAGATGTGGAGACATCTCGTTGAGGTCTTTTTTGATAATATATACTAACTGGTCTGTGATCCGTTTCGATGATGAAATGTGGCAACCCATAAACATAGTTGTGAAATTTAGTGATGCCAAGGCACTCTTTCACAATTTGCACATATCTCAGCTCTGCAGGAGTCATCGATCGAGATGCATACGTAATAGGTTTCCACATATCCTGATCATCTTTCTAGAGGAGGACTGTGCCAATGCCCTGTTTGCTGGCATCTGTTGAGATTTTCATTTCTTTGGTTGAGTCATAGAACGTTTCTGTTCCTAGACGGGACGTTTGCGAGTCTGGGAGCGCTGACGGAAAAATACGGGTTGCCCCAGGGGAATACATTTCGGTATATGCAACTGAGAGCTTTTGTGAGGCAACAGGTGAGGGAATTTCCGCAGCTCCCGATGCAGGAGATTCAGGACAGAGTGATATCGGGGGCATGGGTGGGGGAAGGTAGGGTGTCAGATATATATAGGGAAATGAGAGACGAGGGGGAGATTATGGTGGATGAGCTGAAGGGAAAATGGGAAGAAGAGCTGGGGGAAGAGATCGAAGAGGGGCTGTGGGCAGATGCCCTACGCAGGGTAAACTCTTCATCCTCATGTGCCAGGCTTAGCCTGATACAATTCAAGGTCCTGCACAGGGCGCACATGACCGGAGCAAGGCTCAGTAAATTTTTCGGGGTAGAGGATAGGTGCGGGAGATGCGCGAGAAGCCCAGCGAACCACACCCACATGTTTTGGTCGTGCTCGGCACTGCATGGGTTCTGGGTGGGGGTGGCAAATGTGCTTTCAAAGGTGGTGGGGGTCCGGGTCGAGTCAAGCTGGGGGTTGGCTATATTCGGGGTTGCAGAAGAGCCGGGAGTGCAGGAGGCGAGAGAGGCTGATGTTTTGGCCTTTGCGTCTCTAGTAGCCCGGCGAAGGATATTGCTTATGTGGAAGGAAGCTAAACCCTTGGGTGTGGAGGCCTGGATAAACGACATGGCAGGGTTTATAAAACTGGAACGGATAAAGTTCGCACTAAGAGGTTCGGCTCAAGGGTTCACCAGGCGGTGGCAACCGTTCATTGACTATCTCGCAGAACGATAAAGGAACTGGGAAAGTAGCAGCAGCAACCCAGGGGGGGGGGGGGGGGGGGGGGGGGAGGGCTCGGGTGGGTCCTCAGGGGAGTTTTTGTATGGATATTTTTACTTACTTGGATATGTATATTGGCTTGTTTGACTTTATTATTTGGGAGAGTTAATATTTTGTTATGGCAGTTGCCATTTAGTTTATATATTATTTATTTATTTGTTAAAAATGGTCACTATTATTTATATTGTTTTATTGTTGTAAAAAAGGAAAATTTTTTGTACTGTTTTGTTTGGCCGAAAAAATTTGAATAAAATATATATATTTTTTTAAAAATAGAACATTAACAGTGGAGCAGTGGTCAGAGCTGCTTTCATGTCCTGCCACTCAGCTGCATGTTCAGGCGTCCATTTAAAGTCTACATTCTCTTTTATGAGGTTACGTAGAGCCATTGTATGATTGGATAAGTTGGGAATGAACTTCCCCATGAAGTTCACCACAATGAGCATTCACAAAATCGGCTTCTTGTCTGTCGGTTGTGCCATTTTGTATGACACCGCTGGCCAGTCCGGATGACGCTTCCCACGGCGCTGACCACCTCTGCCACCTGTGCCCAGGCACAGCGAATGGCAGCTCCTGGCAGCCTCCTTCCTGGGCCGTGGTACAGGGTCATACTCCTCTCCCTCCACAGCGTCCAAGGCGGTCTCGAGTTCTGTGTCCGCGAACCTTGGGTCCATTATCCTCGCTATGTCCGCAGGATCCATCTTGTTGGCTGGGATGGTGTGTGTGGGGAGTGGTGTGTGTATATAACCTGAGTGTCCATCGCGAAACTGGTGATTCCGGGACCGTTGCTCATTAGAATCGATTGTGTTCCACGTGGCCCCGGTGTTAGCCCTCAATGGTCGTTGAGCTGCTGCAGGTGTGGCACCAGTTTCGCTGTCGTGAAAGTCCACAAAATCTGCATCGGCGTCAACATATATGGCGGGATTCTCCGATCGGCGATCGGCCGGAGAATCCATTTTTATGTCAGAATCGGGGTGACGCTGTTTTTCCGATGCTCTGCCCCCTCAAGAAACGTCATACTCGCCGTCGGGATGGCCTCAGGACGTCACCTGAGGCCCTTCCCCAATGCTCCGCCCCCGATGGGCCGAGTCCCCGACAGCGTCGGTCGTGTGTCCTCTCACTTTTTGGGGACCTGGTGTGGCGGCTGCAGGCTGTGCCACCATAGCCGGGGGCGGGGGGAGCCATTCCGCTGGCAGAGGAGGCTTTGGTGTGGGCTGTGGGGAATGGTGGGGGGGTGGTCCGAGGGTGGTGAGGGGGTTTACAGGGGGACAGCCTTTGGCCGCCCGAGTCCGCGCGTGGCCGTCGCCATGTTGTACGGCGCGGCCGCCACAGGCCGCCGTCGTGCGCATGCTCGGCCACGGATCCAGCAATTCTGCGTCCGTATCAGCAGGTAAAGCTGAGGGCTTTACGTGGCGCTGCTGCTAGCCACCCACCGGGCAGAGCATCAGTGCGGTGGCGCCGCCGGCTTTTTGGTCGTAAGACCAGACAGATCCGGTGGACATAGCCGCAGAATCGGAGAATCCAGCTCTTCGTCTCAGAAATGGAGAATCCTGCCCCAAATGTTTTTATTGAACGGGAAATTGAAGCCAAAAACCATAATACATTGAACAAGTTCACATAGTGCAGTTCAATATTTTTCAGGATTTTATTTACAAAGGAAAGCCAGTTATGCAGAATTGGATTGAAACCGCAGCACAGAAACTAGTTCTTGAGCCCAACTGATTTATGCTTGTGTGTTTATGCCATACAAACCTTCTCTCATTCTTATTACCAACAAGATATTTGAAGGTGGAAAATGCTTCGCTGTAAATCACTGTTAAGGCAGACATTAAAAGGCAGACAGGTACTTGAAAGGGAAGGATAATCTTAAGTTAATATTGGGAAAGAGTTGGAAAATGGAATTACAGTGGATAGCTTCTACAACAACCCACATTTATAAAGCACCTCTATCATAGAAAAATGACCCAAGGTGCTTCACAGACTATTGACTCCGATCAAAGATGGAAATATCAAAAGATAACTAAAAGCTTGCCTAAATAAGTGAGTTTTAAAGAAGGTCTCAAAGGAGGAGAGAGAGCTGCAGAAATGTAAAGTTTTAGTGAGGAAATTTGAAAGCCTTATCAACTTCATTCATTTCATTCCATTTCAATTGAAGGCACAACTGTGGGCATCAAAAGAAATGGGGAAACACCAGAAGCCAAATTAGAGACACAAAGAGTTATTGGTAGGTGGCAGGTCTACAGGACAGAGCTAAAGAAACCCACAAGCAATATATCAGGGGCCAATGGATCAGGGGCAGGATTCTCTGACCCTCTGCGCCGGTATCGCGCCCGGCGCGGGGGCAGAGAATAGCTGCAACCCGCCAGTCGCGTCCGCACAGTCGCTGTGGCGCCGGTCGGGGGGCCGCTGAAAGGCCCCTGCGGTGATTCCCAGCGGTTGACCGGCCGTACCCCTGCCAAGTTAGAACATAGAACATACAGTGCAGAAGGAAGCCATTCGGCCCATCGAGTCTGCACCAACCCACTTAAGCCCTCACTTCCCCCTATCCCCGTAACCCCTCCTAACCTTTTTGGTCACTAAGGGCAATTTATCATGGCCAATCCACCTAACCTGCACGTCTTTGGACTGTGGGAGGAAACCGGAGCACCCGGAGGAAACCCACGCAGACACGGGGAGAACGTGCAGACTCCACACAGACAGTGACCCAGCGGGGAATCGAACCTGGGACCCTGGCGCTGTGAAGCCACAGTGCTATCCACTTGTGCTACCGTGCTGCCCCAAGTTCTGCCAATTCCCACCGGCGTGGTTCTAACCTGGTACCACCTGGCAGGAGATCGGACCCGCGACCATGGTGGGCGAGGGGACTGTTCTTGTTTTTGTGTTATGTTTCTGTATTTATTTATAAATTTTTAAATGTTCAATAAAAATATTTACAAAAATGAAGCGGACGGAGAAATGTCATACCAGCAGCTTGTAATTGTAACCCATAGTCAGAATATCGTCACCTCCTCAGTTAATGAGTCAGGAAACAATTTCAAACTCGAGTGTTCCTTTTTAATTCATCAGTTTTGAATGATTAAAGAAGCTTCCTAACTTCCTTTGGAGTTTGACCAAGACGGAATAAAAGTTGTGGCAGATGAAAGCCATGAGACTGCAAAATGGCCGTGTTTGATGTTACAGTGTGATAAATACACAAATTCAAATAGATTGTTGACAGCAATTGAGCACTGAATGTTCTTGAAGATGTTAATCTAAATTAAAATCCAATTAGTAAGTGAGCATGAATTTTGGAATTTCATTTGGGATGAACATGCTATCAGTTTGATTGCAGAATTTAATTAATTAAGAGAACTCAATAATGAAATTCAATGTTATTATTCTTACTAACAGGTATGAAATGTCTGAAGTTAATCCCATTGCAAACAAGACCACTGACTCTAACAGTGATTATATCTGGCGCTACGAGTATTACGATGATGAGCCAGTTTCCTTTGAAGGACTGAAAGCGCACAAATGTAAGTTTCTCTCATGGATGGATTTTTTCACCCAATATGATTCCAATATTTTATAAATAAACTATAATCATTTAGCATTCAGGCAAAGGACATGACATAAACTGAACCGCAATCCACAGGGAAACATTTCCTTCAGAGTGAATCTATTGTAATTAGGACTAACACGGTAGCGCACATGGCTAGCACTGTGGCTTCACAGCGCCAGGGTCCCAGGTTCGATTCCCTGCTGGGTCACTGTCTGTGCGGAGTTTGCACGTTCTCCTCGTGTCTGTGTGGGTTTCCTCCGGGTGCTCCGGTTTCCTCCCACAGTCCAAAGACGTGCAGGTTAGGTGGATTGGCCATGATAAATTGCCCTTAGTGTCCAAAAAGGTTAGGAGGGGTTTATTGGGTTATGGGGATAGGGTGGAAGTGAGGGTTTAAGTGGGTCGGTGCAGACTCGATGGGCCGAATGGCCTCCTTCTGCACTATATGTTCTATGTTCTAAAGTCCTGCCGTATTCAGCTATTTGATTTAGACTATCAGCCTTGACTTGATGCTCAGGCTGCAGAGAGTGCGTACTGGGGATTCAGATACAGAGATGAACATTTCTGTCCAGTAAAAGCAAAACTCTGTGAGGGAAGCATTAAAACCTACCATTTCTCCTCTTGGGCCTACCAGACCGCTCCCGAGCCTTTGTCAAGCTGCTGTGCAACTTTAAGCAGATTTAACGAAAGAGACAAACCTTCCATTCGCTGGATCATTTCGAACTTGATGTTTGACCGACACTCAGGCGGGGCCTAGTTTGAATGACCATGGAAGTTTCAACATCCGATTGGTAATTCTCATGTTACCAGAACCCTCTGCAAATGTCAACGCTGAGCTAGAGTCTGAGACTTGGGCGAATCCAATTACGTACCCAAATAGTTACCTCCAAAATGCTAGATAGAGTAAAATCTAGTTGAACATCTTGGTAATTACAAAACTGACTCCCTTGTCATCCCCTGCAACAGCCCCCCAAACCATGTTTACTCCCCACCCCCCTCCGAACACAAGACTAACCCCCGATCAAACCCAATTATCCCCCTGACCTGACCTGACTACCTCCCAGTCACCCAACTACCCCCCCCCCCCAACCCGACCACCTTCGGCCCAATCAGTTTACTTCCCAACCCAACTCGACAAACCCTCCATTCCACCAACCCAACCAGCCCCCCAACCACCCCAGACCTGACCACCCCAGACCACCTCACTACCATTTTGATCAACTACTCCCCTCCTGTGCGACTTCATCCCTTGACTTGACCCAAATAACCCTGCGACCCACCCCACCCCAATCAAACTCAACCTGCCCCGATTACCCGCCTATGCCCTACTCCCACTACACCCTACCCCATGCACTTACCCACCTATCCCACCTACTCACCTCACTCCCTACCCATTTACCCATCTACCCACCTCGCACACTTACCTACCGCACTCACCCATTCACCAACATTCAAACTGGTCCTTTAAACTTAGTATACGGCAGCTTGTGCCATTAAAAGGGGGCCTATACGGCAGCTTGTGCCATTAAAAGGGGGCCTATCTTCTGTGTTAATGCTTTGTGTGCGTCTCTGCATGGAGTCCTGCACTGAGCAAGTTCTTCAGGATTCTGTACCGGATGTTGGAACCTTTTAAACATGACCAAGCGATGCACAGTTTTCTGACTGTCAGCATTGGGCACAGCAGTTCTGACCTTGATTGGATGACTTATTCAGATTGCAGGATGGTGTAATGGGGATCCCCGGGGTTCAGTCCACCATTTTGTGATTTCTTCAGCTTCATGTTTTGCTGTAACATATTCATCACATTGGCATGGCTAAAGGATCACTGGGCAGTCACTCAGCAGCATCTTCAGATAACAATCTGAATTCCCCCCCCCTGCCCCCCCAGATAGTTGCTGAATATTTTTTACAAGTATGATTGTTGGGGCCAGGACTGGTTCCTAGGCAAAGGTCAAGGCTGAAGAATGCGTTTTAGTCACTATATTAACAGAATGCTGCTGTTAAAAGGTCCGCTATTTGCGAGCAGGTTAAGTATGACACAGACACAGAAAGTGACAGAGACACAGACACGGACACAGACACAGACAGAGAAAGAGACACAGACAGAGACAAATGTGCAAGTTATCTCAGCAATCTTATTAAACATCAGCTGAGGCTCAGGCAAACATCAAGCGTATATTGAATGAGTGCACATTGAGAAGTTTGCTATTAGAGCCCGAGGTGAAGCTACCCACGTATAGATACTCTGAAAATAATGAAGTAAGAGTGATTTCTTTTCCCCCCTTCAAAAGTGTACTGTATCAGATCTTCCTACTGCCTTGCATTAGTGATTTAATCATTTAGTGAGTCACGTCACAGGTTCTCACTCTGGCACAAAGCCTTGCTCACTGGATACACATTACAAGTCATTAAGAACATAACACATCCCCTCCATGACCTTCTGCCTGAAAATGAATAAAAGGACAAGTGTGAGGAGTCCATACAGAAATTCTCAGCATGCCCTCCCAGTAGTCAGACCTCAGGTGCAATCACAGCTTGAATTCCTGCTTGCTGATCATTACTCTGTCCGATTTCAACGGTAATGGTCTCCTCATGAGCTTTCAGTTGTCTGCCAGTTTGCCACAGACCTTCCCGGTAAAAAGCCGGGGCTTCAATGGAACTCGACTCACTTCTCACAATAGTTGTACTACTCTACAGTGTAAAACAAAAGAAAAACCCAAAGACCTGGAGAACCAGCTTTTGTCATTGGTATAGTGTCAGGAAAAGGTGCTTATTTCCATCAGTGTGACAAATTGTGAAGTAAATTGCACATTATAAATCACGTTGCAGCTGCACAGTTTGGCAAGATCTGATGTAAGTCTCTCTGATTCATGTACACCAAAAGGCTGAGAAGCGATCTCTGATTATTAAGCTTATCAATCTCAGCAGTGCAAGGAGAGTCCAACCTTTTAGCCAGAGGCAAAGGCTGCGTGGATGGCGGGAGGGTGGGAAATTCTAAGGTGAATCGCTCCTAAACTCTCCAGTCAAGCTTAGGCAGAGGTCCTGGCCAACATGTTCTGCCCAACCTCTCAACCAGGTTAGCCATATGGTGCGCGGATAACAGAAAGAAATTTTGAAAATAAATTACTCTGGATAGTTTGGATAATATAGTCCAAGGTTGTGTTTCTGGTTGATGTGATGCGTCAAGTATGTTCGTGTAGTGGGACATGTGTTGTGGTCAGTCTGCTTGTCACCTTTTGCTTTTAGCTCTCACTGCTGACGAGTGGTACAACTATTGAGAGAAGTGAGTCGAGCGCGCCAGCCTCTCCCGCCAGTACATAGCCTGTTCATCATTGCCTGTTCAGCATAGTGCCTCTCTGTGGCGACATATATAAATTGGGCAATTTGCCGATCTTGGCTACACGATGAAGAACTTGGAGGAATCCTAGCCCCCAGACGCATGGCATACTGCTTACCGTCCCATCAGCGCATGGTACCCATGAACCCAGATGCCTATCCAAGTGTAAATAGCCCCATTGCCTTCTGAGTACCTCCAGAGAGAAGAAGGCTAAGGAAGTAAACTGTGACTGAAAATGCAGAGTGGAGTCTCATAAGAACATAAGAACTAGGAGCAGGAGTTGGCCATCTGGCCCCTCGAGCCTGCTCCGCCATTCAATGAGATCATGGCTGATCTTTTGTGGACTCAGCTCCACTTTCCGGCCCGAACACCATAACCCTTAATCCCTTTATTCTTCAAAAAACTATCTATCTTTATCTTAAAAACATTTAATGAAGGAGCCTCTACTGCTTCACTGGGCAAGGAATTCCACAGATTCACAACCCTTTGGGTGAAGAAGTTCCTCCTAAACTCAGTCCTAAATCTACTTCCCCTTATTTTGAGGCTAGGCCCCCTAGTTCTGCTTTCACCCGCCAGTAGAAACAACCTGCCCGCATCTATCCTATCGATTCCCTTCATAATTTTATATGTTTCTATAAGATCCCCCCTCATCCTTCTAAATTCCAACGAGTACAGTCCCAGTCTACTCAACCTCTCCTCGTAATCCAACCCCTTCAGCTCTGGGATTAACCTAGTGAATCTCCACTGCACACCCTCCAGTGCCAGTATGTCCTTTCTCAAGTAAGGAGACCAAAACTGAACACAATACTCCAGGTGTGGCCTCACTAACACCTTATACAATTGCAGCATAACCTACCTAGTCTTAAACTCCATCCCTCTAGCAATGAAGGACAAAATTCCATTTGCCTTCTTAATCACCTGTTGCACCTGAAAACCAACTTTCTGCGACTCATGCACGAGCACACCCAGGTCTCTCTGCACAGCAGCATGTTTTAATATTTTATCAGTTAAATAATAATCCCTTTTGCCGTTATTCTTACCAAAATGGATAACCTCACATTTGTCAACATTGTATTCCATCTGCCAGACCCTAGCCCATTCACTTAGCCTGTCCAAATCCCTCTGCAGACTTCCAGTATCCTCTGCACTTTTTGCTTTACCACTTATCTTAGTGTCGTCTGCAAACTTGGACACATTGCCCTTGGTCCCCAACTCCAAATCATCTATGTAAATTGTGAACAGTTGTGGGCCCAACACTGATCCCTGAGGGACACCACTAGCTACTGATTGCCAACCAGAGAAACGCCCATTAATCCCCACTCTTTGCTTTTTATTAATTAACCAATCCTCTATCCATGCTCCTACTTTCCCCTTAATGCCATGCATCTTTATCTTATGCAACAACCTTTTGTGTGGCACCTTGTCAAAGGCTTTCTGGAAATCCAGATATACCACATCCATTGGCTCCCCGTTATCTACCGCACTGTTAATATCCTCAAAAAATTCCACTAAATTAGTAAGGCACGACCTGCCCTTTATGAACCCATGCTGCGTCTGTCCAATGTGACAATTTCCATCCAGATGCCTCGCTATTTCTTCCTTGATGATAGATTCCAGCATCTTCCCTACTACCGAAGTTAAGCTCACTGGCCTATAATTACCCACTTTCTGCCTACCTCCTTTTTTAAACAGTGGTGTCACGTTTGCTAATTTCCAATCCGCCGGGACCACCCCAGAGTCTAGTGAATTTTGGTAAATTATCACTAGTGCATTTGCAATTTCCCTAGCCATCTCTTTTAGCACTCTGGGATGCATTCCATCAGGGCCAGGAGACTTGTCTACCTTTAGCCCCATTAGCTTGCCCATCACTACCTCCTTGGTGATATCAATCCTCTCAAGGTCCTCCCTGTCATAACCTCATTTCCATCAGTCACTGGCATGTTATTTGTGTCTTCCACTGTGAAGACCGACCCAAAAAACCTGTTCAGTTCCTCAGCCATTTCCTCATCTCCCATTATTAAATCTCCCTTCTCATCCTCTAAAGGACCAATATTTACCTCAGCCACTCTTTTTTGTTTTATGTATTTGTAGAAACTTTTACTATCTGTTTTTATATTCTGAGCAAGTTTACTCTCATAATCTATCTTACTCTTCTTTATAGCTTTTTTAGTAGCTTTCTGTTGCCCCCTTAAGATTTCCCAGTCCTCTAGTCTCCCACTGATCTTTGCTACTTTGTATGTTTTTTCCTTCAATTTGATACTCTCCCTTATTTCCTTAGATATCCACGGTCGATTGTCCCTCTTTTTACCATCCTTCCTTTTTGTTGGTATAAACCTTTGCTGGGCACTGTGAAAAATCACTTGGAAGGTTCTCCACTGTTCCTCAACTGTTTCACCATAAAGTTTTTGCTCCCAGTCTACCTTAGCTAGTTCTTCTCTCATCCCATTGTAATCTCCTTTGTTTAAGCACAAAACACTAGTGCTTGATTTTACCTTCTCACCCTCCATCTGTATTTTAAATTCCACCATATTGTGATCGCTCCTTCCGAGAGGATCCCTAACTATGAGATCCTGAATCAATCCTGTCTCATTACACAGGACCAGATCTAGGACCGCTTGTTCCCTCGTAGGTTCCATTACATACTGTTCGAGGAAACTATCGCGGATACATTCTATAAACTCCTCCTCAAGGCTGCCTTGACCGACCTGGTTAAACCAATCAACATGT